>NC_059104.1:166651396-166968215 GCF_020740685.1 Jaculus jaculus | reverse complement strand
CAGTGATGAAATAGCAGAAGTGTTAACTGTACTTAGTTGTAGGAGTTCACTGTTATAAGTTAATTAAACACACCAATAAGCAACTGAAGCATTTTATTATTTTAATTTGTATAAACATGAGGTTGGTAAGCTAATGAGAAATAGCAGGTCTCTTGGAGTTGATGGACATCTATACTTAAACTCTTTTAAATGTTCAGATGATGAATGAACTTATTTAGACAACTTCTGTTGTAAGATATTCCACCACAAATGGAATATTTATTTTTGAATGTGTGGTATATGATTTTGTCATTTCCTAGCCTTAAAAGTTTTGTTACTAGAGGAGAAACTTTTTAGAAGCTACCTTCTAACATTGAACTTGCTGAATAATATTCTATGTTAAAGGTACACAAATTTATTTTATTATCTTCTGGCTCCTCCATTTGTGGTTTCTGCATAAATCACAAAATGAGAGGCTCATAATTTGTTTAAAAAAGAATTCAATAAATAGCTTGTTATTTTCCCTCAGAGAATTTAAAGGAAAATTAGGCCTTTCTAAGAGGATTCAGGTTGATCACATTTCATTGAAAGAGGTTTCCTGTCCCATTTTCTTTCATTTTTATTGGAACCTACTCTGTATTCTTAGTAAGTAATTTGGAATAGATACTTAACTCAATCTTGTATTAAGTGCTAACAAAAAAAAAAAATCAAGGTCCATAATATTAGAACTATAAGTGTCCAAATAAACTTGTTTTTCTATTCATTCATTAAATGTTTACTTAGGATATATTTTGTAATAGACTAATAGACATTGTTCCAAGTCTTTGAGATACAGTAAACATATTTTCTCTCCTTAAAAGAAGTCATGAAAAGGGCTCCCTGAGGAGTTGTTGGCAATTAATGGTTGCTAGGTAGAGGAAACATTTGCCTCAGTGTTACAGTCACGGTCAAGTTGCCCATGTGCTAGTATATGACCCACTGATGCACACACAGCAGCCCTTACTAAACTTGGGGGGTGTTAAAGTAGAAGGAGTGCTTGCTGAGTAGGATAAGAGAAAGAGGTAACAGGGGGCAAATTGATCAAAAAAGAAGCCAAATTAATTTTTTAAAATTATTTATTTACTTATTTGAGAGCGACAGACAGAGAAAGAGGTAGAAGAGAAAGAGAGAATGGGCGCGCCAGGGCCTCCAGCCATTGCAAACGAACTCCAGATGCATGCGCCCCTTGTGCATCTGGCTAACGTGGGTCCTGAGGAATCAAGCCTCAAACCAGGGTCCTTAGGCTTCACAAACCAAGCCCTTAACCGCTAAGCCATCTCTCCAGCCCCCATAAATTAATTTAAAATTAATTTTCTAAATATTACTGAATATCTACCTCAAAAAGAGCTAGCTGGCTGGCTATAAGAGATTTCATCTGAGATTTTTAGTTTCAGAGCTAACAAAAGTCACTTTACTTTGTACCTTTTATTTAGCATGTTCATTCCTATATCTGGAACACTCTTGTTGATGGACATTGCAAGTTTCTACAAATATCCCTAGGAGTAGAACGAAGTACAGTCTGATTTTTGAGCAGTTTGGTTGATACGTGGTTTGGGATCAGTTTCCAGCTTCAACTTGTCATTAAGAGAAAAGACTGAGGACTGGGGAGATGGTTCAACAGTTTGAGGAACTTGCATGCTGGCCTGCTGGCCCAGGTTTACTTTCCCAGGACCCACAGAAAGCCAGATGCACAAAGTGGTTCATGCATCTCGAGTTGCTTTGTAGTGGCCAGAGTCCCTGATGTGCCCATTCTCTCCCCTCCACCCACGTTCTCTTGAAAATAAATAGAACTATTAAAAAAAAAAAAGAGTAAACACTGAACAAGTGACTAGAAAGTACTTTTTTTCTCTTCAAACAAGGACTTTTGCAGCCCAGCCTGACCACAGACTCACTGTGTAGCTAAGAATGACCTTGAACTTCTGATCTTCCTGTCTCCAGCTCCCAAAGGCTGGGATTACAAGTATGTCACCACACCTGGTTTACAAAATACTCTTTAAAATATTTTAGTACCAGGGGCTGGAGAGTTGGCTCAGCAGTTAAGCCACATGCCTGAAAAGACTAACGAACTGCATTTGATTCCCCAATACCCACTTAAGCCAGATGCACAAAGTGGCACATGCATCCAGAGTTCCATTGCAGTGGCTAGAGGCCCTGGTGTGCCCATTCTCACTCCCTCTGTCTTCTCTTCCCTTCCTACTCCATGCTGGGTGTGCTGGTGCATGCCTTCAATCCTGGATGTAGGAGGATCGCTGTGAGTTCGAGACCACCCTGAGAGTACATAGTGAATTCCAGGTCAGCCTGGTCTAGAGTGAGACCCTACCTCAAAAACAAACAAATAATAAACAAATTTAGTATCAATCTAAAAGACACTTTAATTACAATAACTATGTAGTGTTGAGTGTCCACTCTCTGCAAAAATATGCTTTACAGGAGCCTATTTGTTTGAAGATTGAAACAGAGAAATAATTATGAATGTTGATTCATTCTCCTAGCCAATGAGTGAAAGGTTAAAATGTCATACCACATCTGAAATACCGTGGTTCATTGCCATGACTCTCACATAATGGTGTTTATCAGTGTATTTTCCTCTCGTGCACTCAGTGCATATCTGCATTCATGTAAAGCAACAAATATCACATGATATCAGAAAAAGATTTCAAGAACTTGGCCAATCACTCTATCCAACAGATGTCCTTTGAGTAAAATTCCCCTTTTCTCTCTAGTGTTCCAAAAACATGATCTACTAAAAAGATGCAAAACTCAATTAGTCCATAGTTGCATCTTAGGGTTATATGATATTCTATCTCCATCTAGGAGTAGTGTATTTACTAATTAAGTGTTTCTACATCTCCTGCTCATCTGTCAGTTTAAATCTCTTGCAAGTCATTCTGGGGAATCGTGAGTATAGTTCTTTTCAGCTCATGCTGATTAAAAGATGTGGGTATTTTGCTTTTCTCTGCTGTTTATGTAGGGTATTACAATAAAAAGATCTTTAAAATTTAAAATATCATTTTAGGAGCTGTGGAGATGGCTTAGTGGCTAAGGACTCTTGTTTGCAAGCCTGCCAGCCTGAATTTGAGTCTGCCCAGATCTCGTGCCAAGCTGTATTACAGCCAGTTTCAAAGTGGTGCACACATTTGCCATCTCCTCATGCCAGTAGCAGTGGCAGGCGGGGCCGTGGGATGTCGAGTTCATAGGCCAGCAGCAAACGAGCCTGCGCTGAGCCAGGTGCAAGGACAGGACTGACACTGCAAGGTTGTCCTCTTGCCTCTACACACATGCCCGGGCATGTGCATGTCCATATACATGCACATACCTCACAGATAAAACTAAACCTAAAAAGGGAAACAAACTTGACCACTCTTTCTGAGCTCTAAGCCATTTAAGTAATTACCTCTGAACTCGGGTAAAAACAACTGTTTCCTCCTGGTTCCAACCTGCTTTTTCTTCCATATTCTCCATTTTCTTTTCTTTTGCTTTCTGTTTTTTTGAGGTAGGGTCTCTCACTCTAGCTCAGGCTGACCTGGAATTCCCTATGTAGTCTCACGGTGGCCTTGAACTCATGGCGATCCTTCTACCTCTGCCTCCCAAGTGCTGGGATTAAAGGCGTGTGCCACCACACCTGGCCATATTCTCCGTTTTCATGAATAGTAATCTAAACCCACTCAATCATCCCAAACCTAAAAACCAAGGAGTCATTCCATAGACCTTCCCACATCCCCTGAATCACTGAGCTGGCAATGCCTCAAATTTATTCTTGGCTCTCTGCCCCATTTTTATTACCAACTCTTTGATCATCTCATACCTAGACTATTCCAGTACTTCCTCACAAATCTCCTAATTTTTTAACATGTATAAAATTTAAAAAACATATAACATGTTACTATTACATTTAAACTTCTGTGGTGACTATTGACTACAGCTTATAGGCCAAATTGTAAGAAAGGGTCTCAGCTGTGTGCCTTCATCTCATCTTTTTTTTTTTTAATTTTTCAAGGTAGATTCTCAGTCTAGCTCAGGCTGACCTGGAATTTACTATGTAGTCTCAGGGTGGCCTCAAACTCACAATGATCCTCCTGCCTCTGCCTCCCAGAGTGCTGGGTCCCGTTTTATTACAGCGAAGGCCTTTGCCTTTACCATTGGCTTTACGGGCACTGCTACTGCAACTGAAAAGCCATGTGACTTTGAGCAACTAAACCTATTTCTGTCCCCTCACTTGTAAAATGGGAATAGTGATTCTTACATCATGGATGGTTGTGAGGATTGTGTGAATTCACACGTAAAAATTCCTTCAGACCATTGTGTGTCACATGAGAGCTTATCAATACTAGCTAAGAACCTATCATTGTTGAAGAAATGGATGGATGAATGGACATTACCTGTTTTGTATCTGTGTGGGTATTTTCAGTTTTTGGGCTGGTGTTCCAGCACTACCTCGACTCCCTCCATTTCACTACAGCCCAGGGACACTTTGTCTAATCTGAGAAGAAAGGTAAAGAGGAAGGAAAGAACATTGACTCAAATGCTAAGGCTCTGACCTTAGGGCCCATGTCCTAGCCTTTTCTCTGCTCTTGGCTTTATGTTTATGCTCAGCTTTTAGATTCTTATGTTTCCTCTTCATGTTCAGTCTCCAAGCCTACAGGACCTAAGGTTCTCTTGCCTTGTGTGTTTTCACAGGAGTCCTCATTCATCATGCTTTATGTAAGATAGAATTAGAGTAAAAGCAGGGAATAGTAAGACAGATGAAAGGGGGGAAGGAAGGAAGACAAAAATTAAAGAAAATGAACAGCTCAGTTGGAAAATTATCAAAGTTATCACATAAATTAGATCTCACTTAGAAAATGAATCAGTATGAAATTATGGGTAAGGAATTTATTACAGGAAGGTCTTAGACAGTTCTAGGAGGAGCTGGAGAAGAAATCCAAAAGGGGGAGTTGGAGGACCAGAGGAAAGTGACTCAGCACCCTGGGAAGCTCTGCTGCAGGTGGGCAACTCAGGCCAGGATTTGGGGGTGAGACATATCCAGCTGCTGAGTGAGCCCCAAAGGAGAGCAGGTGGGACATCTGTAGAAAGCTACTGCCACCACATCTGGCTGTGGGCCTGGTGTCGATATTGGTCATCCGGGAATGAGAGCAACAAGCAGAATGGGGGTGCAGAGCCCACATGCACTCTCCAGGCAGCCAGTGTTTCTCTCTCACTGAGTCTGCCTTGCCGTGACCTTCAGAATGTCATGGCCACTGCTCTCCTCCTGCCTTCCAGGTCATCTGCAAATTTATGTTCTCCTGAACCCTAACCTGGATCCATCTTACTACTGATATTCTGGGAAATGTTTCCAGCCTAGCCAGGTGGGCCCCCACACACATGAATAGCCTTGTACCATATTCTAGGGATACAAATAGTAATAGCAACAATAAAGTCACTCAGAAAATTATAGCGTCTTTTTGTTTCAGGTGCTGTCCTAAATTTTTTGCATGTATGTATATAGGTATTATCACAAAAGCATTAAAAGAGTAATGCTATGTTCCTTCTGTTGATATGCACACTGACTCTCAGAGAAATCAGGAAATTTCCTTTCAAGGGTTACATACTGTTCTCTAAGTAAGTAGCAGCAAAATTTTGTTAAAGACCAAATAAAACAGGGACATACCGTTTCTCAGTATCTCCTCCAGAGAGAGCTATTCACAGAAACACATGGAAGGATATTTAATGTACCATTACTTATATTAGTGGGAAAGATGGACTACTTAATTACGAGTTCAAATGAATGCATTTAGATACATGTCAGCAAACATAGCTCTCAAAAACAATAGTGAATGGAAAGGTAAGTAGTAGGAAGATATGCATGATTCTTTATTGCTCAAGAAATCACTTGTATTTTAAAAGCATAAAGAAGGCTAGAGAGATAGCTTAGTGGTTAAGGTGTTTGTCTGAAAAGGCTAAGGACCCAGGTTCGATTCCCCATTACCCCTGTAAACTAGATGTACATGGGGTGCATGTGCATGTGTCTGGAGTTCATTTGCAGTGGCTGCAGGCCCTGCTCTGCCCATATTCATATTCTCTCTCTCTCTCTCTCTCTCTCTCTCTCAATCTCTCTCTCTCTCTCTCTCTCTCGCTCTTACTCTCTTTCTCTCATAAATAAATCACTTTCTTAAAAAAAAAGTATAAGGAGTGATACAGATGGTTGTTCACCAGACTTATAAAATAGTTATTTGTGGGACAGTGTTGCAGGTGCCACTGGCTCTTTCCAGCTCCCGTTTCTCAACAGTATTGGTTGGTCACTGCTCTCTGCATTTGCTGCACAGTAAGTCAGCTTCCTCCACAGCCCCGTCCCTAGGGAGTAAACCACAACTGGCTTTCCACCAGTCCTGGGGATTCCATAGCACTAACCAGCAGTTGATGTAGGAACAGATTCACAGATCTGGAGAACTCCACTGGGTATTTTAGGGAGTAATTTTACCCTAAGCTGGAATGCTCACAATGTTTGGTTTCTTGATCTGGGGCTGGCCTCATAGAAGTATTCTGTGATAATGTAGCAACTTTGTAATTACCTATAATGTATTTTTAACTTGTTTAGTTTGTGTGTACATGTGTCCTCACCTTCCACTTTGTTTTGAAGCTGCTCTGCGGGGAGATTCTTCTCTCTCTACCCTTTCCATGTCCTGCCATCAGTGCACTGGGTGCACAGAAGCCCACCTTGGCTGCTGGCTTTTATGTGGGGCATGGGGATCTGAACTCAGGTACTCAGACTTGTGTGGCAAGCGCTTAATCCACTGAGCCATCTCCCCTATCTTAGTGTTGTAGTTGAACAAAAAGTTTACTTACTGTGTATGTAAAGAAGACATAGAAGAAAGCCTGCCCCCATCGACTAGAAGCATCTAGATAGCCCTGGCCCTGTTCAGTGGTCCCTGTGTGCTTTGCTCTGAAGAAATGCTCTACCAGGGCAGCACCAGACATTTGAGGAAACTCCATGAAACATGGAGGCCAAAATAAACAGCCAGCAAGAGGAGTGGGGTAAGGAAAGAATATGAACATAAATGAAAAGGCTATTTCTTTAAAAAAAAAAAAAAACTGCTAGAAAAAGAAGAGCCAGATGTGGTATAACACACCTGTAATCCCAGCACTCAGGAGACAGAGGTAGCAGCAGCATCATGCATTGAGGTCAGCCTGAGCTGCAGAGCAAGACCCTGTCTGAGAGAGAGAGAAGGGGCTGGGGAGAGAAAAAGGGAAGGAGGGTGTACAGGAAAGAGATTATATTAAAGAATGAAATCACAGTGGCATATAAATGAGCATTGATTAATGTCGGTGCCTGTAATCCCAGCACTTAGAAAGTGGGGGCTGGAAGGATGGCTTAGTGGTTAAGGTGTTTGCCTGCTAGTCCAAAGGACCTCGGTTCAATTCCCCAGGGACCCACGTTAGCCAGATGCACAAGGGGGTGCATGCATCTGGAGTTCATTTGCAGTGGCTAGAGGTCCTGGCAAGCCCATTTTCTCTCTCTCACTCCCTCTTTCTCTGTCAAATAAACAAACAAACAAATAAATAATAAGTAAAAATAAAATATTTGCCAGGCGTGGTGGCACATGCCTTTAATCCCAGGGCTCAGGAGGCAGAGGTAGGAGGGTCGCCATGAGTTGAAGGCCACCCTGAGACTACATAGTGAATTCCAGTTCAGCCTGAGCCAGAGTGAGACCCTACCTCAAAAAATAAAGTAGGGCTGGAGAGATGGCTTAGCGGTTAAGCGCTTGCCTGTGAAGCCTTAAGGACCCCGGTTCGAGGCTCGGTTCCCCAGGTCCCACGTTAGCCAGATGCACAAGAGGGCGCACGCGTCTGGAGTTCGTTTGCAGAGGCTGGGAGCCCTGGCGCGCCCATTCTCTCTCTCTCCCTCTATCTGTCCTTCTCTCTGTGTCTGTCGCTCTCAAATAAATAAATAAATAAATAAAAATAAATAAATAAAGTAAAATATTTAAGAAAGTGGAACCACATAAAGGGAAGAGAAAGGAAGGGAGGAGGATACTTAATAGGTTGATATTGTATATATGTAAGTACAATGATTGTAATGGGGAGGTAATATGATGGAGAATGGAATTTCAAAGGGGAAAGTGTGGGGGTAGGGAGGGAGGGAATTACCATGCGGCTTTTTTTATAATCATGGAAAATGTTAATAAAAATTTAAAAGTTAAAAAAAAAGGAAGAAAGTGGAACCAGGAGGATAGGGGATTCAAGGTCATCTTGGGCTACATGAGACCCTGTCTCAAACATATGTGATAAAATTACAGAATTAAAAAAAAAAATTCAACTGAAGGTTGGGAGGTCAAGTTGAGGAAACCTAGGAGGGAGAAGCCAGAGAAAAGATAAAACAAGAAAGAGAAGAAACTAGAGACATTCCTCAAGGGCCTGGTGACCAGAGAGTAGGGATGATACAGAGGAAACAGGAAGTAGGAATTTACCCAGGAGATAATATAAGAAAAAATGTGATAACTGAAAAACGATTTCAGATGGAAGAGCCCAGTGAGTGTGCAGCAGAATGAACGATAAAGGCCATCACGGAGGAGCCCTGGGTACTTGGAGGTGAAAACTTACAGCGGGAAAATAAGTAGGGATCTAACACCCGACTAGTCCAAGACAGCACTGAAGGCTGAGAAGCTAGAGAACAGTGCCTCAAAACTTCTGAGGGAGCCGGGCGTGGTGGCGCACGCCTTTAATCCCAACACTTGGGAGGCAGAGGTAGGAGGATCGCCTTGAGTTCAAGGCCACCCTGAGACTACAGAGTTAATTCCAGGTCAGCCTGGACCACAGTGAGACCCTACCTCAAAAAAAAAAAAAAAAAAAAATTTCTGAGGGAGCTGGGCGTGGTGGCGCATGCCTTTAATCCCAGCACTCCGGAGCCAGAGGTAGGAGGATCGCTGTGAGTTCGAGGCCAGCCTGAAACTAATTCCAGGTCAGCCTGCATTAGAGTGAGACCCTACCTCTGAAAAAAAAAAAAAATCTGAGGGAAAATTAGTTCTATAGCCTAGATTTCTATTATCTGTCAAAATGTCAGTAAGGGAATTAAAAACAAAAGCAAAACCCCTTTCAGACATGAAATTTCTCAAAGGAAACACTACCTACCCACCTCTCTCCTAGGAAGCTTCTCAAAGTTGGGCAGTGTTAACACGAGAGCATAAATCAAATAGAAAACGTCACACAGAGACGAGAAGGCATTGGATGCATCAGAGCAGTAAAGGGAAACGACCTCAGCCCCACCTGCACGGAGAATGGCTAACAGATTGTCAGATGGCCCTAACTGTGTCATGGGAATTGCATTCCTCTCAGGAAGCCTGGCAATAAGTTAGTGAGGGTCATATAGACAATCTAACAAATGGGAAGAACAAAACAACTAGGTGGTTATTAATACTAGGAAGACTAAAAAGTAAACTATGATTATTATACATTACATGGCTCAACTCAGAATTATAACTACATAGTTATAATACTGTGGGGTTATGCGTTAACGTTCACCCCAAACTTCAGGAGTTGACACTCGTAAGAGTAGGAGAAGGGGAAGTATGGGCGTTTTGGAAAAAGGTCGGGAACAGTATGTAAGTAAGAGCACTAAGTAGTCATCTTTCCCAGTAGATTTGTGTCAACAGATCGTTTTTTAAACCATACAATCAAGAAACAGGAACAACTATTGCAGAAGAGGTGGTGGAAAGGATATAAGAGCCAAAGGAAGGAGAGGAGTGCTTTGCAAATACTGTGTACCAGACCTCACAGTGGCTGATGCTACCCACAGAAGACCTGCATAATAGGAAGAGGACAATGATGACATCGAAGTAGAAGAGCAATTAGCTGGAAAAAAGAAGGGATTTGGTGGAGTGAAAAAGGAGGGTGGCCAGAGGAGTTATGATCGTGGCAGATTGTCTCTATGTATGGATGTTGTCAACAAAAACAGAAAGAAAGAACCAAGAATGAAGAATATTAATTAGAAGCAAAATCTGGAGAATGATTGGTGCTGGAGTCTGGGAGCTATGGTAGAGCTATGGAGTTCTAGTGAATAAGCATGTACACTAAGGTTCTTTACTCCTTCCCCCAGGCTTGTAAAACAATTTGATGTTTTTATGATTCATTGTGTGTACATGTGTGTTTTTGTATGATGGTGTGTGGGGCATGTGCATGTGGTCAGAGGACAATCTTGAGATGGTGGGTCTCTCCTTCCACCTTGTTTTGCTGCTGGGAAGCCAGGCTAGCTGACCCACAAGCTTGGACTCTCCTAACTCTGCCTCCCATTGCCATGGGCATGTTACACGTGCCACTTTTGCTTTGGGCTTTATACCTGGGTGTTGGGGACAGATCTGAAGCCTGCAGGTTTGCAAATCAAGTGCCTTTAACCACTGAGCCATCTCCTTAAGCCCCAAGTTGACTTTTTAAATCACGTAATATATTCTTTCAAATAAAAGTAAGCATTCATTTTTAAGTGTGCTTTTTGTGACTTCATTAATTTGTCAGTAAACCAATTTAAAATAGTTCAGTGCACATTTACTTAATTCCTGCCCAAGCAGACATGTAAATACACAATTGTGGAGCAAAGGCCGATGTGAGTCCCCACTCCCACACAACGGATAAATGCTGCAGGGCTCGTGGGGGCACTTCAGTTCTTATTTGGGACCAGTTGCGGGCCTCTGAGGAGGAGCGTTTGAGTCGGAGATGCATGCCATGCCAGCTGTGACCATGTTGTCAAGTCCCAGTGGCTGGAGGGGGCGACGTGTGCCGGAAAGGAGTCTGGGAGAGCTGCAGGAGGCGGGGCTGACTTCTGCCTCTGCTAGACATTTCTATTAAGTCACTTTTTCCTGAGGATTTACTCCTCCTGCCCTAGCACCTAGACACTCTTAACTTTCTTATTGACTTTACCATGCTGGGTTAGATTGTTGTGCTCTCTCCCTGGCTCCCTGCCTCTTCAGCTTTGGGTCTCATTTAGAGAAGGATAAGGGAAAGGAAAAGAAAATCTTGGTTTTGCCTGGCCAAATGTAAATTCCCGAATATCAAGAGAGGAACTCTCTTTCCTGACCACACGGGCAGCTCAATAGAGCTGTTATCTTTTCTGAGGTGAAATTAAACAGTCATTTTCACAGTTTGAACATATAATTTTTAGAACCCTCAAGAGTCATGTTGGGCATATCTTTTTTTTCTCAAAGCAATGTAATAATTTCACCACTCTGAAGCATTTATTCCTCTATTATTTGTGGGAAAGGCTGCTCAAAAGTGATTGTGAAGGTAGTGAGATGTGTGTATTTGTGTGCGCATGTGGGTGTGTGTGTAACAGCCTCCAAATGTAGGGTTTTGTGCCCTGGATTTGTTTTCTTTATATTGTTGGGTCCAAAAGAGGAAAGGCTGGCTTAGAACTAAATAGCAGAGCTAAACCATATGTTTTCTACCAAATTAGAAGCAGGTGAAGGTTGTTAAATCCAGCAAGCGCTTACAAAAGCTTTAGATTCGCGTTTGTATTAAAGGCAGGTGGTTATATGTACAATAAAAAGCAGTCACCAGCACAGGCTTATTGATACATATGTGATTGATCTTTTTGGATAAAAACAAGGAGGAGTTAATAAATCACTGCACATAGCTATAAAGATGTTTGGGCTTGAAAGCCTCGCCTGTAAGAGCAAATGTGGACCCTGAAGGAAATTTATGAAGCATAGATCCTTTTAGCTTTGCTTAACAGCTAACATCTGACTGACCCAGGGGGACCGTGGAAATTTATTGCTAGGCCATTCAAATATTTGAGCTGTTGTGTGATGTAGAGCAGGTAAAGATTAGCCCAATAACAAATATGAGGCTATAAAATCAAATGAGATTTCAATGACTTGTAAGTACTTGTCAGAGGTCAGCTCTCAATGACTGATCAGAAATGGAGAGAATTTGTTGATAATTAAAGCTGATTGATATGACAACCTAAGTTTTGCTTTGGTTGTTGTCAGATCAATGAGCCTTGGGGTTTCCTCCTGCTGTGAAGCCCACACGTCACAGTGTGACTTAGGAGTTTCTAAATTGTCTTTTTGTGCTCTGAAATTGGGCAAGATGATGAGCTGAAGAGATTCCTTTTGTAGTTTCATAATTGAAATATGTCTTCCTCAAATATATTCTGAAAAAATTATGGATTCCTAGACAGCATATTCGCTTAGAAAACTGCTGCTAGCTGACTTATGTGTCGCATTTTGAGCTTTGACATCCTGAAAGTAAGTAAAAGTCTTTAGCCTTTATGATAGATGATCTCAAATTAGCTTTTAAAACTTAACAGATTTATATACATAGCTATTGAAAACTCGACTTAGTGAAATTAGGACTTATTTCCAAATCTTTTATTCACTTTAAGTTACATAAGCCCTGAAAGTAATAACGGATGCAGTATTGTTACTGGGACTTTAGAAGTTACATTTGAGACTTTAATAGGCCTACGGTTATTGGTGTTGACAATCTCTGCCTTTCTGACTTTGCTCTAGCCCCCAGCGTTGTAAAAGCTAGATCTGGTGGCTTTCAGAGTGCCAGTTTATCGAACATCAGTTGATGAGTTGGGTAACCACTTGATGTATGAACATCTGGTTTGTGGAGAAAGACACACCACAATTTTTATAGAAATCTTGAATGATATAAAATTGACAAAACGTAGTATAGACTTATAAATGAGGTTATTTCTAGAAGGGAAGCATAGAACAAACAGCAGAGGCTTAGGAGGTAGACGGGCATGGGCGCTGCCACTCCATCCGCACATCCCCTCTCCCTCCTCTTCACAGGTACAGGTGCTGGAGGCGTTGAGCTCAAGGAACTGGCGAGGGTGTTGATAGGACAGGATCCTGGTTCATAGTTCTGTAGGAGATTCAAAGAAATAAACTAGAATTAGAATAAAGTGTGAAAGGTACAGGATTAGGAAGTCCATAGGGCTCTGTGAGGGGCGGGAAATAACAAATCCAAATTCGGGGCAAGAATGAGGTAGAGTGGGATCGCTGGCCATCATGGAGGATGGGGAAAGACCAGGACCATAGGTACTTCAGTTGTTGGGATCATATAGGTAATGGATGCTACACTCATGCTGTATCCCCCGCCATGCCCACTCCCTGGTCTTCATAGAGTGTTGGTGAACGCCCCCCAGCATCAATATCCCCGCCATGCCCACTCTCCCTGGTCTTCACTGAGAGTCTGTGAACGCCCCCCAGCGTCAATACCCCCGCCATGCCCATTCTCCCTGGTTTTCATAGAGTGTCCGTGAATGCCCCCCAGCGTCAATACCCCCGCCATGCCCACTCTCCCTGGTCTTCATAGAGAGTCCGTGAACGACCCCAGCGTCAATACCCCTACCATGCTCACTCTCCCTGGTCTTCATAGAGAGTCCGTGAACGCCCCCAGCATCAATACCCCCGCCATGCCCACTCTCCCTGGTCTTCATAGAGAGTCCGTGAACGACCCCCAGTGTCAATACCCCCGCCATGCCCACTCTCCCTGGTCTTCATAGAGAGTCCGTGAACGACCCCCAGCATCAATACCCCCGCCATGCTCACTCTCCCTGATCTTCACAGAGAGTCCGTGAATGCCCCCCAGCGTTAATACCCCCCGCCATGCCCACTCTCCCTGGTCTTCATAGGGAGTCCGTGAACGCCCCCCAGCGTCAATACCCCGCCATGCCCACTCTCCCTGATCTTCACAGAGAGTCCGTGAACGCCCCCCAGCGTTAATACCCCCGCCATGCCCACTCTCCCTGATCTTCATAGAGAGTCCGTGAACGACCCCCCAGCATCAATACCCCTACCATGCCCACTCTCCCTGGTCTTCACAGAGAGTCCGTGAACGCCCCCCAGCATCAATACCCCCGCCATGCCCACTCTCCCTGGTCTTCATAGAGAGTCCGTGAACGCCCCCAGCGTCAATACCCCCGCCATGCCCACTCTCCCTGGTCTTCATAGAGAGTCCGTGAACGCCCCCAGCGTCAATACCCCCGCCATGCCCACTCTCCCTGGTCTTCATAGAGAGTCCGTGAACGCCCCCAGCGTCAATACTCCCGCCATGCCCACTCTCCCTGGTCTTTCTTTGGTCTCTCCTACCTCCTGTGAAGTCCTTTCTGACATCTGGAGCTTTCTAACCACCAAAGAAATTTTGTGTTCTGCTCGTATTTTATTAATATTTTAATTTATTTATTTGTGAGAGAGAAAGAGAATGGGCCTGCCAGGGCATCCAGCCATTGCAAACAGAAGCATGTGCCACCTTGTACCTCCAGCTTAGGTGGGTCCTGGGGAATAGAACCTACTAGGTCCTTTGGCTTTGCAGGCAAGTGCCTTAACCACTTAGCCATCTCTCCAGCCCGTGTTCTGCTTTTTAAACAGAGCCCCAAATTCTTTATAAACCACTGGGGTGGGGGAGATGTAACTCAGTTGGTAATGCTTTTCTAGCATGCATGAAACCCTGGGTTCAGTTTCCAGCAGCACATAAATGGGGAGTTGTTCCACACACCTGTGATCCCCGCACTCAGCAGGGAGGAGCCAGAGGGATCAGTTCAAAGTCGTCCTTGGCTACATAGCGAGTTTTGGCTACATGAGATTCTGTTTTAAAAAAATGCACAAGTTGGCTGTCTAGTTGTATAGTAAAACATAGAAGAATGAATGAATGATGAAACTATTTCAAAATCTGAAAAACCTTTCTGATTAATTGTGATTTTACTATAAGTTTTTTAGTTCACAAGGCTACAGTCATTTGGATGTTTCTCATTTGATATTTAATCATCTACTTTATTCATTTGATCATTTATTTAGATGGATTTGTTGAATAAGAACTTCAGCTTAATAGCCATGTCGTCAACGGTACTACCTTCTCATTAATTGAGAAAACAAGACATGTAAACAACTAAAGTACAGGCTGGATCGTGGCAGATGCATAAAGATGCTCTGTGATCAGGAGCAGCAAGCGGGTGAAGTGTGGGCTCTCTTGAAGCACCTGCAATAGGAGCGAGAGAAGCAGGCAGGGAAGAAAGCATACCTTACGCAGGCTGACAGCAGTCAGTGAATGCCAGGTGAGTTCTAGTAACTGGGCAGGGCCTTAGTTTTCTTGTTGGATTCTTCCCACAGTCCTGCCAAGTTGGTATCTTAAACCCATTGTACAGTTTGGGAAGCAGCTAGGAGCAGCGTGCCATCATAGCTCATTCCCAGATAGATAACAGCCCTCAGGCCAAGCTGCTTCCTCTCTGTCCTCAGAGCCCGAATTTATTACCCCTAATCCTCTCCTCTGTTTTCCTCCTCCTCTCCCTAAAGTACCTACAGGATAAATAATTTTGATATAAGGGATTAAGCCTCTGTTATGTTACCAGCACCGTGCGCGGAAGTGGCTCACCGAGAACGTGCCATCAGGAGGGTTGAGTCATTTAAACAAAGCTGTATTGCATGCACACATTGGAAAGGGCTATCTGTGGAAATTTAAACCCAAAATTTATGTTCCAGATGGAAATATCTTCTGGCATTACTAAGTATTTATGTACCTTGCCTTCTTTAATTGTAGAGTTTCTTTTTAGAAACGTTTTTCGCATTCTCGGTTTTGTGGGAAGCTGGTACTGTGACACCCAGCTGAGCCCAGGACGCCTGTGAAGGTCGTACAGTGTGGTTTTGATCTACTTGGCAGAATTTTTGTTTTACAAAATTGACTATTAAAAAAGACATGTTTTCATCTCTTAATTGTACTCTGTCCACTGAAATTTGCCTATGGACCGGTTTTTAACAGTTATAAAAAAGGGTGTAGAAAACCAGAAGGCTTCTGCAATGAGATCAGTAGTGAGTTCCGTAACAATTTCCACAGCCTGCAGCTTACCAAATTAAAGACAAAGGAGGGGTCGCTTTTGTTTTTTAACCTTACTGAAACTGTCTGGAGTTAGATTTTCCTGAAATTCCATTCTCTTTTTAGTATAGTTCTGCAAAATATATATATGGTATGTAACACTGGCTGTAACATTGGTAGTAAGATTGTTCTGTTCTAAATCTTTTCATCCACATAATTTCTTCGTTAAAAATTTTGGTATGGCATCTTATTACCTGTAATACCACACTTAATCTCTTTGATTGGCAAATATGATCTTTCCTCATAGATATTTCTTTCTTTTCTTCCTCCAAAAGAGTGGGAGAGTTACTCCTTACCTCCTAGGACTTTGTTTCTCTGTGATCTTCTTTTAGCATAAAGATCAGACTGTGCTCTGGCCGAGTCTGGAGCTGGTTCTGCCTAAGTGACCTCTGGCCTCGTCCCTTGCCATGCCTCCGTCAGTTTCAATATTCCTTGAAGCAGCTCGCTGCTCCTGCCACGGGTCCTGATATCTGTCTCCTCTGACCGGGACATTTAGCTCATCACTTTGTCTCATTCCTTTCTGAAATAGTGTCTTCCCTTCAGGGTACTTTATGAATGACGTGTGTGCAGCCGTGATTATATAAGCAATATCTATCTACTCAGCTAGACTCTAAGCTCTTTGCCTGTTTTCCCATCCATATCGCACCCACCTAGCATGGTACCTGGACATAGTATGAATGTTCAGACGTGTTAAATGAATGAACTACATCCACAGTAATGGTTTTCTTTCATCCCTCCTGTGATGGTAAGAGAGTTGTCCCATCACCCACCATCTAAGGCAGAGCCTTCTCCTGTGGTCTCACGTGGGGACAGTCTTGCTCTTGCGCCTCTCCCATGCCCTGGTTCGCTTTTCAATACCACCGCCGTTGTCTCACCTTTAGCCCCTCAAGCTCACACAGTCTCCTCACTACTTCATGTAAGTTGTCCTTCGGGGTTCACAGCACTACTTAACCCATATCATCAAATCTAACAGGCTTACTAACCAGTTTTGTTATACCTACTAGCAGGCTTTGACTGTTAAGAATACCTTTCTTTTTTTTTTAATTTTTTTATTATTATTTATTTATTTATTTGAGAGCGACAGACACAGAGAGAAAGACAGACAGAGGGAGAGACAGAGAATGGGCGCGCCAGGGCTTCTAGCCTCTGCAAACGAACTCCAGACGCGTGCGCCCCCTTGTGCATCTGGCTAACGTGGGACCTGGGGAATGAGCCTTGAACCAGGGTCCTTAGGCTTCACAGGCAAGCGTTTAACCGCTAAGCCATCTCTCCAGCCCAAGAATACCTTTCTTTTTAAAGTCATACTTTTTCTGAGTTTTTCTGATGAGACACTCACTCCTTGGTTTTCCTCACCTCTCCCAGCAGTCCTTTTTAGCTCCTGTTCATTTGCCCAGCGTTTGTTGATATTCCCAGGGTACTGACGCTGGCTTCATGAGATGGCCACACATGAGCTGCTAGTTTAGGATGTCTCATTCATACCTGTGGCTTCAGTTTCCACCTAGATGTTTATAATCCCTTCAGTGGTCTTCTCACCCCAGTTTCTCCCCTAAACATACACTAAATAAATATGTATAGTATGTCTGCTCCTGTGTGTGTGTGTGTGTGTGTGTGTGTGTGTGTGTGTGTGTGTGTGCGCGCTTGCTTGCTTGCTCCTCCTCTGGTGCTCAGAGCTCAACCACAGACACCTTCTGCCTGGTTCCTCAGTGGACAGGCCAAAGGGTCATCTTTATTTCTTCCCTCTTTGCCTGTTTATTATTTAGGAAACAGGGCTTTACTGTGTAGCCAAGGCTGGCCTCAAACTCACAATCCTCCTGCTTCCACCTCCTAAGTGCTAGGATTACAGGCTTGTGTCCTGCTTTGCCATTATAGTAACTAATCCATCACAAAGTCCTTTCAGTTCTTTCAACACCTTACATACCCACATGTCCTCCTGTCCACTTTTGGAGCCCTAATTAAAGCTGTTACCATTTCTGGCCTAGGCCATTGCAACAGACTCCAAACCAGGTTGTGTTCTCCTTCAGCTGTTTAAAATCTGAACCTTGGGCTGGGGCTGTAGCTTAGTTGGTAGAACGCATTCATGAAGCCCTGGGTTTGACCCTAGTTCCACATAAACCAGACATTGTGGCATACACCTATAATCCTAGCATTCAGTGGGTTGGAGGTAGATGATAAGAACGTGAAGATCATCCTTGGCCATAGTGAGTTAGAGGCCAGCCTGGGCTACATGAGACCCTGTCTCAAAAAGAAACATTTATGGCTGGGCGTGGTGGTGCACACCTTTAATCCCAGCACTTGGGAGGCGGAGGTGTAGGAGGATCACTGTGAGTTCAAGGCCACCCTGAGACTAGATAGTGAATTCCAGGTCAGCCTGAGCTAGAGTGAGACCCTACCTCGAAAAAACAACAACAAAAAAGAATCATTTATGAACCTTCTGTTGTCCCTAAAGGGCTGGTCCTGATTTCCTGTGGCTCATAGAATCCTGCTCAGTCTGGTCCCTGGTCAGCCTTTCCCATAACGCTGAGCTCATCACTGCTTCTGATCCCAGCCTCTAGCTCTTTCAATATCCTCTCTATTTCTGTAGGATGGCACCTCCATTCTGTCAGTTGCTTAGCCCTCTTTGACTCCTCTACCTCGTACACCTTGAATAAAATCTTTTGGCCAACCACGTTGACTCTATTCCCAAAATACGAGAAGTAAAACACTTCTCACCCTCTATAGTCACATGCTGGTTCAAACTCTGAACCTCCCTCTGTGGAATGATTGCAGTAAGCTCTTCATTTTTCCTTTTCTTTTCCTCTGCAACTTGTTTGCACAGAGCAGCTATTCCTGTCTCTCATCTTTTCATAACCGTCCTCCTCCCCAGTATTTCTGCTTTCATTCAGAGGAAAACCCGAAGCCCTTCGCTGTGACAGCAGGAGGTTCCCAGTCTGTGCTCCTGGCCCTGCTGACCTTGTCTCCTGTTCCCCTTCCTTTACTCTACTTCAGCCACGCTGACCCCCCCTTTAGTTCCTCAAAAAGGACGCGCCAGGGCCTTTGCACTGACTGTTCTCCAGCCTCACACGCTCTTCCTCCACAGAGCTCCCATACTGCACTCCCTTCCTTTGGGTTTTTATTCAGTGGTATATTCTGAGTGAACCTTCTATTGGCTGTTATGTCTCCTTGAAATACAAGCATGTTTTAGTTCTCTGTGTTAGCCTGGAGCCCAGAACAGTGTGCCTGGTGAGCAGGCGGGTACATGATGAATGAGTACTAAAGAAGAATGGCGCTGCCTTATGTGCCCAGTGTGCGTCAGATGAAAGAACATTTGCAATTATAAACAAAAAAATTCATGCAAATGTTCTTTCATCTGGTTTTACAATTTCAGACTTTCACAGCTGTTCTTAAACGTTGCACGGTTCAGATACTGCCTGTGATAAATCTTACCTCTCTGTCTTGTCCCTCTGCCCATCGCTGTACTCCGCAGTTCCTAACCATTGGCTTTAACTTGTTAGTTTGTAGGGGGGATTTGCGTGCCCACTAGATGTGGGGAGGAGACCCGAGAACATTCCATTCAGTCCAGCCCAGTCATGGAGAAGAGGTAGGCTGGGCTCTGCAGGAGAGCACAGTTCTCAGTGTGAAAGTGTCACAATTTCAGGAAGACATGGAGCTGACATTTTGTTTTAAGGTACAGGATAGACAGTATTCAAGGGATGCTACACGTATACAGCAGAAAAACCCTTAGCTCATACCTCCATGGTAAGATGATATTCTTAACGTTGGACATGAAGAATGTGAAATGTTTACATAACATTTCGATGAAAAGAGCCATCATTAATTGGAAGTGTAACTATAAAATATGGGTGAATGAATGTGATATAGGTAATAGGATTGTGATATAAGTGGCTTTTGATGCTTTCATTTATTCAGCAATATTGATTTTCTGCACTATAGCAGGTAGTATTTTATAGTATTTTCAATAAATTTGTAGATACCAGAAATGTAACAATAGCATAGATAAAATGTATATCTTATTTATTTTAGAGAGAATGAGAGAGAGAGAGAGAGGGAGGAAGAGAGAGAGAATTGGTGTACCAGGGCCTTGGCCATTGCAATCGAACTGCAGACGCTTGAACCACCTAGTGGGCATGTGCAAGCTTGCACTTGCCTCACTTTTGTGTGTCTGTCTTATGTGAGATCTGGAGAATCCAACATGGGTCCTTAGGCTTCACGGGCAAGCACCTTAACTGCTAAGCCATCTCTCCAGCCCAAAATGTATATCTTCTTGGAGTGAACATTCAGGTTGGAGTAAACAGACTCAAAACAAATGAGAAACAGATGATATGAAGACTAAACAACCATTATTTTCTTTTTAATTGTTTTTTTACTATGAAATTATTAAGCATATGTAAAAGTAGAGAAAATGTATAACATGACCTGTACATGCCACTTCAATAATTCAGTCATTAATCTTATTTCATCTATATCCTTACTCTCTTCATTGAGCTGTCATAACATTTTGTTTATAAATACTTCAATATATCTTTTTTAAAAGATAAGTTTTTAATGTAAAGCTTACAGCAGTTGCACACCTAGAACCAGTATTTTTGAGGCAAGCCCAACAGACTGGCCTTTTTTTTAATGAGAGAGAGCAAGAGCGAGAGAGAGAGAGAATTGGTATGCCAGGGCCTCTAGCCACTGTAATCAAACTCCAGATGCATGTGCCACCTTGTGCACATGTGTGACCTTGAGTGTGCATCACTTTGTGCATCTCGCTTGTGTGGGATCTGGGGAGTGGAACATGGGCCTTTAGGCTTTGCAGGCAAGTGCCTTTAACTGCCAAGCCATCTCTCCAGGCCCTAAAGCCAATTTTTTTTTCTTTTCAATTTTTTTTTATTAACAACTTCCATGATTATAAAAAAATATCCCATGGCTGGGCGTGGTGGCTCACACCTTTAATCCCAGCACTCAGGAGGCAGAGGTAGGAGGATTGCCATAAGTTCAAGGCCACCCTGAGGCTCCATAGTGAATTCCAGGTCAGCCTGGGCTAAAGTGAGACCCTTCCTCAAAAAAAAAAAAACAAAATAAATATATATATCCATCTCATGGTAATACCCTCCCTCCCCCACTTTCCCCTTTAAGGTCACCAAATAATCCTTGTTCATATTTCTTCTTTTTCCTTTTCCTGTGTGTGTGTGCATACATGCGCACATGCACACATCTTGTGCCTGTATTGGGGTCAGAGGACAACGTCAGGTATCAGTCACTGCCTTCCACTTTGTTTGAGGCAGGATCTCTCAGTATTTTACCACTGCATTTGCCAGACTGACTGGCATGCAAGTTTCCAGGGAAATTCTTGTTTTCCTGCCCACCTTCTAGCCGTAGGTACATTGGGATTGGATGCCCACCATAGCATCCAGCTTTTATGTGCATTCTGGGGATCAGAACTCAGACACTCAGGCTTGCCCAGCAAGTGGCTGTATCTATTGAGCCTTCACCCACCTCCCACAGCCTTTTTTTGTATAGTTGATTTCTTTGGGTCAGAATCCAAGTATATCCTTGCATTTCTTGTTTTCTTTTTGGTTGGTTGGTTGTTTGTTTTGAGGCAACCCAACAGACTGGCCTTTTTTTTTTTTTTTTTTTTATGAGATAGAGAGAGGAGAGAGAGAATCGGTGCACCAGAGCCTCCAGCCACTGCAATTCAATTGAACTTGAGACACGTGTGCCACCTTGTGTGCATGTATGATCTTGTGTGCTTTGTCAGTTTGTGCGTATGGCATATGTGGGACCTGGAGAGTCAAACATAGGTCCTTAGGTTTTGCAGGCAAACGCCTTAACCACTAAGCCACCTCTCCAGCATCCTTGCATTTCTTTATTTGCTAGTGTCTCTTAACTCTTTGTAAATCATTTCCATTTCTATACTTCATCATCCACTCAATTTTCTGACTTGTGTATGTTCCATAATATATGTGTACAATAGTGCATCTGTATCATCTATTAAACCAAATACTCATTACTTATGCATATGTGTGGGGTACATGCTAGGCTGTGTTCTGGTAGAAGCATGAAGTCCAAGTTTGGAAACTGCCATTTCTATCCTACTTTTATTTTTCTCTTATCATTTGCCACTGCCTAAAGATCTCATTACTTTATTTATATTTTATCCCACAATCTCATTATGAATATGTCTTAAGCATACAGGAAAATTGAAAGGATTTTTTTTAAATACACATCAAGAAACCTACAGCTAGCATTTTACTGTATTTATTTTCTCTGCTATGTGAGTTTTCCTGTGAGGCTGTGCTTCAGTCCAAGTGCAGCGCACACACCCATGGGGTCAAGCAGGGGAGCAGGTGCCCTGATCACACCTGGTGTTGCACAGGTCATGTTGTCCTTGAGGACCCAGGAAAGAGGTGTCCCTTGTACAGCATCTATTCTTCATAGTTGTGACTTTAGCCCAAGCCATCAGACTTACATTACTTTCTCTGCTACTTTAAATTTATTATCGAGCTTTAAATGAGATGATCACTTGCTGAGGAATTTTAAATGGTTCTTAGAGTAAGCAATTAAAACCAAAGAAGAAGTGAAAATAAATTTGAATACTTAGAATAGCAAATGGAAAATGGAAATGTCCTTTTAAATTGGCTTGTTTTAGCTGGGCGTGGTGGCTCACGCCTACTAGCAGTTGGAGGATCACTGAGTTCTAGGCCAGCCTGAGACTACAAAAATTAAATAAATAAATAAATAAATAAGGCTTGTTTCAGTGGGAGTACATTTTGGGCTGGTTAATTTTGTGACATTTTAACCTAGAAACAGATGCTCAAATACTTTCCTGGTCCCAGTGAAAGCCCACAGCTGGCCATTCCCATTGCAGCAGTTGCGTGGTCAGCTTTGTGGTTTCACTGCAAAATTTTGGTCAGTTTCATTGAGCATTAGGTAAGGCCTCAGCAAAACTGCAAAATTTAGGAGGAAAACGGAGGGATCCTCCTCAGTTTTGTCAGAGTGAAACCAAGTGCTTTGGCTATTGTCAGGTTTTACTTTGGCCATGTCTTGTAACTAAAGCAGTGTGGGTCTTAAAGCAGTACGGGTCACTTTGGTATTCATCATTCCCATCCCTTCCGCAATCACAGGAAGAGGTGAAAGACACCATGCTGGTGGAATTTTACCTTTTTTTCTGTTCTGAAGGATTCAGCTTGGATGGTTGGTTGGATGGTTGGGTTTTAAAGCTGCTTCTTTGAAGTCTGTAATACACCTTCCAGAGTCAGCAAAGCCCACCAAGAACCATGCGCCTCACAGTGGTCACCCCCGCCTCCCCCAGCTGTATAGGCCAACCTTCCAAAGTTCCTTGTGGGTCCAGGAACATGTCAGTGATCCATCCTGAGCATACCAGCATTGACTCAGTTATTATCATTGATTAAGGAAACTTGTTTGAAAAGTAAACACTGAAAATATCCTTTAAAAAGTGAATTTTGTATGCTTTGGCTGATACTCCAATTTTATTCTGGGTTACTTCTTTTCTATTTATTATTTTCTAAGACAGGGTCTCACTGTATGACCCAAGCTATTCTTGAGCTCATAACCATCCTCCCACTTCAACCTCCCAGATGCTGGGACATGAACCATCACTCCTGGCTCATACTTCTCTAAGTGTGCCCAAGCCCCAGGATAAAGCATGAAGAAGCCAGAACAGCAATTGTATACACAGCCATTGTGAAACGCATCACCTGGTTGTGGAATGAATGAGCAGGGAAGCAGCAGGAAGCAGGTCATTAGAGAAGGTCGGTCACTGAGCCTGGGACAGCGGGGTCAAGGTGAACTTCAAAAGGAACGTGGCTGCCTCATGTAGACCATACAAAGGATGGCAGGCGGGAGGGAAAGAGTAACGGGAATCTGCAGGGGTGGAGCAAAGTCAGAGAAAGGACCTTGTGGTGGAGCCTGTGAGGAAACCAGATAAGTAGGGCACACAGGCTCGACTCAGGCCCTGGAAACCAGGCTGAGGAGGGGAATTTTAACAACAGCTGATTAGGAATCAGGGCTGAGCACATGATAAGTCCTGCTTAGAAATAACTTCTGTTTACATCCTGCATGAGCTTTCAGTGTACTTTCTCAGTCTTCTGTGTTGTTTTATCCACACAAGATATGTCAAGGAGGCAGGGGAGATGATCGTTTTTCCACTGTGTGGCTTGAAATCTGACAGAGCAGTTTTGATGTACCCAAATTCAAGTAACAAGTAATGGAGCGCAAGACTAGTCTTTTCTGTTAGTTAAAACCTTTTTTTTTTTTTAAATTTATTTATTTGAGAGCGACAGACACAGAGAGAAAGACAGATAGAGGGAGAGAGAGAGAATGGGCGCGCCAGGGCTTCCAGCCTCTGCAAACGAACTCCAGACGCGTGCGCCCCCTTGTGCATCTGGCTAACATGGGACCTGGGGAACTGAGCCTCGAACTGGGGTCCTTAGGCTTCACAGGCAAGCGCTTAACCGCTAAGCCATCTCTCCAGCCCAGTTAAAACCTTTTAAAAAAATATTTTTATTTACTTGAGAGAAAGAAAGAAAAAGTGGCAGGCAGAGAAAGTGAGAGTAAGAGAGTTAATACAGGCCCGCCATGGCCTTCAGCCACTGCACACAAACTCCAGGTGCATCCGGGGAATCGATCCTGGGCCATCAGGCTTTGCAAACAAGCACCTTTAGCCACTGAGCCCAGAGTTAAAGTTTTTTAAACCTAGTAGACAGACTGACTGCCTCAGTGAGCGTGACACGGAAAGTGAACTTCCCTAAAGACATTGGCTAGGAAGATGTCATAACCAATTGATAAGGTGGGTTTTCAGTGGGAGGCCGTTATAGCCCCCTTTCCTCTCCTCCCCTTCTGGCACCATGTGGCAGTGTCTAGAGACATTTTTGGTTATCTCAGCTAGGAGGGGAGTGCTGCTGACTCTGGTGGGTAGAGGACAGGAATGCTGTCCCTGCAGACATCCGCGGTGCACAGAAAAGCTCCTCACAGTAGTTACCCAGAGAGGCATGAGCAAGGAGAAAATGTGTCAGAGCGAAAATGGCTTGTGGGCTTGATGAATCCACTGCTGTGTATGTAAGAGACTAGTAAAGTGAACTGAGTTGGAATTCACTACAAGCCAAAAGTTGTGATGGAAAACTAATTTGGACAGAAGAATATGTGTTGCATTTGAGGTGAAGTACTGTGGGCACATCTACTTGCATGGTAGATAGATGTGATCTTTAATTCATCCAGTGTTGGGCTCAGGAGTTGGCTTAGCCATTAAAGGCACTTGCTTTGTTAAAGGTACTTGTTTAATTCACACAGTAAAAAGTCTGAAGCAGTGATAGCCATATCCCTACCCCAGTCTCCATCAAAGAACCTAATCTGGGGCTGGAGAGATGGCTTAGCAGTTAAGCGCTTGCCTGTGAAGCCTAAGGACCCCGGTTCGAGGCTCGGTTCCCCAGGTCCCACGTTAGCCAGATGCACAAGGGGGCGCACACGTCTGGAGTTCGTTTGCAGAGGCTTGAAAGCCCTGGCGCGCCCATTCTGTCTCTCTCCCGCTATCTGTCTTTCTCTCTGTGTCTATCACTCTCAAACAAATAAATTAATTAAAAAAAAAAAAAGAAAAGAACCTAATCTGGAGGCAGAGAAGGGCAAGGCGGAAAACGGTTGCCAATCTGGGGTTCTTTGTAAAAATGCTTGAGAGAATAGGGAGTACATATAATCATATTGTTTTTTAAATGAGAAAGGGTCAAAATCAGTACCTTTTAACAACATATTTTTATCTTGTGCATGTATGCATAATGTGGGGTTTATGCTGTATGTTGTGTGGTATATGCACGTCTGTGTGCCCTTGGGGTGCCCAGTATGTTCACCTGTGACGGGGGTTACTTGCCTGCAGTGCCCAGAGTGAAACATCAGGTGTCTGCTCTGTTATACTTTCATCTAGCTTTTTTATACTTTTTTAGTAACTAATTCATATTTTAACATATTATAATATGGCCCCTCCCCAGGTCTCCATTTCCCTGAGGGTCCTCCTCAGTAGGGTTATTGATTTCACTGTGGAGTAATTAGGGTCTCTTCCTCGGGTGGGGAGGGGGAGCTGAGCCTCAGGGTGTTTCTACCCACCTTGTGGTTCTTACAATCTTCTCTCCCCCTCTTCCACCCCAGTCCCTGATCCTCAGTGGGCGTGTTATCAGGGTTAACTTCTCTGCAGCCTCTGTGGTTCTGCTTTGTGGTTCACCACAGAGTTCGTTGTTATTTTCCTGGATGTGGATGTCAGGCCAGCATTGGGAGCAACACCCATGTGGCTGTTTCCTCCACGGTTTCCTCCACATGTGGTAGAAGTGGCACATCTCGTTCCTAGTATTCTGCTCCTTGTGTTGGTGGACCTTGAATCTCCCCAGGATTCTCTGCCATCTGTAAAATAAAACAAATTCTCCAACCAAGGGTGAGGGTAGTTTTGATTAAATGGGATAAGCCTAGGAGCTTGAGAGACATTTTGTTGAGGTACCCATTTGACTTGTATAGGGAACACTGGGAGTTTCTCTGTGGGTAATGTGATTTTTCTGACCATGGGGTGCTGACTTGGTTCCCCATACCAGTTACGAGTTCTCTCCCACTGAGTGGGTCTCATGTCCAATTGGAAGGCAGTTGGCTACCCTCAAAGGCTGTATGCCACTGTTGCACAAGTGCGTCATTCTTGCCTGGGTGGTGGAGTGCATGGCTGCAGGTTCTCTTGCTCGTTCCTGCTGTTGATGACCATTACCACCCAGTAGCTCCCATAGCTCTTTCCAGCGCCATGAGGGTTTGCCAGGTGTAGCAGACAGCTTCAAGTTCTCTGAGATGAACTTCCAGGCCAGGCACAGTTATGGAGGAAGGGATATTTATTGAAGCTTACAGATCCAGGGGAAGTTCTGTAATGGCAGAAGAAGCTGGCCTGCCTTCACAGGTCCAAGCAAAGAGAGCACAGCCAAAAGCCACATAGCAGTCTTCAGGAACTCCAGATAGAAACAGGCACTTGGCATATCTTTATATTGGAATTTCAACTCCACCCCCACACCTTAGGGCTGGGCCCTAAGATCTGCCCAGTGACACCTCCTCCAGCCAGGTGGCTGCAGATCCAAACTACAAACTAATGAAACACTGACTATATTGAGGACCATCTATTGATATTACCACACCAGGTGAGGACTGGCTTTCCTCTCATTTCCCACATTATCTGAGCATTCTGAGACAGCAGCCTGTGGTGTCTTTAGCAGTAGGGTCCTTACCTTTTAGTTCTGTTAAGTAACCAAGTACATGGCAAAGGCCTGCATTGTTGTTGGTGGGATCTTGTGGATCACCCAGGCCAATAGCTCACTGTGTGAGTTAACCCAGATCTGGCCCAGGGATCCACAAGCCAGAGCCCATAGTTCAAGGATTAAGGTTTTTCCATCTTCCACTGAACATTTTGGTCTGGTCCATCCACCACCCTTATTTTGGAGTTCTATTTCATATATTGGGTTCCAGAAGGAAGGTTCCTTTTGTGCTGACTGCTTTAGTCTTTGATTTTGTGTAGTTCTCCTACCTACCCTCCCTTTCCCTGCCTCTCTCATAATTGTCCCACCCCAATATTTTTTCCCTCTACTGGCCTGTCTGGTATCCTTTCTCTCCTCCCTCCCTGGTTCCTCTTTTTCCTGGTCTCATCCTAGTTACACACCACAACCCTAATGCTTACACCCTTTACACTCCTTTTCCACTGGTCCAGTTTAGGAGCCACATATGAGAGAAAACATGCAATGTTTGTCTTTCTTAGTCGCTGTGACCTCATTTAGGATATTTTCCAATACCATCCATTTTCCTGTGAATTTCATTCTTTCATTTTCCCTTACTGCCGAGTAGAATTCCATTGTGTAAATGTGCCACATCTTCATTATCCATTCATCAGCCAATGGGCATCTGGGTTGATTCCAGTTCCTAACTGTTGTGAATAGAGCAATGATAAGCATGGTTGAGCAAGTATCTCTGAAGTGGAGGGTGGAATCCTTAAGGTAGATACTGAGAAGTGGAATAGCTGAGCCAGAGCCAGATGATAAATCAGTTTTCATCTTTTTCAAGAATTGCCATACTGCTTTCCACAATGGTTTTACCAGTTCACATTCCCACCAGCAGCAAATAAGGTTCCTGTTTTCCCAACAGCCTCATCATTTGAGTTTGATGATCTTCATCCAGACTGGAGTTAAGGTGGAAATCTCAAAGTTGTTTAAACTTGCATGTCCATGGTGACTAGGGATGTTGAACATTTCTTTAAATGAGTATTGGCCATTTGTATTTCAGAATTCTCTGTTCAGTTCTCTGCCCCATTTTTTGTGGTTTGTTTGATTTTTTTAATTGCTTAGTTTTCTGAGTTCTTTTAGATATTAGGTGTCCATCAGAGGCATAGCTGATGAAGATTTTCTCCCGTTCTGTGGGTTGTCTTTGGCTCTGTTTATGGCATGCATGTCTGTACAAAGGCTTTTAATAGCTTCATGAGATCCCATTGGTTGAGTGTTTAATTTCCTGAGCTACTGTGGTCCTATTCCAGAAGTCTTTCCCCACTCCTGTATCTTGTAGAACACTCCTTATTTCCCCCCCCCCCAATCATTTTAGAGTTTCAGATCTTATATTGAGGTTCTTAATCCATCTGGAGTTGTTTTTTGTGCATGAGAGTAGTTTTTTCTGCATTTGTCTTTTCTACATATGGTTATCCAATTTCTCTAGCACCATTTGTTGGAAATGCTATCTTTTCTCCAGTGTATGTTTGTCAAAGATTAAGTAGCTGTAGTTGCTTGAACTAAGGCCTGGATCTTCTGTTCTGTTCTACTGACCTATATGTCTGCTTTTGTGCCAGTATTCTGCTGTTTTTATTTTTATTTATTTTTATTTATTATTTTATTTATTTATTTTTATTCCTGTGGCTTTGTAGTATAATTTAAAGGCAGGTATGGTGGTACCTCCTGAAGTGTTACTTTTGCCGGAAATAGTTTTGGATATCTGCAGCTTTCTGTAATTCCATATGAATTTTGAGATTTTTTTTCCCCATCTCTGTGAAGAAAGTTGCTGGGATTTTAATAGGTATTTCATTGAATCTGTAAATAGCTTTTGGTAGAGTGGCTATTTTTATGATGTTGATTCTTCTAATTCATGAGCATTGGAGGTGTTTCCATCTTCTCATATCCACCTTGATTTCTTTCTTCAATATTTTTATGTTTTCATTGTATAAGTCTTTCATTTCCTTGGTTAGTGAAATTCTAACATATTTAATTTTTGTGGCTATTTTAAATGAGATAGCCTCACTGATCCCTATCTTGATGTGTTTGTTTTTAGCATATAAGAAGGCTAGTGATTTTTATATATTGCTTTTGTATCCTTCCACTTTATTGAAATAGTTTGTCACCTTTAGAAGCTTTTTTGTGGAGTCTGTTGGGTCATTTATATATAAAATCATGTGTTCTGAAATAGGGTAGTTTGGCATCCTCCTTTCCAATTTGTATCCCTTTTATTTCTTTCTCTTGTCTTACTGCTTGGGCTAAGACTTCTAGTACTGCATTGAAGGACAGCAGTAACAGAGAGCACCCCGTCTTGTTCCCAGTCTTAGTGGGGACTCTTGAGTTTTTCTCCATTTAGTATGATTTGTGCCTTGGCTTCTTTATATATACCCTTCTATGTTAAGATATGGTCCTTACATGCTTAGTCTCTCAGGCAGTTTGATCATGAAGTGATGCTATATTTTGTTGAAGGCTTTCTCAGTATCTATTGAAATGATCATGGTTTTAAACCAACCTTTCTTCCTGCTGTTCCTAGAGCTTGAGCTTTCAGGGTTCCAGCAATCGATTCTCTGGTCTCTGCTCCACTGTGAGACTGAGGACACAGGCACATGTGGACACACCTAGCTATTTTGTTTGGGCTCTGGAGATTTGAACTTGGACAGTCTCAGGTCCCCCCTCCCAAGCCCCCTATGCTTACACAGAAAGTACACTTAACCAGAGCAATCTTTCTAGCCCTCTTCTGATGATATGTACCCAGTTTGAATGTCACATATTATGCCTCTGTGATGCTTTTTGTTTGTTTTTAAGGGCTTTCTAAGTAGCCTAGCTGGCCTCAAACACAAGATTCTCCACCTGAGCATCCCAAGTGCTGGGATTACAGACACGTGCCATCATCCTTAACCATAAACTTGAGGTGGGGAGCTCTGCTCAGTTCCAGCACACACACACACACACACACACACACACACACACACACACACACACACGAGGGTGGGGGGAGTTTGATTTCTTTTTCTGCTCTTCCCCTGCCGGCACCCAGTAAGTCTATACTCAGCCTCGGCTGATGATGACCCTTAGGCACTTCAGTCTTGAAATTCATTTCTAAAGGAGAAATAAAAATGACTTATGTGTTTATTTTTACTTATGCAGAATTATAGAATCTTGGAGTTGGGAGGACAACTGTATCTCATCCAGTCAGTAAGACAGCCCGTGTTTGATTTCTCCCTTACTTACCATAAACTTTATGGCCTGAAACAACAGAAGTATATTCTCTCATGGAGGCTGAAGTCCAAAGTCAAGGCATCCTCAGGACCACGCAGCCTTGTTCTTTGCCATTTCCAGCTCATGGCATTTTCTGGCTTGTGTCTGCACTGCTCTGACCTCTGCCTGGAGTTTGCATGACCTTCTCCTCACCCTTCACCTTCCCCACCCTACCTGTCCCTCTGAATGACACTTGCTAGATTTAGGACCCACCTGGATAATCAAGGATGACCTTTCCCCAGAATCCTTTCATAATGCCCTAGTCACAGGTCCTGTGGATTAGGAGATGGACCTGTGTGTTGGGAGGGTCCCTTTCTACCCCTGCCCAGTATTGGTTAGCTGCCTGTCTGTGACCTGCTGCCTTTACCCAAGCTTTGTAGGGTCTTAAAGAATGCTGTAGTAAACCCCATCTTACCATAAACTTTTGTTTTCTCTGCTTGAAGCCATACACAACAAGCCAATTTCTGTATCTCTCAGAAAGTGCTTCATCTGTAGGCCCTGAAAGGTCTGTCCTCCAGGCTAAACTTTAACCTCTGGCTCTGTTCACCATTGCTCTCTGAGCTGGCTGGCTGGCATTCTCCTAATCAGCCTGGGTGTGCCTCTCAAGGACTCCAAGCCAGGAAGAATGCTGCGGTTAGCTCTGAAGACCTAGGAATGAGCTCATGTCTCTTCTACTTGCTAAGTAGGTGACCAAGGCAAATCAATTTCTTTTAAATAATAGTGACACTGTTACCAAGACGTTGTCACTTGCACATTCCCAAAGTTGGCCTCTCTGCTTCTGCTAATACAGCTGGGATCACATTAGTGTTTGTCATAATTCTCTACTCATATTGAAATTGCTGGGTGCTAAAGAGCTACAAATCTTTTTCACACATGATCCTTTTTTTCCCCCAAAAAAAGCCTCTTTATTGAGTATCTTATTAGCAAAGGCAAAAGAGGGACAAAATAAAATCTGTTTCTAAGCCAGGCATAGTGACTCACACCTGTAATCCCAATACTCAGGAGGCTCAGGCAAAAGGAGTCCCACAAGTTCAAAGCTAGCCTGTGCTACTCAAAAAATAAATAAGAGACAAAAAGATGGCTTAGTGGTAAGGTGATTGCCTTCAAAGCCTAAGCACCCCAGTTCAGTTTCCCAGTACTCACGCTAAGCTGGATGTACAAAGAATGCATAAGGTGGTGCATATGTCCAGCGTTTGTTCGTTGCAGTGGCTAGAGGCCCTAGTATACCCGTTCTCCTCTTCCCCCCTCAAATAAATAAATAAATAAATAAATATTTTTTTAAAAAGAACAAAAGAACCTGTCTCTTTTGTGTTGAAATAAACCATTTACTAAGGGAGACACATACTGTGATGGTTTGATTCAGGTGTCCCCCATAAACTTAGGTACTCTAAATGCTAGGTTCCCAGCTGATGGACATTTGGGAAATAACACTTCCTGGAGGAGTGTATTGTTGGGAGTGGGCTTATGGATGTTATAGCCAAAATAAATGCTTTTCCCCAAAAGCTTCTCTTGGTCAGGTGATTTCTGCCAGCAAGGTGAACCTGTCTGCAACAGTAAAGTGGTACTAGGAGTGGGGTTGCTGCTAGACACCTGACTGTGTGGCTTTGGCCTTTTGGAGCTGATTTTCAAGAGGAATGTGGGAAGATTTGAAACCTTGGCCTGAGAGATACCTTGCAGTGCTGTAAGTACAGCTTGGTTGACTATTCTGGTCAGAGCTGCAAGACCTGAATACAGCAAGAACTATAGACTGTGAGATTTGTCTTATGAGGGTGAGAAAGAGCTTTGCTTGAACTGGGCTAGCAGTTTGTGTGAGGAGCTTGCTGTTATGCTAGTGTCCTGAGAAGTTATGCAGGGTTGCTTTGTGTAGAAATGAACTGGTGTGAGCAAAGGGATATGGCACAGAAAGAAAAATCTTTGGGTTGAAACGTCTGCCTATTCAGCTGCAATTGAGAGATTACAACCTTTGAGACTAGACTAGCTGCCCTGCACTGGGGCAACAGGAGGAATGTAGACTCTTTTGGAGGGGCCTGAGTGCTCAAGAAGTGTCCTGTTCTTCAAAGTCTGCTTTATACGCCACTGGATTAACAAATTGGCACCCTACCTGGTATTATGAAGTATAAGAAATGCAGGAAAGAGAGGGTCATTGAGTTTGTAACACTGTCTTGTGTTTTGGAATTGGCCATGGGCAGTGTGAAGCAGGTTTGCTGGATGCCTGCATGGAGATCCCATGGGGTCATGAGGATGAACCGTGGATTGCAGTAGAGAACCAGAGGAGATACTGGGACAATGAGATGGCTGCTAAGGAACGCTGCCAGCCCCATGAAGTTTTCCAGGACTGTGAGTAGCCTAGCCGGAGGGGCAGAATTGGAATGCCAGAGATTTGTTGCTGGTTAGAATTATCGGACTTGGAGATTTGTCACTGGCTAGAGTTGTTGGACTTGAAGCTACAGAGTTTGATGTTTTCCCTGGTTGTTTTAAATCTTATATTGGCTAAATATTTCTTTACTCTGCCCATTGCCATCTTCTGCAGTATGAATGTTTATTCTATGCCATTGTGAGGTTTTTGAGGTTATTTTTTTGGTATTATGGCTTAGTTAAAAGATTTTGGACTATGGGGATGTTTGCACATCATTGGGATTGACGAAAAGTATGGGGACTTTTAAAGTTGGACTGAAAAGCATTGTATTTTACATCATGTATGGATATCAGTTTATGGGGGTCAGGAGCGGAATGTAGTGGTTTGACTTAAGTGTTCCCCATAAACTTAGGTGTTCTGAATGCTAGGTTCCCAGCTGTGGAGATTTGGGAACTAACGCTTCCCGGAGGAGTGTATTGTTGGGGGCGGGCTTATGGGTGTTATAGTCAGTTTTCCCATGCCAGTGTTTGGCACACTCCTGTTGCTATGGTCCACCTTATGTTGGCCAGGGGCTGATGTCCACCATCTGCTCATATTGTTGTTTTCCCTGCCATCGTGGAGCTTTCCCTTGAGCCTATAAGTCAAAATAAGCCTCTTTTTTCCCAGAAGCTGCTTTTGGTTGGGTGATTTTTACCAGCAATGAGAACCGGACTGCAACATATACTAACCAAATAATCACGTAATGATTGCGAAATCACAAACTGAGGCAAACTGAGGGAGGCGTGTAAGCTGAGCAGGTTCAGAGCAGGCATGGGACAAAGGTGGGCTCCAGTGCACCCCTCACCAGCAGGCGGCAGTGGCGATGAGCCTCAGAAGGCCTCCTCCACATGCTTCATTGCTTCATCATGGATTGTTTCTGCAGTGAGGCATGGGGTGTGGGGTGTGCACATGTATGTGTGCAGATTCACATGCCCAGTGAGTGCACGCAGGGACCAGAAGAAAGTGTCGATTCATCCACTGGTTTCCTTGAGACAGTCTCCCACTGATCGCAGAGCTGCCATCTTTCCAGTCAGACTGGCTGACCAGTGAACCCCAAGCAAGTCTCTGCTCTCCACTCTGCACAGGTCTGGGGTTGCAGGCATGCGTGGCCACACCCAGCTGTTTATATGGGGGCTGGGAAACCAGACAGAGGGTGAATCAGGTTCTGATGTTTCATGGCAGCGCTCTTAACCCACTGAGCCATCGCCCTAGGCCCAACTTCTGTGATTTTGGTCATGTTTTAACTTAAAAAATAATATTGACCATTTAATTGAGTATAATATTAATAGTTCATTAAGCATATTAATAGGAAATGTATCCTGTAGTTGTTTTTTTTTTTTTTAATTTGGACCACTCTGTAATCATTTAATGTAATGCTTTCCTTCCCCTTTGGGAGAGCATGGGAGTTGATGAAGTCTTGCCATGTAGCTTGTACTGGCTTTGAACTCTCAGTCCTCCAGTGTCGCCTGTGCTGACTTTGAACGCGCAGTCCTCCTGAGTACCAGATTTCACAGTCGTGCTGACCGGGATACTATTCTCTAGTGAATCCTATTTGGGCTGTTGGAAGGATATAGATATATATAATTTTACTTGAATGACTACGATCTTATCTAAACAGTCCAAAATTTGCTAATGCAATTCTTCATCAGTAATTGAAATAAAGTGCCACTGATTTGTGCCTTATGTTCTAATGGTAATAGGTTTTACCCTTTAAAGTGGATTCCATTTTTCTAGCTTGCTTAATAGATCTATAAATCCATGAATTTGGAAAGTGAGATGAATATGTGATAGTTATAAACAATTAAACTGTTCAACTTGAAGTGACCCATTGAAAAGAGCATAAAATGTGAACTGTGTCTCATATCCGATCTGTTCTTAGAGTTGCCCTATGTGAACCTTTAGCTCTAATCCCCCTTCAGATTTCCTTTAATATTACACACACACCTTGTGGTTCTTTCCATAAAGAAGTCCCAGGGAAGTCGTAATAAAGTCAACTGTTGTGAGATCCTTTTTTCATGGATTGTAGAGGTTTGGTTTTCACTATGTGCTGATCTCAATTTACCCTTCTGATATATGAAACAGTTTCAGGACTTAGAACTTGAAAGCAGAGATAGCTTTGTTTTGGAGAGCTGTTCAGATGGTCTCCATGTGACGGCTTGTAGACTAACCCTTCCCAGGACTGAGCGTCAGACCCCAGCAGATGCCTCTGCGGTGCCGCATTGCAATGTCGTTGCACACTACCCCAGGGGTGTGAGTGATTCCCAGACACCTTGCAAAACCTGGGGTTGCATTCTGCCTATCCCCAATTTGCTATCATTTGTATTCATTTCAGTTGGGGCCAAACCACATATCCTAGTTTATGTTTTATTGTTTCAATTAAACACAAAGTTATGTCGTCTTGATGAGTGTCTCAAGCATTTGGTTTCCTTTAGTTAAGTTTTTAGTTCATAACCTTGCTCACTCCCCAATGCCTATAACTTTACAACACATCAAATTCACCTTCTGGACACCATGAAACCCGCAACTCTTGAGAATTTAGTATAAGAGCTTTAAAATTCTGTTTCCCTTCCTCTGTTTTCCTTGAAAACACAATCCCCTCCAGGCCTTATGCTTTATGCCTCTTTTCCCCCTCAGGCAATTAGGACAATGAAATCAAGACTATCTGGAGCTGAAGAGGCAGCTCAGTAGATAAAGCACTTGTTAGGCAGCTCTGAGAACCTGAATTCAGATCCCCAGGCCCCAGTACAGGCAGAAGCTGTGGTGGCATTCTGCTATCCCAGTGCCTCTGGTGAGAAGGGAGGCAGAAACAGGAGCATTTCTGGGAAGCTCACAAATGGAGTGTTGAACAAAAGACCCTGCCTCAGAAAGAGACGGAAGGCGAGGACCAACCTGAAAGTTGTCCTCTGGCCTCCACACGTGCACCGTGGCCTACGGACCCGCATGCACATGAAGTGCCTAAATAATAAATAAATGCATTTTAAAAAAATATCTAGTAATTGGCCCAGGCCATTCATTTCAATAAGGTTGTTTGATTCTTGGGAGTAATTATATATTGCAGAACTAGGGGAGATGGCATTTTCTTCATGATCCTCCTGCAGTTAGGATTGATTTCTTGCTTTCAATTTGTGTGTATCCATTGTGTGCCATGCTAGATTTCATAAAGGCAGTTTTGTGGAACATTTCATGGTCTTTGAACATGTTCACCCCTGATGCACTGTGCCTCGTCCTGTGCCCCTCACACTAGTCTTCTTCCCCGGTCCATCTCCTGCTGTCAGAGTACACATAATCTGAAGGTGTGTTATATATGTATTTTAAGCATCTAGAGAGAAGTGTAGGACCCACAAATATCAGAAAACATGCCTTTCTCTTTCTGCGTCCGGCATGTTTAGTTAGTATGAGGCTCTCAGGGCCCATCCCTTGTCCTGCAAGTGACGTGGCTCTGTTGTGGCTGAATGAAACCCCCTCATGTCTGTGTGCCACATTTTCTCTAGCCTTTCATCTGCTGATGGACACCTAGGCTGGCTCTGTATTTGGCTGTTGGGAGTAGTGCTATAGTGAACATGGATGTGCAGGTATCTCTGAGGTATGGTGACTAACAGTTCTTAGGGTAAATACCCAGAATTGGTATAGCTGCGTCACCTGGTAGTTCTATTTCTAGTTTTTTGAGTAACCTCCATACTGATTTCTATAGTGGCTGTACCACTTTACACTCCCACTAGCCATGTGTATAAAAATGGACAATTGATGGGCTGGAGAGATGGCTTAGCAGTTAAGGCGTTTGCTTGTGAAGCCAAAGAACCCAGGTTTGATTCCCCAGGACCCACATAAGCCAGATGCACAAGAGGCACATGCGTCTGAAGTTAGTTTGCAGTGGCTACAGGCCCTGGCATGCCCATTCTCTCTTTGTCTCTTCTCTTTATCTCTCTCACTCTCTGCTTGCAAATAAATTTTTAAAAAAATTAAAAATGGACAATTGAAAGCAACAAACAGTTCTCAAAAGATGATGTATAAATTGCCACTACACATGAAAAATGCGCAGCACCCTTAGCCATCTAGGAAATGCAAATTAGAACCTCATTGAGATTTCATCTCACCCACTCAGAATGGTGGCATTAAGAAAACACAAACAGGGCTGGAGAGATGGCTTGCTGGCTAAGGCGCATGCCTGGGAAGCCTAAGGACCTAGGTTCGATTCTCCAGGTCCCACATAAGCCAGATGCACATGGTGGCATATGCATCTGGAGTTCATTTGCAGTGGCTAGAGGCCCTGGTGTGCCCATTCTCATTTTCTATCTCTCTCTCTCTCCCTTTCTTTGTCTGTAATAAATAAATAAAAATAAATCTTTAAAAACAAAAAAGAAAAATCTGTTTCAGATGATTGTGGTTATGCTTGACCTTGAGAATCCGAAGAAAGGGCTAGCACACAGGCCGGTGTGCAGCTTTCCTGAAAAGTCTCTGTGGGGCTCAGGCTCGCACCCCGTTACCGCAGCGAGCAGGTCACAGTAGTGTGCAGTTGTGCATTGCCCGGAAGTGGCTTCCAAATAGCCATCTCTGCAAAGGAGAGGAATTTTCAATGAATCGTGGGTCCTGTTGGCGCTAATTTTGAGGGATCATAAGAGAAACAAAAGTCTTACATTTTGCTTTTAAGTCGGGTTTTCCACCCTTTAACCTTCCTTTCCCATTCAGCACAAGTTGGAATGTCAGGTGCAAGGTATCAGAAGGAAGATTTGGGGATCTTATTCTTAAGCTGGAAGGTGATGACATGTGAGCAGGAAGCAGTGGCCCCAGCTCCTTGGAGATGGTGCATCGCTTGTATATCAGCACCTTGTCGTGTGGTCTGTTCAATGTTCCCCTGGGAAGAAAACAGCCACTGTTCTGATGTGGCTCCCACGCGGGTGGCTGTAGATGGCAGCGCCACCAGCGAGTGTCATGAGATGTGCGTGCCGCGTCTAAGAAACGTCAGCCGCTGGCAACATTGGAGATTATGTTGACTCAAGTTTGAAAACTTCTCATCTTTCTCTACCTTCCTTAGGTTTCCACTATATCCAAAAGGAGGAGAGAAGTTACAGTTTGATTATGGTGTCTACCTTCTGAACAAAAACATAGCACAGGTAAGTGACTCCTCTCTGCTCCTGCTGTCCTTCCTGGGGTTGTGGCCCCTCTTTCCTCATAATGAAGTGCCACAGTCAACAGTTTATTTACCTGTTACTCAGACAATGCGTTTTTGTTTTGTTTTACCGCCATCGCATTCTGGGTCATTTAAATGAATACCGATAAGCAGTGTACAAGTTGGAATCCTGCTAAACTCTGGAAGTTGTCTTCTGTGTTCTGTCTTGCTGGTAGGCTTATACTTGCTTGAGTGTGTGGTCTGCATAATCTCTTGGCTCCACAGCCTGATTGGTAATAGCTTTCTTCTCTTCGACCACTTCTAGGGACTCATTTTGCATTATTGTTTATGGAGTAAAAGTTTAGTGCTTTTGGCAAGTCCATAATGGTCTCCTCACCTCATTATCCAAGACCCAAAGGAAAAGGCCAAGCATATGTTCCTTCCAAGGCATCTTGGCTCTTCGTGGCTCCTTCAGCATCACGTCAGCTCATACCCCACTTGAATAATGGTTTTCCACAGGCCATGGTAATACTGTCAGGTGCCTGAGTTTGTGTTTTCTTGAGAGAACTACACAGCATTTCTTTAGCACACTTGGCTCTTCTTCAAGAGGTGGACGTTCCACAAATGTTTTTAGTTGCAAGGAAGACTAGCATCAGTGCTTTGTATTTGCCTAGACATCCCTCCACCTGGAACATCATGTGGACACAGGTCCACAGTTACCTAAAGACATTATCAGCTGTGTCCTTGGACCTTCCCATTTTATAGACATAATAAGGTTTGGGCTGCTTTTGCTTTTATGAGCCTCCATAGTCTTTTATCCATATGAACCTAAAGGCTTAGCAATTTCCTTATTCATGTCTGATCAACCTAGAATTATTCTTCCATCTGGTGTTATCTTTGCTTTTCTTCCTCTCAACCAACCTTAGTTTAATGTGGGGTTGTTTTAATCTGGTTTGTATTAAGATTGTTATCCTTTTCTGAAATCGGTCAGGTTTCTGGTTGGCAGCCCGCATTAACCACTTGTTTTCCTAATCCACACTCGGCGTGCTCAGATCACACTGCTTTCCTGTCGGCGTTGCTCCAGCCCGGGTCTCTTCCGTGGCGGCAGCTTTCCACCCAGGCTCTGCCCACGACTCACCTTTCCACGCGCTAGTCTTTTGCCTCTGATGCTTTCCCTCCTGCCATTAAAAAAATTCTTTTTCAAGGTAGGACTCACTATGTACTGTCAAGCTAGCCTCAAACTCACAGCGATCCTCCTACCTCAGCCTCCCAAGTACTGGGATCAAAGGCATGCGCCACCACGCCCAGCCACTCCCTTTGGCAGATAAGTATTTCAGACCATGAAGCAGGACTTTCATGTTAAGTCCCTCTAGTCTGGCTCACACACTGCTGATCACAGTTGGGTCAACCCACGGAAAAGGCAGACTAGTGCGGAAGTACCCAGACCAAGCTTGTGGGAAGAATGATGACGTGAATACCAGTGACTTCTCTAGTCCATGCAGTGGGGGCAGCCACAGTGGGGACAGCACATGGCTATGGCAGGCCTCGCTCTGCGAGTAAAATTATTGTCAGTTTAAGTCCTGGTCTGAATTCAGCAGTCTTGTCTCCTGCCCCTGCAGGGAACTACTGCGGGTGGAAAAGGCTGTTGAAAGTTTCTGGGCTGTCCCTGCCACAGGGCGGGATTTCCTCATAAATCTCAGCTTTAAGCTTACTCGTGCCAGCCCACATGTACACGCGTGAACGTACATACTCACATCTTCTCCAGGGCCCAGTAGGAGTGCAGAAGGTGGTGTGAGGAGATGCTAAAGGAAACAGTTTACAGACCAAGTGGAGGCTGACTGTGCACTGGGAAACAGGAGAGTTGGCACTCTACACCAGCTCACAGCTCAAGTGCCCCCTTGGTCTCTTTTGAGGGGCACTTCCCAAGTCGCCTCTGACTTCCTTCTTGACTACAAATATGCCAAACTAGTTTTGTTCACATTTACATAAGAAGTGGACTGCTTGTGGGCTGGAGAGATGGCTTAGCGGTTAAGCACTTGCCTGTGAAGCCTAAGGACTCTGGTTCGAGGCTCAATTCCCCAGAACCCACGTTAGCCATATGCACAAGGGGCCACACGCATCTGGAGTTCATTTGCAGTGGCTGGAGGCCATGGTGTGCCCATTCTCTCTCTCTTTTTGTCGTTCTCAAATAAATATATAAAAATATTAAAATAATTTAAAAAAGAAGTGGACTGTTTGTGGTAATTTTGTATCTCCAACTTTGAACTCTTTGTAAACTGATTGTGTATGTCTGCACATGCGTGTTTCTGTGTGTGAAGATCGACAGGTGAACCACTCTATATCCATAAGAAGCAAGTATCTTGCTCTCTGTGGTCCTTTTCATCATTGTTGTAGCAGTTTTGAAATGAGAAAACATGAAACTTCTTCAAAACAGCCTTTCTTGGATTTCAAAATTTGCTCAGGAAGCCCCCTCTGAGCATCCAGAGAGAAAGTCTTAGCAAGTTTGTGACCACAAGACACATGGGGACAGTTTCCTTTTTGACCTTGACTTGACTGCCATCACTTTTCCACTCTTGATTTGTAACAAATCCAAGAATCATTCGTGATGAGGGTTTGTAACCAAGTTGTATGGCAGTAGGATCTCTCCGGCTTGGGGAGAGTTGTTTACATCTACTAAGGCGAGCTTTCACAGCAGAGTGTCTCTTCTCAGCCAGCCTCAGTTGTGCCTCGTCTCTAGAAATGTGAACAAATCATACCACTGAAGCTGTCCCACCTCCATCACTTATAAGCCAGGTTGGTGGAGGTGGATGAAAGCGTTGGCATGTGTTAAAGTGCCAACGAGAAAGGAGTGAAGTCATTTAATACTGCATCCATAACTTTGCTTGAGGACTTGAATAGTCAATAGGACCTTTCATCGCAACCAGAAGTAGTAGTAAAATCACTTTTCTGGTAGAGGAAATGACAGAACTTAGTAATATTTGTTACTTCAGTGTTTGGGATCAGTCCAGCCCACATTTTGAAAGCACAGGCTTAGAAAGACAGGCCTTTAAGGAGAAGTCCTCAAGTGTTGTGTGAAGAGTGGAGAGTTCTGGTCAGGCCTTCTTGACCCCCTGTGTGTTACTGCTGTCTGAAGGGGGAGAGAGAGAGAGAGTCCCTATCCCAGAATAGGTATTGAAAGAGTCCAGCAAATGACTTGTTTTCAGCACCAGCTGCTAATACTTACCAGGTTACAGTCCCTGCAGGTGGAAATAGCTTTCTTTGTTGGTCAGCAGGCAATACTTTGAGAATTCAGGCATAGACAAGGCACTGTGACTCATACATGTAATCCCATCATCCTAGAGGATGAGGCAGGAGGATTGCTGTGAGTTTGAGGCTATCCTGAACTTCATTAGTTCTAGCCCAGTTTGAGCTGATGGTCCCTCTCTCTCTCTCTCTCTCTCTCTCTCTCTCTCTCTCTCCATATATACACACACACATATGTAATGCAGGTATAATGTAATTAGCACTAATTTTAAAAAATGAGGTCCAGGGCTAGGACTGTAGCTCAGTGGTAAAGTGTTTGCCTGGCATTCACACAGCCCTGGTTTCAACCCCAGTACTAAATAGATGATAGATAGATAGCAAGGTCCTATGTAATCATCAATAAACTTGTAAGCACATCATACTAGAACCTGGGCAAAACACAGCAGTGTGACTTAATTCCTAGAGCACAGGAAGTAGTGGACGAGCGTGGCAGCGCCCTCGCTCACTTGGTGCTTGTGCAGAGCATCATAGACACACAGGGTCTTCGTCATCACCTGCAAAGATCTAAGTGGATGTGAAGACAAATATGACTTTTGACTTTCGTCACTCAAGTATGGTGTCATGTAATCTGACAGGCGTCGCAAACATCCCCTTACTTCCACGAAGTCATCATTTTATGCATGTATTATATATTTAGTACACGTCTTAAAAGTGCACTGAATCAAAGGTGACATTCGCATAGAAAGGAACTGAAAAGTTCTTTGAGGCAGAAACGATAGCTGTGTCGCCTGTCATGATGTTCCATTAGCAAGCAGACGTGGCACCTGAGACACTGTATGTCCTAGGGAGACGCTTGTCAGGGGATGAATCATGATAGAACACCGTGAGAAATCTGAAACTGAGGCTGAGAAGGATCTCGAATGGATAAAGTACTTGTATGTCATGTGTCCACACATACTCACACCCACAAGATGAGACATTGTTCAGCCTTTGAAAAGGAAACGCTGTGTTCCTGTCCACACGCATGAGCCTGGGCAGCATGAGGCTCAGTGAGATCACCATGTGCCAATAGCAAACACTGCACGGCTTGCTTACATGTAGAATCTTTCTTTAAAACAACAAATAAACGAAAGCAAAATCTAGACAGTGTTTACCAAGGGCTAAGATGGGCAACAAATAGAGAGAAATTGGTCAAGTACAGATCTGAAGTTAGGTAAGATGAATGAATCCAGCAGCGTAATACACAGTTGAGGATTATAGTATCATAGACTGAGAATTTATTATGAGATAATTTTAGGTACTCCTACTATACAAAAAAAACCAGTTTGGCTATTATCATTTTATTATGTTATAGTATATATTGGTTAGGGCTGAGGAAATGGCTCATCAGATTAAAGGAACTTGCTTGCAAAGCCTGCCATCCCATGTTTAGTTCCTTAGTACCCATGTAAAACCAGATGCAAAAAGTGGCACATGTGTCTGGAGTTTATTTGCAGTGGCAAGATTCTTGGTACACTCATACGCACACACACACACATCACAAGGCTGGAGAGATGGCTTAGTGGTTAAAGCACTTGCTTGCAAATCCAGGGGAACCCAGGTTTGATACCCTAGGACCCACGTAAACCAGATGCACATGGTGGTACATGCGTCTGGAGTTCATTTTTTTAAGGGGCTGAATGTCCTATTGCACTTATTCTCTTTCTCTCTATCTGCCTCTTTCTCCCTCTCTATCCCTCCATTCTCTATCCCTCAAACAAATAAAATGAAATAAAGTTAAAAAAAAAGAAGTTATGGGATGGAAAAATGGCTTAGTGTTTAAGGCACTTGCCTACAAAACCAAAGGACCCAGGTTTGATTCCCTAGGACCCATGTAAGCCAGATACACAAGAGGATGTATGCATCTGAATTTGGTTTGCAGTGGCTGGAGGCTCTGATGTGCCCATTCTCCCCCCACCCTTTTTCTCCCTGCCTATTTCTCTCTCTCAAATAAAGAAAAAAAAATTTTTTTAATTACAAAAATTAATTTTTTTCTTTTTGGTTTGTGGAACATCTCCTGAGTTCGCTGAGGTAGGTTTCAGCAGACAGAGCAAGGAGTAAGACAGAAAAGACCCCTGATGCTGCCTTATGCGGGGGATCGAGGGGGTCAAAAGTCAGGAGGTAGATTACATGAAAGGTTACTAGGGAGAGGTGTTGCTATGTAATATACTACAATTTTTTAATGTATCAAAACCCAGTATATACACTTAAATTGTTGAATTATATTCTGTGTTAATTATATCTCAACAAAGGTATTTTTAAAATAAATGGAAGGAGGAACCCGGGCATGGTGTGGAACACACCTTTAATACCAGCACTTGGGTGGTAGAGGTAGGAGCATCACCATGAGTTCAAGGCTACCCTGAGACTACATAGTGAATTCCTGGTCAGCCTGAGCTAGAGTGAGACCTTACCTCAATTTTTAAAAGAAGAAGAAGAAAAGAAAAGAAAGGAATGGAAGCAGGGAGGGAGGAGAGAGAGGAGAGAAAAAAGGAGGGAGGGAAGGAGGAAAAGAAGAAGGGAAGGGAGGAAGCTGAGTTTGGCGGCATATACCTGGAATTTCACCTCCTCAGGAGGCTGTCAGGAGAACCCCAAGTTTGAAGCCAATGTGGACAGCTTAGGAAGACCTTATCTCAAAATAAAATCATTTTAAAGAGAACTGGGGGTATAGCTCAGTAGTATAGTACTTGCCTAGTATGTACAAAGCCCTGGGTTCAACCCTGAAAAGAGAGAGGAGAAAGGAGGAGGAGGAGAGAAGCAAGAGGTCCCTGCCTCATTAGACTTCTAATTGAATGGGAAAGAGACGTGTGTATTTGAGATTGTGGTAAGTGATGTGCTAGAAATTAATTAAGTGATGTAACAGAAACAAGATACTAAATAAGGTTTACTGAGGAAGTGACTGGAGCTAACATGTGGGTGATGACAAGGAACCAGCCCTATAAAACTCAGGGAACAAAATGTCCCCCAAGACCATGGGAACAGCAGGAGCAAAGGCCCTGGGGTAGGACTTGTTTGTGTTTAAGTAACAGAAGATTAACGTGGCTGAGGGGCAAAGGTTGCCAGGGAAGGGGTCATGTACCTCAGAGATCATAGGAGAAAGGTTTTATTCTAAATACATGTGGACGCTAGGAATGAACGATCTAAATATGAAAGTGGCATGAAAGGATTTGCTTATTCTAGTCATTTGCTGCTGTAAGTGACTAGAATTGAAACAAAGTTACCAGTTAGTTAGCAGGTTGTTTCAGAAGAGCAGTTGAGGATGAATAGTGGCCTAGACCAGGATACAGAGATAAAGCTGGAGAAAAGTAGACAGATTTGAGGTGTATTGTGGGAATGAACTCATGGGCTGCATATGGGAGATGAGGGGGAAATAAATTCTCCAGGATGACTCCCAGGCTTGTGTGTCAGCGACTGGACATAATGCTGTTTGTTTAAATGGGGAAGAGCCCGGGCGATGAGGTGAGGAAATCCGACGATCAGCTTTGGTAGTATGAAGTTTGAGTAGCTTTTTGGAATTCCAAATTGAAGGTCTGGGGAGATGGCTCCATGTTAAAGGCACCTGCTTGCAAGGCTGCTGGCCTGGGTCTAATCCCCCAGCATTCACATTAAGCCAGGTGCCTTTGTTCCCAGTGAGCCTATGGCAATGGGAGGCAGAGCCAGGAGAACCTTGAAGCTCCACAAAGTGGCAAAAACAAAATACCAAGGGAGACCCTGTCTCAAGCAAAGTGGAAGACAAGGACAAACACCCTAAGGTTGTCCTCAGACCACCACATGGGCTCTGTGGCACATATACCCACCTATGTACCCACATGCACGTGCCCACATGTGCATACAGATATGTGCACCCATGTTGATAGGGAGGAGGAGTCGGAGGGGGAGAAGAGAAACAAATCCAAGTGGCACTCTTAGGTGAGCAGCAGGAGAGATGGGTCTGGAGCGCAGCACTGTAGCACTGGAGGCGGAAATCTGGGGCCATCAACCTGGAGACATCGCTTAAAGCCGTGGAGCCAGATGAGGCGAACCAGCGGCAAGGCAGAACTGAAAGAGAAACACGTAGATGGCCTGATGCCGGAGAAGTTAACTCCGACTGCAGGAGGACAGGCCGGCCAAGACTGAAAGGCTTGTCCAGTGGATAAGGGGAAAATGAAGACAGTAATGGTTTGGAAATTAAAAGGAAGTGAATTTCTAGAAGGAAGGCATAACCACTGTGTTAACTAGAAAGGACGTGTGGGATTAAGGGAAGAACCCTTGAACTTTTGCTGTTGGCTTTGGGGAGGGGTTACAAGGAGAGGTGTGTGCTCATGTGTGGATGCAGGAGCACACGTGCACAGCATGCATATGGAGATCAGAGGATAATTTGGGGGTCATTCCTTGCCTTCCACCATATTTGAGGCAGGGTGTCTCATTCACTGTTGCATTGGCAAGCTGCTGGACGGTTCCGTCTCTGTCTCCTATCTCACCGTAGGCATACCAGGATGACCACTGTTTCCATGGTTCCAGGATCTGACTCGGGCACTCAGGCTCGTATGGCAAACACCTTACCCACTGAGCCATGCCCCCAGCCCAGAGACGTGGGTTTTAAAAATTTGTATTTGTTGCTGGGCGTGGTGGTGCACACCTTTAATCCCAGCACCAGGGAGGCAGAGATAGGAGGATCACTATGAGTTCGAGACCACCCTGAGACAACATAGTGAATGTCAGGTCAGCCTGGACTAAAGTGAAACTCTACCTCGAAAAAACAAAACAAAAAAAATATTTGTTTTGTGGGACTGTTGAACTGTGCATTTATTTGAGGCGATGGGAGATTCTTTGGAGACAAATAATCACATAGCCCAGACTGGCCTTGAACTTGCTATGCAGACAAAGATGACTTTGAACTCCTGATTAGGTGAGAAAAAAATACACACCTGTATCCCAGAATTATGGAGGTAGAGGTAAGAGGATCAGGAGTTCAAGGTCTCCTTTGTTGGATACAAGTTCAAGCCAGCCTGCAATACATGATATTCTGTCTCAAAAATAAGACAAATCAAAAAAGGTGGGAATTATCTGGACTTTGGGCCTACTTGTGGCCAATATGTGAACCTCTGATTTTGTTGCTATTCCAGACTTCCCTTTTCAGATGTATTACAGAAGAGAGCAGGGAAAAGGACATGCTCAGTATTTGTCTTACAAAATAGAGTTTTAAAGTTGGGCATGGTGGCGCACGTCCTTAATGCCAGCACTTGGGAGGCAGGAGTAGGAGGATCACTGTGAGTTCGAGGCCACCCTGAGACTACTGAGTGAATTCCAGGTCAGTCTGGGCTAGAGTGAGACCCTACCTCAAAACAAACAAACAAAAAAAGTTTTGGTACTCATGACTTCTAGCTTTATCACAGTTCATACTGTATTGTGAATACCCTTTTAATTTGAGGATGAAGGGACCATTTGTACAGGCATTAAGCACATTTAACATTTGAATAAAGTATAGGCCTAGGAAGATGGTTTAGTCTGTAAAATGCTTTCCAGGCAAGTATGAGGACCTGAGTTCCCCAGCACCCGCATAAGAGCCGCACACCTATAACCCCGTCACTGGAGAGACGGGGGACCTGGGGCATGCTGGCCAGCTAATCCTGCTGACGTAGTGAGCTCTGACTTCATTACAAGGCCCTTGCATCCACCCCTGGCTGCCACAAGCACTCACACGCGTGTGCATACACACTACTCACGCATGCAAAATGAGTAGGAGATTTGAAGAAAGTGAAGCGAGTAAGTAATATTTTTTAGGCTCACACTGAGCTCTTAGATTTGAGAAGAGCTCTATGTGAACAGTCCAGTAGCGTGCAGTGGAGTGACAAAGGCTGCTGTTACTCCCGAAGCAGCAGTGCAGCTGGTGGCTCGTTTTGTGGCAATCCACAGATCCTCAGTGGGTCCTGGAGGACAGGGATATCTTCATAACAAAAATAAGATGTTTTTTCCTGCCAACATTTGCACAATGATGCAAGAACATGTAGTTAAAACTGTTGGCCCCTTTGCCAGGTGTGGAAGGAGGCACACGCCCTTAATCCTAGCACTCAAGAGGCTGAGGTAGGATTGCCGAGTGTTTGGGGCCAGCCTGGAACTACAGAGTGAGTTCCAGGTCAGCCTTGGCTAAAGTGAGACTCTACCTTAAAAGCAAACAAACAAAACCCTATTGACTCCTTAGACTGTATCAAGACCAAAGAGCTTGATCCTGCTGTTCTGCGGGACCACTCGCAAGGTCACTACATGTTCATGGCAAAGCAAGACGATCCGTTAAGTTTATGAACTCTTCACCAAGTGCACGTCTTTTCAAGAGTTGGTGTGGTGGAAATGGATTGCGCATGAAGCATTTGCGCAGTTGGACTGCAGAGGAATGGCTGTTTCTTATAGAACAGTGTCTTGGCTTCACAGAACGACTGGCAAACCGTGGTGATTCAGACTTAGGTATTTGACAAACATTTTCACAAAAGTGAATGAAGTGAGTCAGTCACTTTTTAAAGGAAATCGTCTGATGATAAAATTCAAGATTTCGAATGAAAATTAAGAACAGACTCATAGACCCAGGGATGGTGGTACACATCTGTAATCCCAGCACACAGAGAGGAGTCAGGAGGATTGCTGCAAGTTCAAGGGCAGCCTGGTGTATATAGTGGTTCTAGACCAGGCTGTATTGTCAGTCCCTGTCTCAAAGGGGAAAGAAAACAGCTTTCATTTGCAACCATGACATTTCCTAGTCGTTACTTACAGATGTTTTAATAAGATTGATGGTGATATTAATACATGATTTTTAAAAATATTTTGTAATGTATTGGTGCATGTATGTGTACATATAATATACATATTTATCAGCAAGCCAATGTTTTCTAAGTGGTCAAAATACAAGAAAGACCAATGGATGCTTCATGTACTGAAGTGTGAAAAATTTTTAGTAGGGTTTCAGATTTTGCATTGCTACTAACCTTTCAAATGAAAACTATTACTTGATGAGTTTGGAAGTAGTATCAAAGAATATTTGTAATTATTTGCAAAGGCCATTAAAATACTTCTCTCTTTTCCAGCTGTGGATCTGTAGAAGGGTGAATTTTCTTACAAAACAACATATGGTAACAAAATGAATGCAGAAGAAAACATGAGCCTTCAGCTGTTTTCTGTTATGCCTAGACATTGCAAAAGAGATCTGCAAAAAATATAAAATAGCGACACTCATCTCACTAATTTTTTTGAAAATATACTCATTTTTGTTACAAGCATTTCTATTAACAAATAATAGATTTTTATTGTTATTTTTAAATGAATTAGTAACTCAAGTTTCTTAATTTTAGTCTCCAGCATGGTGAATCTTAACATATGTGACCCATATAAACAAAGGCCTTTGGAGTCCTAAGTGATTTTTAGGAGCATAAAGGAACTTTGAGACTAAAACATTTGAACTGCACACCTACACATGTGGCCATCCAGATTTCCCATGAAAGCCCTCAATTATTCATAGTCTGATAAAGCAAGACACATGTGTCAATCCCCAGATGTGGAAACATTATACAGGACCTACCAGTTTGAATTCCAGTATTATAGCTCGGTCCACGTCAGACAGCCAGCAGCTCTGTGTGGATTCTTTACTATTACTTTTGGGTTTTCTTAAGCCACTCCTCTGCTCTCTTTGCCCCAAAGCTCAAGAACTGCGGGTTTAAGGCTTTAAAGGTATCATTTACAGATAGTAGTGATAATGTACATCTGGGCTGAATGTGAGGGCATCGGCATACTTCTGCTCGGGTAGCTCCCTCCATACCCACTGAAGAATGCTGGCCAGACCTGTCTTTAGAGATGAGAAATTGAGCTGCCCCTGTGTTACGTTCCTTAGATTGACAAGAACACCAGCCAGATACAGAGAAGTCAGATCTGCTTATCTCTCACTAATATTATGGACATCATTCTTTTCTTTTCTTTATTTTTATTTTTTAGAGAGAGAGGAGAGAGAAAGAATTGCCACATGAAGGCCTCAGACCCTGCAGTCGTACTTCAGGTGTTTGTGCCACCTAGTGGGCATGTGTGACCTTGCACTTGCCTCACCTTTATGTGTCTGACTAATGTGGGATCTGGAGAGTAGAACATGGGTCCTTAGGCTTTGCAGGCAGGTGCCTGAGCCACTAAGCCATCTCTCCAGCCCTATCTTTTCTTTTAAATTTGGGTCTTTCTACAATCCCCTTTGGTGGTTAGTGCACAGAAGGTTATGTCTGCCTTACAGATGACCTCTCCTCTCAGATGAGAATTAAGTAGAACAGTGATTAGAGCCTAAGACCTCCATGGCCTCCTTTCTTCTTACTCTGTCTTTTTATCTTTGCAAATTATTTTAAGGCTCATAGGAAGAAAAGGTAATATCTCCTTCCAAACAACCCCTATTCTGCCAAAGACATGGGCTTTCTCTAAAACTTGACTGTTCTGGAGCCCACGGTGCACAGATATTTAGAAGGGATCCATGCCAGCTTACCACCAGCTTGAATTTATGCATATTTCTCCAACATACAGTCCAACATACACGGTACATGGGGAGAAAATACAGTTTTAATTTGTAATTCCTATGGGAATCAAGAGCATACATTCCAAGGATGTTTTAATAGTCAGATTATACCCCACACTGCCTACAAGGTTTGCCAGCAATGTACTGGACACTCATTTGGACAGAGTGGTCCATGCCACATGTCTGTGCACATGTGCAGATGCCAGGGGAGGATGTCAGGTGTCCTTCCTCGTCGCTTGTCTGTCTTCTCTTCTCAAGACAGGGTCTCTCACTGATGCTGAAAGTTCATGATAATTTTTGGTTAGACTGGCTGACCAGTGAGCCCCAGCCTGCCTCCCGTTTCTGCCCCTATAAGCACTGGTTTGCCAGGCATGTGCAGCCATACATGGCTTTTTATGTAAGTACTAGGGTTAAACTTAGCCATTTCCCCAGCCCTGAAAGCTCATACAAAAAAAAGTGTGTGTGGGGGACTTAACTGAGATATAACTAGCATACCACACAATTTACTCTTTTGTGTGTATGTGTGTGGTGAATGTATATGTATGGTTCTAGCTTGCCCTCAGGGTCCCTGTCTACCTGTTCTGATCCTGGAATTACAGGTGAGCCCCTGTGCCCCCTACCTAGGTGCTTGGGGTCCAAACAGATCCCCATGCTTGCACGGCGAGCACTTTATCCACTGAACCATCTTCCCAGCCCCCAACTTACTCTTGTTAAAGTATAAAATGCACTGGCTTTTAGTACGTTTATCAAATAGTGCTCCTACTGCCATCGGAAGCTTAAGTGCATTTTCATTGCCTCTAAAAGAAATGTGCCCCTTACCCTCAGTACTGCCCTCGTCCCTCATCAGCTACTAGTCTGTCTTCTGTTTCCACGGATTTGGCTGTTCTGGACATTTCTTACCATTGCAATCATAAAATGGGAGGGGGGCTGTTACATAACTGGCTTCTTTTGCTTAGCATAGGCTTAAGACTCACCCATGTTGAAACCATCTGTCAGTCATTCCTCCTTATTGCCAAATCATGTTGGCAATTAGAAGACAGACGTATAGGGTCGAGCCACGTTTTATCCATTCATGAGTTGATATGCATCTAGATTGTTTCCATTTTTGGCTCTTAAGAATACTCCTGCTGTGAACATTTTCGTACAGCTTTTATGAACACATATATTTTTCATTATTTGAGTATGTATTTAGAAGTGGAATTGCTGAGCTGTATAACTGCATTTTCTTTTTTTCCTCTTCTAATGCTCCTCCACTTTACATTCCTTTCAGCGGTGTGTAAGAGTTCCAGTGTATTGGTATCTTTGCCAACACTTGTTATTTTCTGTCTTTTTGATGCTAGCCATCTTACTAGCTGCACTGTGGTGTCTCACTGCGGTTTTGATTTGACTTTATTCTAATGACGTTGGGCATTTTTCAAGTACTTACCTGTCACTTGTATATCTTCTGTGGAGCTTGGCCTATTCAGACTCTTTGCTCATTTTAAAATTGGGTTGGTTGACGTTGTTGAGTTGGAAGAGGTCTTTGTGTGTTCCGGATACAAGTCCTTTCTCTAATACTAGATTTATAAATATTTTCTCCCATTCTCCAGGCTGTCTCTTTAGTGTCTTATGTTTGTGGACGCAGCAGGCTTTTCCATTTTAATGATGTCCAGTCTTATCTCGGGTTCTCCTGTCTCGCCTGTGCTGCCAGTATGTGAGCAGGCCTAGCCATGGTCAAGGAGATTTACTTGCAGCCTCCTTCTGTGTCTCTGTGTGTTTTCCCTCTTCCTTGTAGGCTTGTGGTCCATTTGAATTAATTTTTGTGTTTATTGTTTTATACGTAATATCCACTTGTCCCAGAAATGTGTTGAAGAGACCACTCCACACCACCCTTTAAATTGTCTTGGCACTCTTACCAAAGAATTTTATTATAAATGTGAAATTTTACTTCTAAGCTCTGAATTTTTCCCCATTAATATACATGCCTGTCCTTATGCTAGCATCACCTGTGTCTTCCTTTCCGGCATGTGGCTCTGAGGGAAAGCACTGGCCTGGCTGCCTCCTCTCCCCTTCTTCCCTCTCTTTCTCTTAAAAATGTGCCAATTCTAAAAACTTGGAGCCGGGCGTGGTGGCACACGCCTTTAATCCCAGCACTCGGGAGGCGGAGATAGGAGGATCTCTGTGAGTTCAAGGCCACCCTGAGACTCCATAGTGAATTTCAGGTCAGCCTGGACTAGACAGAGACCCTATCTCAAAAAACCAAAAATAATAATAATAATAATAATAATTAAATAAATAAATAAAATTAAAACTTGGAAAATTCTAAGAAAGGATAGAGCTAATTATCTATAACCTCAGCATTCACAAATACTTTCTGCACTATCTCTGCCCCTGTTTTCTTAAACAGTTGAGATAATATTACAGGTCAGGATTTGTTCATGACAAATAGCAGTGACCATTTGTTCTTGTTATCATTCCCATTGTTATCATTCCATTGTCTGTGTGGTTTCTTTTTTTTTCTTTCTTTTTATTATTATTATTTTTTATTTTTTGAGGTGGAGTCTCTAGCTCAGGTTAGCCTGGAATTCACTATGTATTCTCTGGGTGGCCTCTAACACATGGCGATCCTCCTACCTCTGCCTCCCAAGAGCTGGGATTAAAGGTGTGGGGCACCACGCTCCGGCTGGTTTCTGAACCAGAAATGAAAGAATGAAGTCTTTGGGACTTAGTGGGAGCTGAGTGGTGGGAGGGTACCTTGGTTCATGAAGGAGGCAGAAGCACAGGTGCGGAGGAAGGGCTGCTTTAATTGTGGAGATAAGAAATGCAGTTTTGGCTAACCACTGTGGCCCAGACCAGTTACCAATTGTTAAGCCTGGATTTCAGTGTGTTCGAGGTGAGTTCCCTCGGTGTACTTGATGTTTTAATAAGTATTTATTAAGAGAGTAAGCTAGCTTGAAGTTAGATTGTACTCTGTAGCTGCCAATCTAGCCTTCTTTCTCTCTCCCCACACATATATAGTGACCATGTTATTTAAATAGACAAAAGACATACATTTAAATGATGACTATAATTGAGATCGAAAAAATAGTTATCCATAAATACAAAATCATACTATCTTTTATACTTTAAATTATTAAACTGCTTATATGTTAACTTTTTTATTTTATGAAAGAACTCCCATCAGTTGTCAGCCAATTTACTGTACATTTTTAATTTTATTTATTTATTTATTTATTTATTTGAGATAGAGAAAGAGAATGGGCACGCCAGGGCCTCCAGCCACTGTGAATGAACTCCAGATGCATGCACCCTCTTGTGCATCTGGCTTATGTGGGTCCTGGAGAACTGAACTGGGATCCTTTGGCTTTGCAGGCAAGAGCCTTACCCGCTAAGCCATCTCTCCAGCCCTACTGTACATTTTATGACATTTTAATGTCATATTGGCTTCAGTCACTGTATGATTGATATGATATTGTAATGGGGTGCTAGAGGTCCAGGAAAGTCCTTGAACCACAAACCCTAGTTCGTTTCAGATTTTAATCAAAGAATTGAATAAAAAGGAAGACCGAGAAGAATAATTATTAAATTATTATATTTACTGAGGGAAGTACAGAGCCAAGGAAAGGCACCAACGTGGCCAGAGATCCCATGTGGAGGGCCTGGAAAAAAAGCATGGAAAGAAAAAAGAAAGTTCAGGAAGCTGTGGGCCTATGTGTGGCTGAAGGGGATAAAGGAGCCCATGTGGAGAGTAAGGGTCAGGGGCCTCCCAGCTAGGCCTGGGCCCTGGCTAAGCCATCCTAGGCCCAGCCCCAAGTGCTCAGAGAACCTTCCCTCTCCTTGTGAAGGTATTTATAACCTTCTAGTGGTGGTGGGCTGTCTTCTGGCTCAGGTGAACAGCTGGTTGGTTAGAGCGAGGGCCTGACTGTCTCAGGAAGAGGCCAGCCCTAGCACCGAGTTCCAGGAGCTGAACTTGACCAACCACAATGTTTAAATCATCTGAAAGACCTCCCTCCCAGGAGGAGTCCTGGCTGTTTGTGGAAAAATAGGTCTAGGGAACTAGGCAAGAGATAAGTTCAGATCACCTTTGATTTCTAGCAAGTGTAAACTTTCCTGCCCTTTTTACCTTCAGGGGTCCAGTTACCCTCACTGTACCCCCTCTCATTAGGGATGTATCAAATATGAAAAATAATAACTTGATGACCTTTTACATTATTGGACTTCTTTTCACCTTTAAACTCAAACTAGAAATCTGTGCCAGGAACATCTTTTCCCAATAAAAGTAGAACAAGTGTAACTGATAGTCACATAGTTTGTTTTAGGGTGCATAGCCCTTTCACATATATTACCCCTTTATCTTTTGCAAAAGCCCTGAAAGTGTTAGCGTGGTTGTGAGCCTCTGAAAGGAGAGTTCTCAGCGCACAGTCACACAGCTATTGAATGACCCAAGAAATTGAGAGCCTACCAGCCCCATTCTGAGATCTGGAGACCATACTTTTTATCTGGCTGCAAGAAACATTACCTAACAGGTTTTCTTTTTCCCTATGGCCAAGAGCTGAAGAGTCATTTAGCATCTTTGGTAACATCTATCTCTTCCTTTATGCTGTTGTCTTGCAACTCTCTTTAGCTTCTCTCTAACTCAGTAGTGAGGTTAGCCTTGCCCACAGCACCGCCGTGAGTGACCTTTTCTCCTGGCAGGAAACTATGTGAAAAATGCATCCCGACTGAAATGAGACCGTCAGTGCTTGGTTCGGAGACGGGGAGATATAAATTCTGACTATATTTTTTTATGATTAAGCCTTTATGAAATGAATTATGAGCCTTATGAAAAATGAGTTTGGTCTGATTTTAATTGGCATCAAAGTGACCAGCATAGTTTAGATATAAGCTATTTGAAGAAATGAACTCCAAAAGAAAATGATATATGTAAATTCTGGTATTTATTAGAGAAGAACATTTTTAAAGTGCAGGCTTGGATTTTTCAGTGAGAATAAAATTACTATCCTAATTAATGTAAATTTAGCAGTGAAAGGCCAAACAGCTCATAATGAACTGAACTAAAAAAGGCAACATAAATGAGTGGTTAAGAGGAAGCACTCAGCCAGGCATGGCCGCACATGCCTGTAATCCCAGCATAAAGAGGCTGACACAAAAAGATTAAAGAGTTCAAAGCCATTTGGGTTACATAGCAAGACCCCACTTAAGAAAAAACAATGTGGGATACAATTCAGGCAGTGCTTTGTAGGAATTGTATAGCTTTATATGCTGTTAGAAGAAAGGCTTTCAGTCAGTAATGTACCATGTATGCTGGTACAGGTCAGATGGGGGTTTGAACCATCCTGGTCTCCATAGACAGACCCTATCTTACTGTAAAAAGTGGAAAAGGAGGCTGGAGGGATGGCTCAGTGGTTAAGGCGCATACCTGCAAAGCCTAAGGACCCAGGTTCGGTTCTCCAGACCCCACGTAAGCCAGATGCTCATGGTGGCACAGTGGCTGGAGGCCCTGGTGCACCCATTCTCTCTCTCTCTCTCTGTCTCTAATAAATAAATAAATATTTTTAAAAAATTAAACTACTGGGTTTAAATCTCGCTTCCTTTGCTATAGCTACAGGGCTTTTTTTTTTAATAAGTGACTTCTTTGTACCTCAGTCCCTTCATATGTAAAATGGAGATTATCATGGTTCTTATTTGATGACCTTGACTGAGAAGTTTACATATATGAGTTGTTAAGAGCATCGTACTGGGAATAGCACAAACTATGGATGCTGAACAAGTGTTTGCTAAGAACATACAATGCAAAGTGCAGTGTTTTCTTGTGATTAAGAAGCCCTACCCTGAGGGTAGAAAGTTCTGACTGGGATCAGGAGGGTGGTAAAGGAGAAAAGGGAAGGCAGGAGAACTATGGAAAGAAAGAAGAAAGGAAGGGAGGGAGGGAGAGAGGGAGAAAGGGAGAGAGAAAGACAGATAGACAAAGAGAAGGAGGGAGAAAAGGAGGGAAGGAAGAAAGGAGGGAGAGAAAGACCCCAAAGTCAGGTGTAGTGGCATAATCTCCAATCCCTGCACTAGGAGGGCTGAGGCAGGCCTCCTCCTGAGTTTGATGCCACTGTGTATGGCTACATAGTAAAATTATCTCAAAAGAAATAAAAATAAAAATAAATCCCACATTCCATAAATATGAAATAAAGATGAAAATATGTAGGAGCAGATTATAGCAAGACACTTTACAAAAGAGGAGAAAGTTTTTAGCTGCATCAGTCAGACTATTATATAAAGGAAGAAAAAATGTCCAGACATCTTAGACATTATCACTGAGCCTTTAGTTTCTAGATAAAGTAATAGTTTTTAAGCTCATCATGGTGGATCACACCTGTACTCCCAGAATTTGTGAAATGAAGGCAGGATGATCAGTAGTAGTTCAGGGTCATCCTCATCTACATAGAATGTTTGAGATAGCATGGGCAATGTGAGACTGTGTCTCAAACAAACAAAGAAAGTAAAAAGGAAATTGCATTTTTATCATATATGATCCAATTTCAGTATAACTTATTTTCAGTACAGAAGAGCATTAAGAAAAATAAATGTCAGGTAGTAGCATACACCTCGAAGCTGAGACAGAAGGATTATTTATGCACTGGAGACCAACCAGAGCTAGAGAGACCCTGTCTCAAAAGAAAAAGAAAAAAAGCTGTGCGTGGTAGCACACACCTTTAATCCCAGCACTCAGAAGGCAGAGGTAGGAGGATTGCCATGAGTTCGAGGCCACCCTAAGAATACAGAGTGAATTCCAGGTCAGCCTGGACTAGAGTGAGACCTTACCTCAAAAAACAAACAATCAAAAAAGCTGAGGAGATCAGCTCAGTGGGTAAAGCACTCGATGCCTTGAACGTGTAAAGACCCGAGTTCAGTTCCCCAGAACCCACATAAAGCCAGACACAGGAGCACAGGCATCTGTAATCGCAGCACATCTACAGCAAGAAGGGAGGCGGAGACAGAATCTCCCAGGAGCCTGTGGGTCAGCTAGCCTAGAGAACGCAGCAGAGGATGAGAGACCCTGACTCAAACCAGGTGGAAGCAAGCCCCGACACCGGGAGTTGTTGTCTGCCTCACACGTGTGCTGGTCACATTGCGCGCCCATCCTCACACACACAAACCCATGCACACACACACCTAAAAACAATAACAGACTTTTCTCTTAAGGGCTGGGCATGTGGCTCAGTGCTAAAGTGCTAAATAAACATGTGTAAGGCCTTCATTTCCATCCCTAGTATGTGGAAGTCAGGGAGGGCCACTAGAGTTCTCTACTGAGAGATAACCATTGTTAATACTTTGTGAATGTCTGTCCAAAGATGTACGCAAAAGTACATACATAGATAAATAGAATTTTGTATGAATCATGTTATGCTGGGTACTCTGTTATACGTCTGTTTTTCATTTAACTGCATGGTGGAGACAGCTTCCAGTTGGTAAATATATGAAGTTTGTTCTGTTGTATGGCTGTTTCTGTATTGATACAGCATTCATGTCCTTTCCCAACCTTTCCACACTAAGAAGAGCATGGCAGGGAATAAGCATCCTTCCACTTAAACACTGACATGTGTATGTGAGTTATTCCTTAGAGTAGATACTATGTCGGGCATGACGGTTCACATTTAGAACGCCCATCCCCAAGAGACTGAGGCAGGAGCATAGGAGCAAGTCCAAGACCAGCCTGGGCTACCTGGTGATCCAGGTGAGTGTGGGCAGCAGAGTGAGACTCTGGAGAGAGGGAGAGCGAGAGAAGGAGGGAGGATGGGAGCACCTAATTTCTAAGCCAAAGAATATACACATTACAAAGTTTGCAGGCTCCTGTTTTAAAGAGACTGCCTTGGCTGTTCAGGAGTCTTTAGTTCATAGTAAAATTAGCATCCATATTGTTCTGTTTTGATTTGTGGGTTTTTCCCCCTACATTCTAAAGCATAGCAGGTCCCCGTGCTAGGGAGATTTCACTAGGAACGCAAACACAGGTGAATCTGGGTTCATTTCATGATCAGTGTCACCACTTAGTGGCTGAAGTATTTCTTTCAAGGCCTCAGTTTACTTATTTATGTTGGGGGGGGGGGCTCATACCCTCTTTTGTAACAACATAGTATTTTCAACTTTACCTAAGCTACTATAAAGCATTTCTGTCTTTGTCCCCGTTGGGTTTGCTTTTATAGGGAAGTCACAACTTGTTCCCAGGCAGCCCTGCAAGGCAGCCTGAGGCCTTGAGAAGATCTCTAGATTGTATTCCCACTTCAGAGTTGCCCCGGCTCTGATTCTGTGACACCACGTGCCTTTTCTCCCTGTGACATTGACCGTCTCAATCTTTCTAGCCGTGGATTGTTCTATAATAATATTGACGTAAATTTCCCCATCTCCTTTTGGCATCGCTGCTCCAAGATTCCAACTAATGTGGTTTAGAATATATACATGATTAAAGTCCATGTTAAATAGGTTACTCTTAAAGCAGAAGTGGTGGGGATGTAAAGCGATCACTTTGAAAAGTAATTTGGCATTGTTGGGTGAGGTTGAGCATCTGCATATGCGAGTGTTTAGAGCAGCACTGTTCGCATTAGCAAAGACTAGAAACAGGCGAACATCCATCAACAATATGCCCTTCATTAATCAGAGTATGTTTATGTAATGGAATACTGTGCAGCCGTGAAACAGTTTCACTAACAAAATGCTGAGTTAAAAAGCAGGGCAGAGAAAATGAGTAGAAAACATGCAGCATTACTCCGCTCTGTTCATGCGTAGTTCAAAAGCAAACAAGATTAAACAGCGGTGCCGAGAAGTGAAACTATACAGAAAAGCAAGATTCAATTATCTGTGGGAAAAGAAGGGATTAGAATCAGAGAGAGGCTCCCCTGGAACTTTCTGGGGCACAGTGGCTTCTATCTGAGGACCAATTGGTGGCTGTACATGGTTTGTTTTACTGTCTCCATCCTTGAAATATGCATGTGTGTATATTATGTATTTTTCTGAATATATGTTATATCTTACCATTAAAAATTATAGAGTAGGGAGCTGGAGAAGATGGCTTAGTGGTTAAGGTGCTGGCCTGCAAAGCCAAAGGACCCTGGTTCAATTCCCCAGTACCCACATAAGCCAGATGCACAAGGAGGCACATGTGTCTGGATTTCGTTTGCAGTGGCTAGAGGCCCTGGTGCGCCCATTCTCATTCTCTCTCTCTCTCTCTCTCTCTCTCTCTTTTCCTCCACCTCCCTCCCTCCCTTCCTTCCTCTTTCTCTCTGTCTCTCTCAAATAAATAAATAAATAAATAAATAGGGCTGGAGAGCTGGTTTAGCAGTTAAGGCGCTTGCCTGCAAAGCCAAAGGATCCCAGTTCAATTCTCCAGGACCCACATAAGCCAGATGCACAAGGGGGCGCATGAATCTGGAGTTCATTTGCAGTGGCTGGAGGCCCTGGTGTGCCCTTCCTCTCTCTCTCTCTCTCTCTCTCTCTCTCTCTCTCTCTCTCTCTGTCCCCCTCCCCACCCCTTTCTCTCCCTCTAATAAATAAATAAAATATATTTAAAAAAAAATAAATAAATAATACATTTTTAAAAATTATAATGTAGGTGGCTGGAGAGATGGCTTAGAGATTAAGGCATTTGCCTGTGAAGCCTAAGGACCCAGGTTTGATTGCCTAGAATCCACATAAGCCAGATGCACAAGGTGGCACCTGCATCTGGAGTTCCTTTTCAGTGACTACAGGCCCTTTGGTGTGTTCTCTCTCTCTCTCTCACCCTCCCTCAAATAAATAAATGAATTTTAAAAATTATAGACAAGGGCTGGAGAGATGCCTGAGTGGTTAAGGCACTTGCCTGCAAAGCCTAAAGAACCCAGGTTCCATTCCCCAGTGGCCACATAAGCCAGATGCATATGGTGGTGTGCCAGGGCATCTAGCCACTGCAAACAGACTCCAGACTCATGTTCCACCATGTGCATCTGGCTTTCTCTTTCCCTCTTCCTCTCTCTCTAGTACATAAATAAATTACATAAATAAATTAAATAAATATTTTAAAAATTATAGAGTAACATCAATTAAAACCATGTGAGACACTGTTTGAGTTGAGTTCTTGTCACTTTTTAAGAAGTAATTGGTCATCAGGAACAATTTTGGATTTTGTTGTCGTATATTCCAGAAGAAAAGGATTTTCAAGCTGGAGTACTTCATCTGTCTCAGCTTCACAGATGACAGCCTGCTTTTACTGGTTCCCTATGCAGAGTGGGATGTTTTCATATATATTCTTTATCACTAATCTCCATAGTAGTGGTTTCATGTTTTACTGTTGTGTTCATTTTTACAGATGTGGAAACAGATTTAGGGTAATTTTTGGTGGGGGAGAAATTTTAAAGAAGTCTTTAAAGCTAATCTGTATGGACTAGCTTGGATTTTATTTTTCTCCTTCATGTTATGGGAAGATAAATTAGAAACAACATTTGTGACCACTTTAAGGATACATAATATGAAAATAAGCTCCAAATAGATGAGACTGAGTTTTAGACAGATGTCTCTTCTTTCCAGTGTTCCTAAAAGTACATATGATTCCTTAAAATGTTTAATGGTAAATGAATTTGTGGGCATTTATTGCTTATAGGTCAAGCCCCCCGCACTGAGCTCGGAGATCAAACCTAATTAGCAGAGAGTGGGAGGGGCCATGTCTGCATTTTTGAGTCACTAATTATGTTCACTCTATCCAAAGTTGGCTGAACTATGACCACTAAGCTAACCACAAAAAGCAAATTACTTTGTATAACTAAGCCAAAAAAATGTATTTTTTTAAAAGTTGTTTGCGCTGTCACTGAGGATTCTTCTTACAGGCCCGTGAGCCTTTGCCTTCTCCTGACAAGCCTTCCTAAGGACACGCTTCCCAAGAATGAAATCATCTGAGCGGAATGCGCCTGTCTTAAACCCTGATAACCATCACTTCGTGGTATTTGGAAGATTAAAAGAGTCTAAAACCCATAAATGTTACTTCCAGGTTACTATAACCAAGAAAGCCTGTGGCCCAGCTATCAATACAGCTTAGTTGCAGCAGGTCCTGAGCAGGGGCCTTCGCCAGGTTGTCAGGGCTGCCCGAGGACCAACTGCACCATCTTGAGAGTTGACCTGTAACTTGTGATGTCCTAGGATGTAATTGCTTCGTCTCCAAAGCACGTTTATGTGCGCCATGGCCCCCGACACTAATTCATCATTTGCTTTATAGTAATTCCCCTCAGACATGATCAAGCCCCACTGGAGGATGCTAAGTGACGGGAGTGGACAGATTTCCTAATCAGTGACATTAGTTTATATCTCCTTATTAAGATACCCATTAAATTCATACCAAAAGAGATAACACAAACACTAATGCACTTTACATCGTCCATCAGGGCTTTTTTATTTATTTCTATAAAGATGGCATTAATATCTGAACGTAAGAGTCTACGAGAATGCAAAGCTTTTAGCAGTGGTCTAAGATCTTACTGTCTGGTAAAAACAGAGCTGTGAACAGCAAAGGCATTCATTATTATGTTGTTTTTATTCTCTTTTCCTCCCTAAAACACAGCCATTGTAGTATTCTCAGTAACATTTATTTTAAGTTAATTCATCTTACTTTTGTGTAATCTTTTCTCTTTTTTTGTTTGTTTTTCAAGGTAGGGCCTAGCTGAAGTGTAGGCTGACCTGAAATTCACTGTGTAGTCTTGGGCTGGCCTTGAACTCAGTGTTCCTCCTACCTCTGTCTCTCAAGTGCTGGCATTAAAGGCGTACACCACCACACCTGGCCTTTGTGTAATCTTTTCTAAGGGAAATGTATTATCCTAGTTTTCCTGTTCTTATGAGTTTTCTCGATTCTCCAATTTTTATCTGAACCTCAGAATATATACAGAATTGTGTGTACTTTTTGAATATTCATGACATAAAGTATTAATTAAATGTAATCTAGGCCGTGGGTGGTATCAGAGAGATAACACAAGATGTTTCTCCTTTTGAAAAATAGGGTACTAGCCTACATCTGTATAAAACCTAGTTTTCCCTATCACACCACCTTAGCCAGAGTATTTAGTAAATATATCTTCTTTTTCATTCAGTATCATCTCCTTTTGAGCCATTTGGCAAAGTGGTTCATGTAACTTGTCACTTGAAAAATCCATAAATCATCGCCTTGGGGCTATTCTGTGGCAGTCCGGTACCTTTTTGTTTTGCTTTTGGTTTCTGCTTTCATTGCATTTCAGCGTTAGCAGTATGAAGCTCACAGTACCAGGAAGTGGCAGCTTTGCAAATGCGCTAGCACACAACACTTCCCTTGTCTCACTTCCAGCACCGTTACTCCCTCACATCCTCGAGTCCTGATGCCCGGTGTGTTGTCCCAGGTGCAGAAGGAACAAGCTCGGCCTTGGAGCCTTTTCAGCTGCCCTTTGTATCACACGGCCCAGGCATGAGCGAAATGCGTCTTCAGCTCACGACAGTTAATTTTACACTGGCATTTCTTCCTGCCCCCAAACGATCACACAGTTCAATGCTAGTGTTCACATTCGTGACAGCATTTGTTTGGGTCCAGCAAGAAGCAGCCTCCAGGAGTGGATTCAGTGCCCAAAGGTATATTGAGAGAGAGTGGGGAAAAGATGGAAGAGCCTGCAGACTGCGTCATAGCCAGCTACGAACCAGACACAGTGTATGGGAGGAAGGGATTCACTTGAAGCTTACAGAGCCAGGGGACGTCCCACTGATGGCAGAAGAAGCTGGTTCCCTTGCGCAGATCCAAGCAGAGAGACAAACCAGCAGCACAGGCCAGAGCAGAACCTGCAGCCAGCACATCAGGGACCCAGGCAGGGCTCCAGCACGCTGCAGACCTCTAAGCTGTAAATCGGATCGCCCCAAACACACCTTTGGGCTGGATTCCAGGATCCACCTCCGTTGACACCTCCTCCAGCCAGGCAGCTGGAAATCCAAGCTACAAGCTTGACTAAAACTCCTGAATCTACTGGGGACTAACAAACATTCAGATTGAAGCCCTCAAGGCAGGATCACCCAGTGGAGGAGTCCCAGGCATCACAGGCTTGTTGGCATTGCTGCAGAAACTCCGGTTGTTGGCTGGGTGGCATGAGAGAGAGAGGTAGTAGCCGGGACCATCAGTGAGTCATATTCCCCGCAGGGCCGCAGCAGCAGATCTGGGGGCCCGCGTTATAGATGTGTACTAGTTACTTCACCTGACGTTATGGTGGGCAGGGCACGAGTGGAAGGCCAGCTGCTCAATCAAGGACACACAGGAAGTTGGTCCAGGCTTTAAAACCTCGGGCTCTGCCCCCCAGTGACCAGCTTCCTCCAGGAAGGCTTCACCTTTTAAAAGTTCCACAGCTTTTCCAAGCAGCTTCTCTAGGTGGGAATGAAGCTCAAACACAGGAACCTGCAGAGGACATTTCACATTCAAACCACAACACTGTGGCCTCCGTGCTCAAAACATAACTTTATATGTCGTTGGCATCTCTCTAAAACTCAGTTCAGAACAGCCATAGAACAAACACTGGGTTGTTTGAAATATGGAAATTGTACATTCAACAATGTTATCAAATGAAATATATAAAAATAACATATGTAAGAACATAGCTATAATAAATATTAGCTGCCCATCTGTAGGCCCTTCTAGTGGCCTGTGGTTGGTTTTAGACAGGTAGGTTACTAACTTTTCCTTAGCAAACTCCATGGAGGTAGGAATTCTTCTGGGATCATCTGTCAGTATGGCTCCGTGTGGTCCACCGGCTGCATGCAGTCTGCAGTGCACACGGCTGCTGGGGGAGAATAAGGAACCAGTCCCAAATGTAAATTAGCCATGTCACTAAACAGTGCTTAAGTCAAGGCTAATTTCTTCTTCCACACCAACAGGTTTTGATGATGGAAGGCAGTGCATTTGTTTTGATTTTGTCACAAGCCCCTTATTTGGTATATACTAGCACTTTGAGATGGGAGCTGCTATTCAGGTGAATAATGAAAAAGCAGAATATAGTGCCCTTTTAGAAATCACCTTCTGGGGCTGGAGAGATCACTTAGCGGCTAAAGCACTTCCTGTAAAGCCATAGGACTCAGGTTTGATTCTCCAGAACCCATGTAAGCCAGATACACAAGGGGTGTATGCATCTAGAGTTAGTTTTCAGTGGCTAGAGGCCCTGGTGTGCCCATTCTTTCTCTTTTTATTTTTATTTATTTATTTGAGAGAGAAGGAGGGAGAAAGAGAGAGAGAATGGGTGCGCCAGGGCCTCCAGCCACTGCAAACGAACTCCAAACGCCTGTGCCCCCTTGTGCATCTGGCTAACGTGGCTCCTGGGGAATCGCCTTAACCACTAAGCAATCCCTCCAGCCCACAATATCACCTTTTGATGCTGGGGCTGTAGCTCAGTTGGTAGAGTGGTTATCTTGCATGCTAGAAGCCCTGAGATTGATTCCCAGTACCACCCAAACCGAGCATGGTGGTATACACCTGTAATCTCAGCTGTTGGGAGGTGGAGGCAGAAGGATCAAAAGTACATGCTCATCTTCTGCCTCACAATGAGTCCAAGGCCAGCCAGTCAATCCTCCAATCATCATTCATAAGCAATCACTTTTCTTTTTCATAACACATGGGCCTACCAGGTAGGTCTTATGCCTATCTGACATCAGGTAAGCCACTCGAAGCTGTGCATTGGCCAGTCATGTAAGTAGTGCAGGCATTGGCACCTCTAGCATTTCTCAGCATCAGGCCTGTGATCACATATCAAAGGGGGCAGGTTTGTCATATTTCAGACCCCTTTCCATGGGCCCAGCCTCTTTGTGACTCAGTTAGCAACATAGACTTCGGGGCTCTTAGTCCAGGTTGTACACCGTGTGCCTGGTGACGCCTGTAGTCACATGGTGCTCTTGCATCCTGACTTAACCCCTTCAGGAGTGACCAGCTTTGTTCACTGTCCCTCGGCATCCCAAAGGACTCTGCACGTCATTATCAGTAAGCACATAGGGAACTAATAAAAAGAAAAGTAACCTGACCTAAGAATATGATGATGATCTACCTTCCGGTTACATATTTGTAATTTAAAGTTTGGGCCTGTTACTAGAACCATGTAAGATATATTTTGAACTGTGAATACCCACGCTTAATCCACAAGCCTCAGTGTTTCTTTAGTTCTTTCCACCATATATCCTAGAAATACTTGTCATCACACATCCATCAAACTGCTGCTGACTCCTGCCCTGAAGAGCATGTTGGACTTTCTTTTATTTTATTTTTTTCCAGGTAGAGTCTCACTCTAGCCCAGGCTGACCTGGAATTCACTATGTAGTCTTAGGGTGGCCTCGAACTCACGGCAATCCTCCTACCTCTGCCTTACAAGTGCTTCCAAAGGCATGCACCACCACCACTACCACCACCAAGCCAGGCTTGGAATTTCTTATAGTCTTTCACTGGGGTTGCTTTCTTCCACAGAATGACCTCAGACAGGGAGACATGAATCCAGGAAAACACTCAGACCTGTTTCCCATGTTTTTAAGGGTTTGAAGTACTGGCTATATTTTGTTTTTAATTGTCAGCATCCTTTCATATTGAAAACTTATTAAGTAGAGATTTGGTGGGGTTTTCTCTGTGTTCCCAGGTCTTTCCTAGCTTGTTAACATGATGTAGTAGACCAGGAATATCCAGTTTTGCCTTCAGACTTTTAAAAACTAAAAGGTATATTTCATAAAATTAAAGTGCCCCAAGAGCCAGTTAATATAAAGTAATATTTTCCCAAGGTCAAAAGTGACTTAATGTGAAAGATCATATTTTATCATAACCATAACAGGCTTAACAAAATGTAGGCAAATTGCTAGTTTAGAACTGATCTGAACTTATTTTTCCAAAATAATAACAAAAACCCACAAGGCTGTGCATGCATGGCAACAGTCATCGTATCATTGATCCCAGAGCTGCAGGTCGAGAGCAGCTGTCATAACCTGCCTTGTTTCCACTGTCACAGTGCTTCCTTAGCCCTCTGAATCCTAGCCATTCTGTTGATAGCAAGAAACAGCATCCCAGCTGAGGCGGCCCAGCCACTCATACCTTTTGATTGATGTAATTCAACTTATTTTGATTCCTTTCCTGGTGTCTGAAGCCCTAACGTAAATTATTGGCTTGTATATCCCACGACATCAGCTTCACTCAGAGATTTGCTGCCTCTGCAGTTCCCTCATTTTCAAGCGTGAGAGATTTATTTTTCCTTAGTGAGTACTAATGTTTCCACATGTGTTCGCATGTGTGTGTGCATGCACACACACAAATGTATGCTTGTGAATGTATGTAGCACAGAGGAATCCCAGTGATGAAGAAAGCGTATTCTTGGTGAATTCCTAACATGAATTTTTGGAGCAATATTTCAGTGTATGGGTACTGTTGTGGTGTTCCAAAATTGACCTAATCGCTAGCAGGATAGGTGTCTCTAAATCTTGTCCCCATTTTGCTTGTTTTTCTTCAGGAGTCTGGCCTATCAGGTCTCTGCCTGCTCCATGTCCTCAGTGAATGCTCGCTGACTGCTTTACTAACCTACAGTAGTCCATAAGCCAGTGTAAACGTCTGAGATCCTGCTGCAGATACAAATATGGTGCTTGCTTGTAAGACACAGTCCTTCAGTCCTCGCAGCCTTCCGTAACGGGTGGAATTAACCCACTGTATAATGAGCACTTTATAGACCAGAAAAGTAAGCAACTTGCCCAAATAGTGCAGCTTAAATGCAGGATTAGGATACTTTCTAATGTTTATTAATGTATGATATTTGATGTGATCTTGATAACATTCCTTAAGGTCAAAAGAACAGATCTTCTTCCCCGTCCCATTTTACTTTTTTCATTTGATTAAAAAAAATCTTTAGTTTAAAAGTTTACAAAACCCCCTTCCACTTCCCTCCTGTGTCCCCCAATCCCCTCCACTGAACCCTGCATTTTCCTACTATCTGTTGCTGTCGTCTTTTTTGTCCTTCTCTATCCATGACAACCTGTTGCTGTGCCCAATATTATGCAAGTCTTGTGCAGATAATGACAGTTGCTGTGAGGTCGTAAATACTGTGACCACTTTATGCCTGGTAGACAGTGTTCCAAAGCACTCTTCCCCATTTTTTGGGCTCTTACATTCTTTCAGCCACTTCTGCTGTAGTCCCTGAGCCATTGCAAGGTATGATAGAGATGTTTCATAAAGTGCTGAGCACTCAACTAGCTCTTCTTCTCAGCACTTTGATGAGTTCTGAGTTTCCCCAGCAGTCACCTCCATCTGAAAAGAGAGAGACTTCTGTAGCCAAAAGAACAGCACTAATATATGTGCATAGACATTAGTATTCATAGTGAGCAGTGTAGTAGGCATAATATATCCATGTAACCAAACAATAGTAGCCACTTCCTCCCTAGGGTTTGTGACCCTCCCAGCCATAGGCTTTTGACTTAAATTTTCAGGATCAGGCATAAACTCACTCCCAGCAAATGAGTCTTGAATCGAATTAGAGAACTGTTGGTTATCCCCATAACAGGCATGTTACCGTTGTACTAGTGGGTTCATCTTGCCTGAGTGACTAGTCATGTAACTTGTAGGGTCCATTGTTGGTTAAATCCACTGATGGCTTTTCTCCTCCAGTAGTTGGTATAGTACTTTCCAGCACTATAACCACTAGTCAGCCAGGAAAAGCCTTCCAGTTCAGCTCTAACTTGATTTCTTAGTGTCCTACAAGTGAAGCATGTGGTGTCTTCAGCAGTAGGTTCTTACATTCTAGTTCTGGTGGGCAACCAAGAGCCTTGGTACTAGACTCTTGTTTTAGGGACCCTGTCCAGCTTAGACCGTCTTCTGTCCCATAAAGCCTTTATCCTATGCACGAGTTTGGTTTTCCCTGATAAACTTCTTTGAAAGACCCAGCTGTCAATCATATTCTTACATCTCGGGAGTTATCTTGTAAGTGTCCACTACTAAACTAGTAATTTCCTCAAAGGCCAGAAACTGAGTTTACTTGTCCTTTGATCTGGAAACTGGTTCCTGGCACATAGTGTGGACTCAGGAATACTCTTACACCTGGAAGACAGACTGAAACAGCCTCCTTCCTACCTGGACTAAAAAACTAAATACCAAAAGAAACAGCTGTTTGAATGGAGAAGGGAACCTGGCATGTTGGCATATGCCTTTAATCCCAGCACTTGGGAGGCAGAGGTAGGAGGAACACTGTGAGTTCACAGCCAGCCTGGGACTACAGAGTGAGTTCCAGGTCAGCCTGATAAAGTGAGACCCTACATTGAGAAGAAAAGAAAAGAAGAAGGGTAGTTTCCCCCTTTTAAAAAACATTTTTATTGGGGACTGGGGAAATGACTTAGCAGTTACAGCATTTGCCTGTGAAGCCCAAGGACCTGAGTTCAATTCCTCAGGACCCACATAAGACAAATGCACAAGGGGGCACATGTGTCTGGAGTTCATATGCAATAGCCAGAGGCCCTGGCATCCCCATTCTCTCTTTCTTTCTATCTGTCTCTTTCTCTCTCATAAATAAATAAATAAAATATTTTTAAGACCATTTTATTGATAGTTTCCATAATTATAGAAATAAACCATAATTCCCTCACTTCCCCCATATGCCCTTTCACAAATCCTCTATCGATCATATCCCCTCCCTCTCTCAATTAGTCTCATATTTTGATGTCATCATCTTTTCCTCCTATTATGAAGGTCCAGGGAAGGTAGTGCTAGGCATGAGGTCATGGATTTCAAGGCAAATTGTGTCTGAATGATTGCATTGTAAGCAGTCCTACCCTTCCATTGGCTTCCTGTAGCTACATTGGCATCTCTTTTACAATTCGATGGAAATTTTCTTCTGAGATTTTGTTAAAAACACCTACTATGCCTTTGGAATGAAATTCTTCTCCTTCTACTGTACCCTGAATTTTTTTCAGGTTTTTCATAGTGTCCCAAATGTCTTGAAATTTCCATTCATACCTTCCTATTAGCTTGTCTTTCTCTTTGTTGGACTATATTAGATCTGCCACCTGGTCTTCTAGTTTAGATAGTCTGTTCTTTATCCATTCTACTGGTGAGACTTTCTACAGAGTTTTTTATTTGACTTACTGTGTTTTTCATTCCTAGTATTTCTGATTAGTTTTTCTTCAGTATTTCTATTTCCTTACTTAAGTCTTATATTGACCTCCTTACTTCATTAAGTTGGGTTCCTGTGTTCTCCTTTAGGAATTTGTTTCTTCTTTGATTCCTTTGAACATAGTTATAGTCATTCTTTTGAAATCTTAGTCATGCATTCCATCTAAATCAGTCTCATTGGTGGTCATTTTGAATAGATTTACAATTTTTGGTGGAATTATATTGTCTTAATTTTTATGTTTCTTGTATTATAGTGTAGAAATGTTGCATCTTGGGTTAATTTGATGTTTGGGCTCTCTAATTATATCTGCAATATTCTTAGATGTGTAATTCTGATGTTACATATCTTCAGGTAGGAGCTTAAGGTGCCAGGTGTGGCTCTTATATGACCTCCAGCGTGACGGCAGAAGTGACCCTAGGTGTTGGATTTTCCTGCTATGCAAGTATTCTAGTAGGCTTGGTGGAGCAAAACATAGGCAAATTCTAAAATTCAACTGAACAATATATGCATTCAATCAAAACCAGCATGGACTATTTACGTAAGAGTGGGCATTCAAACAAACCGGTAACCTAGCAAGGTCAAAGGCCCTAAGGGTGTGTGTTGTTTTACACCCTTAATCCTGTCAACTGGAAGGCTGATATTTCTGGTCTGTAAAGAGTCCTAGGTCAGCTGAGTGACAGAAGAAGGCAAGCTCACTATAAATCAGGAAACAAGAAAGGACTGCCCCCAAGCACAGCTTATTTAAGCATGACAAAGCTGATCATCAGTCAAATCTGCCCTGACATGGAAGGTGCAATTAGCACTTTCAGTGCAGGCCTGTATACCAGGTTTTGTAGCCAGTACTGACCTGGTGTTAGTTGGCCCTTTTACCTTTTGGGGTGGCTTTGTTCTTAGCTATGCTGAATGGCAGCTTGGGTTGTTCTTCACTGCCCTGTGGGCTTGGCTGGCTGGCTGGGTTGGTGCGTCCACTGCTCTGATCCTCTGTGCTGGGCACTGTGGAGCTGCTCCCTTCCCCAGCTCTCCAGTGGTTGCTGGGGCTGGCAGCTGCGGGAGGGGAGGATGTGGAGGGTGCCTGGAGTTGTACCAGAACTGCTTAGCTGGTCCTGTGATGCTCTTCCACACGAGCCACTCAGCCAGCTCCCCTTCAGGTTTCTTGACTTTGCGAGGAGGCTGGTGTGAGTGGAAAATCCCTTCACCTGGTTTCTACTGCAGTGGCCATGCAGACCTGCGCCACCTTAGGATCCAGTTCTGCCTGCTTCTGTGGTCCCTAGAGGCTCCGGGTCTCCTGCTTCTCTGCTGAAGTTGATAATTCTTTATACACCTTCACTTTTCAGTAGAAGAGCATATTTTGATGTTTTTCGGCCCCCCCCCCCCAAGGCTGCTTTGGTGGGGCTATAATTTTACCTGGAATTCTGAGTAGTCCCCTTTTTATAAGCTGTAAATACTGTGTGTACTTATAAATGTCTTGGCTTTTGTAAGTGTCCAGAAAGATAACACAGGGCCATGAGAAGTAGGAAAGTGTGAGATGTGGGAAAAAGTAGGGTGAGACCACAGAGAAGGTACATAGAGTGAGCATTTTCCTACAACATTTGCCTTTGATATCAAGTTGATATTTATATGTTATTGAATGCTCCTATTTTCCTTTCCCTAGCCAGAGAGCCGACAGATACTTTCAAAATGTTATCAGTGTTTCCTAATACTTTATCTTTTGCTGATACTCCTAAGTGAATTATTGCCCGTATGAATAATCCAGCTTTGTGTCCAGTATGGCAGTAGAGGACAGAAGGTTGCCAGCTCACAAGGATGCATGTCAGGGGTAGCAGACAGCTTCAGGTTAGCTGAGATGAACTTCCAGACCAGGCTCAGTTATGACAGAAGGGATATTTATTGAAGCTTACAGATCCAGGGGAAGTTCCATGATGGCAGAAGAAGCTGGCCTGCTTTCACAGGACCAAACACAGAGACAGAAGCACAAGCCAAGAAGCCACACAGCACAGCACACCTCAGGAGCTCCAGGAGAAACTCAGGCACTTTGCATATCTTTAGATTGGAATCTCAAATCCACCACCACACCACAAGGCTGGATCCAAAGACCCACTTCCTCCAGCCAGGTGGCTGCAGATCCAAACTACAAGCTAATAAAACACTGAATATATTGGGGGCCATCTATTCAAACTACCACAACATGTTGCTACCAGAAGCATTCAAAATGGAGGGGAGTGTTGGAGTCAGCTTTGCATTGCTGGACAAAAACTCAACCAAAAGCAGGTTATAGGAGGAAAGGAGTTTATTTCAGGCTTACAAATTTCAGAGGAACACCATCAGTGGTGGAAGAAGCTGGTTCATGTCCATAGATCCAAGCAGAGAGACATCACCAGACAGCCAGCACACGCCAGCACCAGCAAGCACAGCTGCCAGGGCTTCAACTGCTCTCCACACACCTTGGGGTGGACTCAAGATCCACCCCTCCCCCATGACACTCCCCCTGTGGCAGGGCTCTGCCTGCTCAGGGCTATTTTTTTTTTTTAAATTTTTATTTATTTGAGAGCGACAGACACAGAGAGAAAGACATAGAGGGAGAGAGAGAGAATGGGCACGCCAGGGCTTCCAGCCTCTGCAAACGAACTCCAGACGCGTGCGCCCCCTTGTGCATCTGGCTAACGTGGGACCTGGGGAACTGAGCCTCGAACCGGGGTCCTTAGGCTTCACAGGCAAGCGCTTAACCGCTAAGCCATCTCTCCAGCCCAGGGCTAAATTTTAATAAAACACTTGAGTCTGTGGGGCCATACATTCAAACTGTCATATTCAGACTACCACAGATGTATGTAGGGTGTGCCTTAGATACCTCAGTCTTAGAGTTCTGGCCTATTAAAAGTTCACTCTGGGCTGGAGAGATGGCTTCGCAGTTAAGGTGCTTGTCTGCAAAGCCTACGGACCCTGGTTCAATTCTCCAGGTCCCAAGTAAGCTAAATGCACAAGGTGGCACATGCATCTGGAGTTCATTTGCAGTGGCTAGAGTCCCTGGCATGCCCATTCTCTCTCTGTCTCTCTCTCTCTCTCTCTGTATCTCTCTCTCTCTCTCTCTCTCTCTCTCTCTGTCAAATAAATAAATAAAAATTAAATTTAAAAAACTTCACTTTTACTTTTAAGATAATCATGCACACCATTCAATGAGTTAAATAATTCCTTAAACTTATTTCTCCTTATTTCCTAAAGGCAGTCATTTTCAACAATGTTATCAGATACTTGTAGTATTTGACTCTAAATCACTAAATAACAGTTGATGATAAAGCTATTTCTGGAAGTTTGTTCAAGGGGAGGGCATGCACTTGCACAGGCAAGTGGGCCAAGCTCTGCACGTGCTCAGGCCCTCGCACTGATCTCCTCAGGCGTGGCGCAGCCAAAGGTCTCCCTGACCCTCCACACAGGAGGCTGGGGCAAACTGGTGCCACAGTCACACACTCTCATACAGGCAGTAAGCCCAGAGTGGCTATTGGGTGCTGGGGGCGGGACCAGCCTGCCTTCCACAAGGGGTGCATCCGGGGCCGGGGAGTGAGGTCTGTCAGACCACACACACTGTGCTGGTATAGCATGCGCACAGACAGACAGTATTCCTGAACCCCACACACTGCCATTCTCCCTGACCTGTGCACACAGAGTGGTCCTCACCAAAGCACCTGTGCCTTCTGCTCACTCAGCGTGGTCGGGGTGGGTTCACAAACAGACCCAGACCATCCACACAGCTATGTGAGCCAGACAGCCCCCTGTGTACCCTGATTAAGGCCCAACCCCAATATTGGGATTCCCCCTCTCCACCGCCCTGAGCGTGCAACCAGCAGCTACAGCCAATCCCACCACTAAGGGCCAGCAAGCGAGCAGCACAGGGAGAATGGGATTCTGCTTGCCCACAGACTTGGCCAGGCTTCTCATGGTCTCACCCAGAAATGCTAAGAGACAGCGCACACCAGGAAATCCCTCTCCAGACCCAAAGGCACCCAACCAAAAGCTGTGGGTTTAATGCCATCCCACCCCCAGCTGGATCAAACTTGATCCGTATACTCACCAAAGATTCCACAAGAGCCACTAATTGCTACATCCTTAACAAAACAAGACATCTACCTGGAGATGAGAAAATCTCAATGCAAAACAACAACAAAAAACACAAGACAACAAGCCAAGAGATACCCGTCAAAGGATGCCTAGCCCCACAATAGAGAAGCCTCCAATGAAAACACAGAGGACACACTGGATATAGAATCCCAAAATGAAAACATGATAAGCTATTTAAACAAACTTAGTGAGACCATGAGCAAATGGATGGCAGAACTGGAAGAAAGTCATCAAAAACCAACAGTCACATAAATGAAATGCAACAGAACCATCAACAACAGACAGCTCTCATTACTTGTCTTAACATAATTGAAGAAAACCAGAGATCTTAATAGACAGATAAATGAATTGAAGATGAATCAACAAATAGATGAGCTCAGCAGTCAGTTGATTAAGCTTAATTGAGGACATGATCAAATGCAAGAATGAATTCCAAGAAACATTGAAAAAAATCAAACCAGGACCTAAAAATGGAACTCAACAAAGGGATGGCTATGATACAGAAAATAAAAATTCAATAGCCCTCTTAAAAGCTTCCCTAGAAAGCCTCACCAACAGAGCAGATCATGTGGAGGACAGAACCTCAGAACTGGAAGATAAGACAGGAAATTGACCAGGGATCTGAAAACTATGATAGGCTCAGAAAATCTTGTGAACACAATCTGAAGGAATTGTGGGATACCCTAAAAAAGACCAAAAATCCAGATCATGGGCATCCAACAAAGGGGAGAAATACAGGCCAAAGGTATAGAGAACACCTTCACCAAAATTATTGAAGAAAATTTTCCTACTCTCAAAAAGAGATCCATTTAGATACAAGAAGCTCACAATGGACAGGACAAAAGAAGAAACTCTTATGATACATTATAGTTAAAACCGTAACCAATCAAAACAGAGAGTGCTGATGGCAGCAAGGAAAAACAACTCATTAAATGCAAAGATGGCAGAAAAGACTGGAGTGATCCAAGTCCCATCAACATGACATGAAACAGCTGATGACTCACCATGACGTACGCCTCCTCTACCACGTTAACATGGGTCCAGAAGAAACCACAGAGGAAGCACCTTACAAGAGCATGGCTCCTCCTCATGCTAGCCTGACAGCCACCTCCAGGGAATAGCAACAAACAGAGTGGGGAACTGAAACATCCTGTAACAAATAAGAGGTTACAGAGAAAACAGTAAAAGCAACACTGCCCACACAACGCCCAAAGCTCGGGGATTGTTGTGAAAGAGGGGGCGGGAAGATTATAAGAAAGAGCCACAGAGTGTGTAGAAATGGCCTGAGGCCCAGCTTCTCTGCCCAACCCAGACTGACAGAGGCCCTAATTACCTCACAGTGATCACCACCAAGGACCCTACTGGACAGGGCCGTCAGTGAAATGAGGACTGGGCATGAGGGGATGTAAGACTCCAACCTATGTAAGAGTGTGTGTATGTGTATGTACACAAAAAAAGAATACGTTCTGTTTTGGTACAAGATCTTGCTTTGTAGAGCAGGCTGGCCTCAACTCATGGTAATCCTCCTGCCTCAGACTCCTGAGTGCTGTGGTTACAGGTCAGCCAGCATGACCAGGAAAGCATATACGTTGTGTGCAGGTGGTGGGGGAACGCACGTATGTGCCACAGCACATGTGTAGAGGGCAGAGGGCAGCCTGAAGGTGCTGGTCCTCCCACCTGATTTGAGATGGCGCCTGTCTTGTTTTTGCCGTCAGGAAGGCCAGACCTGCTAGCCGCATGCTTCAGGATTCTGCCGACTCTGCCTCACAGGAACTTAGGGCTTTACGTGGGTACTGGGGCCGCAGGCACTGCTCAGAAGGCTCGAGGAGCAAATGCCTTGAACCACTGTGCCGCCTCTCCAGTCCGGCTTCTGGTGAAAGTGAACACGGTTGTTTCTACATTACCTGTGGGTGCCACATCTGCACATTCAATCACCGAGATCAAAAGTGGTCAGTGGAAACGTGTCTGTAGTGAACGTGAACAGCAGTTCCCTTGTCATTCCCTGAGCAGTGCCACACAGCAGCTATTCCCAGTGTTTACGCTGCACTGGGTATTGTCAGTAACTAGGGATGGAAATGTACGGGGGATGTGCATCGATTCTGCGCAGACAGCATGCCATTTCATAAAGAGGCTTGCACATCCAGATTTTGGTAGCTGCAGGAAGCCCAGGGACTGCTGTGTAGAAGATCTCAGCAGAGGAACGGGCTTCATTTAAACACACACACACACGCGCGCGCGCACGCGCACCACGGTGGGCATGTGGAGATGGGGGACAGCATCAGGTGCCAATCCCTGGCTTCCACCGTGTTTCAGGCAGGATCTCTTGTTGTTTTGCCATTGCATGTACCGGGCTAGCTGACCCACAGCTCTAGGAATTCTGCTGCCTCAACCTCCCGCCTCACTGGAAAAGTCTGGGATTCCAGACACTTGTGCTATTGCACCCAGCTTCACATGGGTTCTAGGGATGCAAACTCAGGGCCTCACACTTGGCAACAGACACTGTATTCACTAGGGAGTCTCCCCAGCCCCCAAATTTGATTTTTTGAAAAGACCCAGAAAATACAGCAAATCCCAAACAAGCTAAACACCACTCCTACCACACACAACATAGACTCATCATAGTCAGATGCTAGAATCAGAAAGAAGCAGCCAGGGGGACTGGAGAGATGACTTAGCAGTTAAGGGTGCTTGCTTGCAAAGCCTGATAGCCCAGGTCCAATTCCCCCATACCTACATAAAGTCAGATGCACAAAGAGGTACATGTACCTGGAGTTTGTTTGCAGTGGAAGGAGGCCCTGGTGTACCCATATTCTGTGTGTGTGTGTGTCTCCCTCCCTCTCTCTCTCTCTGCCTCTCTCTGTCAAATAAATAATTTTATTTTTAAAAGCAGCAGCCATGGGGACTGGGGAAATGGCTTAGTGGTGAGGGCATTTGCCTGCGAAGCCTGCTGGCCCAGGGTCGATTCCCCAGTACTCACATTATGCCAGACATACAAAGTGGCTCATGCATCTAGAGTTTCTACAATAGCAGGAGGCCCTGGCGCACCCATACACATACGCATTCTCATTCACGTGCACTCTCACTTGCTCTCTCACTCTCTCTCATATACAAATTAATTAAATACATTTTTTAAAAAGAATGTGATAGAACTTGGCATATGGAGGCTGATAATTAAATCATGTGTATTATTCCCCATGCTGGTTCTCAGTGTGTAAGCCAGTGTCTTAGTTCGAGCTTCTTGAAAAAAATACCATGGATGTGGTAGCTTAAATAAACAGACTGTGTTTCTTACAGGGTAGAGACTGGGACGTCAGCATGTCTGCTGATCCAGCGTCAAGTGAGGGCCTGCTTTTGGTCTGCAGATGTCCCTCTTCTCATTGTGTCTCACACTCACGACCTCATTCCTCCCCAAAGCCCCATCTCCAGTCACCATCACATTGTGGGGTAGAGTCTCGACACAGGACTTTGGAGGGTGGCACACGTTGAGCCCGTAGCAGCCGGCCACGGGCCAAAGACTAAGATGTTCCAGACTGAAGGAACAGCATGGCGCCGGCATGACTCTAAGGAGTCAGCGTCACAGGCTTGTTTCAGGACTGGCAGGTGACGGCTAGCGTTTGGTTGCAGAGCATAAGAAAGGGTGCAGGAGACGGTGCGCGGAGAGCAGCGTTGGCCCAGCACCTTCCTGCAAACAAGCCAGTGTTCTCACATATTGCAGTTCTCAGCGACACAGACAAAACAAAGATTCACTGGGGAATCGTAGATCCCTTCTCTGTGGAAGTTTACTTAATATGGCTCTATAAGAGCTTGATCTGATAGAGAGGAAAAGTGTAATAGAAGTTATTGATAAGCCTGAAAATGTATCCTAAATATATTACTATTCTAGACAAGTTAAAAACATAAATAAAGCATACGTCCAAGGGAAGGAGATCACTATCTTCATATTTGAAAGGTTGTCCAGGAAAAAGAATAATATTAAACCTTGCTGAGGCACTGAACTAACAGAAATATTTAGAAATCAGAAAGGGGAAATGCTTAGCTCACAAGAGAAATAATCCTTTTACCAGATAGACTTGCCCAGCCATGGGCTGGGAAGCCTGGGACAAGTGAAGTAAGACTCCCAGTCATCCGCAGTGTGCATGCTGGAGCTAGACGACTGTCAGGTGCTGTAGGAAAGGCATCTGTTCTTGGGGACAGTAAAACCAAAGAGCCTTGGAGGGCTGTACTATACTTGCCAGGGTGCTAGGCTGCGCCAGGCTCTGATGTCATCTGTGGGTAAACCTTGAACAAGACTCTACCCATGAGAATGTGTCCCACAGACTCATTCCCTAAAGCAGTCCCTTCCTAAAGTCTCCAGTTTCCCCTGGGCCTTCCCTGGCTTTGGGGAGGTAATTAGGTCATTGGGGGGCGTCAGACAAGAATGAGAGGTCCTACCAGGAGAGGAGTGAACTCGCTTCCTCTGTTCTCTGCAGCCCTGTTGAGACAGTCTTTGTTCTCACTTCATGGACCTCAGGGCCATCCAAGTGCAACCCCAGGCCTCCCCACACCTCCAGGCAAGGCAGGCCGGTTCCCTGCACACTCACCTGGCCCCAACAGAACATTTTCCTAAGTTTTCTCTTTTGACAGAAACCTGCAGCCCCTTCCCCTAGAGACTTGTGACATTTCACAAGACCAAAAAAAGCTTTCCATGGAGAAGGAAGGAGGGGTGGGCACTTGTACATCTGTCTGTAGCCCACCTTTCAAACCTTCTAGCACAAAATCGTCATCCTTGTTGGAGTCTGTTTAACTGCCCCATGCTTTGTCATACCTAGTTGCTGTCCTTTGACAAGGTGACTATTTATTTGGGGACCTCAGAATTTGGAGTCTTGGGTGAGCAGCCCGTATGCTCTGGCCCCGTCCCTTTGCTCCCCATGCCAAATGCTTGGCCACTTCGCAGGTTCTTGCATTCTGCACATTAGAACATGCAGTTTCTGCCCCAAACACTGTGTGCACTCTCTTCTGCTGTTCCTACTTGACATAGACAGGTTGTCAATCCTTCCTCAACTTCCCTGTCTCCCTGAGTCTTAGTTAAGGATCCCTTCTGTGTATTCTATACTCTAGGTAGATATAGCTGGTTTCTCTGCTTAGGGTCTTACAAAGCCAAAATCAAGGTGTTGGCCAGGCCTGGTCTTACCTGAATGCTTTTGGGAATAATCTATCTCCAGACTTATTTAAAGTGCTGGCAGAATTTATTTTCTTTCAGCTATAGGTCTAAGGTTCTCATTTACTGGCTGGCTTTCAGCCAGAGACCTCTCTTTTTTCTATGGGCCATCCATGTCCCTTTTCATATGGCTCCTCCAGCCTCAGGCCAATAATGTCAAGCACTTCTCATACTGCAGATTTCTTCCTTTCTGTTTTGCTGCCAGCCAGGGGGAAAAAAAACAACAACCTATATTTGCAGAGTTTGTATGATTATATTAGTCCTCCCCAGATAATCTCCATGGGCTGTAAAGATGAAATTATCAGTAGTGTAACACCAGACACAAGTGACGGGCGCCACTTAGGAAGTCTGCCTGCTACCTCTTCCCCTTCACAGCCCCTTGTAGGTTATACTTGCCTTTCAGGTTGACTTACCTCTCCAGCAGTATGTAACCTCTTTCAGGATTGTATTTAGGGTTCAGTCATATTGTGATACCCCATCACACCTTACAAGTGGTAGATATTCAGCATTGCTGTAATTTGATGAATATATTCCCTTTAGGTCCATGAACTAAAATTTGGGGAGGTAGTGGAACCTTTAAGTTATAGAGCCTTGTGGGACATCATGGAGGGCATACCCTTGAAGGAGATTATGAGATTCCTACCGCTTCTTCTTGGGGCTTCCTGACTGATGAGGGGAGTAGCTTTCTCAGGCCTCCACTTCCACCATGTTGTGTTATCTCACCAGAGGCTCAGATCAGTGGAGCCACTTGATTACAGACCAGAACCTCCAAGACCATGAGCCAAAACAACTCGTTTTCTCTTAATAAGTTAATAGCCTCAGGAATCTCATTGTAGTGACAGGAAGCCGAATAGTATAAATACGTGTCTAATGAATTGCTTCTTGTTGAATGAATTGTTAGATTAAATGATGATCACAATTATTCCAAAACAAATTATCAGCCCGTGGGTACAGTTGCAGGAGCAATGTCAGTGTTTGTCAGTGTTTGTCAGTGTTGGGGTGTTTTGGAAGCTCCATTTATGTGTGATCAACCAGAGACTAAACAGTAGGCACATGGGCCAAGACTGTGTTGCCACTCAAGTGAGGTCAGAGGAATCCCACAAGACAACTTAAAAGGCATAAAGTAGCTATTATAGTAAAATTAATATATGGGAAAAGTCATTAATGAGAGAAAAATGCCTTCTGGAAAACTGTGGCCCATTCAAAGCACTTCATTACCAGATTCCCTAAAGGAAACTAGAGGGAGGTCAGAGATGCAAAGAATGATTAAGAGGCTGTAGGAATTAATTCACAAGCATAAGATTTTTAAAGAGTAAGTATGTATAGTTTAGCCCAACAAGAGCTGAGCAGAGATATCAATGTTGTCAAATTTCTGAAGTCAAGAGAAGGAATGTGTTTCATTTATAAGTGTTGGAATAAAGTGAATGAGGTATGACAGTCTTTTCTTGCCAGCGTATATGCAGTATTTAGACTGCATGTATCAGAGTTGACTACAAATGTCATCTCCTTTTATTTGCTGCCTGGGAAATTTTGGGCATTTCCTCTAAACTTTTAACTTTATTGTGCATAGAGTTGGAGTTACACTATCTACCTTGTGTGACTGTTTTGAAGATTGAATAAAGCTATACAAGTAGCCATAGCTCTCATGCCCTGCACAGATTTCAGGTTGAGAAAAGTACCAGCTTCTGCTAAGATCACCATGAGCATCAGCCTCTTTGGTAGTTAAGAGTACAAAGTGGAGGCTGGAGAGATGGCTTAGAGGTTAAGGCGCTTGCCTGCAAAGCCAAAGGACCCAGGTTCAATTCCCCAGGACCCACATAAGCCAGATGTGCAAGGTGGCACATGTGTCTGCAGTTTGTTTGTAGCAGCTAGAGGCTCTGGAGTGCCTAGTTTCTCTTCGTCTCTCTCTCCTTCCATCTGCCTCTTTCTTTCTCTCTCTCAAATAAATAAATAATAATAAGAGTACAAAGTGTCAGGCCTAGGGCAAACCTAGGGTGCAAATTCAGACTCTATAACTTTGTCACTAAATATGAAATTATAAGCTGGAGAGATGGCTTAGCAAGTTAAGGTGTTTGCCTGCAAAGCCGAAGGACCCAGGTTTGAGATCCTCAACACTCACATAAAGCCAGGTACACAAGGTGGCGCATGCATCTGCAGTTCATTTGCAGTGGCTAAAGACCTTGACATGCCCAGTTTCTCTCTCTCTCTCTTTTCCATTTTCTCTATCAGCCTCTTTCATTCTCTCTGCATGGGGCAGACCCCAACAAGGATGACGATTTTGTGCTAGAAGGTTTGAAAGGTGGGCTACAGACAGATGTACAAGTGCCCACCCCTCCTTCCATCTCCATGGAAAGCTTTTTTTGGTCTTGTGAAATGTCACAAGTCTCTAGGGGAAGGGGCTGCAGGTTTCTGTCAAAAGAGAAAACTTAGGAAAATGTTCTATTGGTGGCAGGTGAGTGTGCAGGGACTGACAAGTTAAATAAATAAATATCAGATTATTTCCAAATATCTCCTACAAGCAGTGCCACACATCCATTTCTGCCTTTGACATAATTACCACACAAACTACTCAGTAATTATTTACCGAATTGGATAATTTCTATTAATGAGCAGAGGAGCTATTTCTGGTCACCATAAGATGCTTAGGAGGTACTGCAATGGGCCCATGTTCCTTGTATAATCAAATCTATGATTGAAGTTCATTTTTTGGTCTAGTGAAGCTCCGCTATTTAGAGTCCTCTAAGTGTTTTGTGATGGAATCTCACTTTATCGCCCACACTGGCCTCAGCCTCACTCCCCTTGCCTAAAGCCCCCCGGGTGCTGCAATTGCAGGTGTGTACCACCACGTCCTCCCACTACCTGGCTTTTTATGAAGGAATGTCTTCAGTGATGATAACATTTTTATCTTGTTTTCCCTGTAGCTCCTCACTGGGTATAGAATTATATTACGACAGTCAGCAGCATCTGCTCTAGCTAGTTACACAGAAATGGTATTAAGTAGATTACTACTTTGAAGGTATTGAGATTGGCCATGGGTATTAAGTATCCAGAGCTAGCCCACATTCATCATGGTGGCTCATAGAAACAGTGGGATGGGCCAGAGGAAATAAACCTTCCCAAGCACTGGTGGTAACAACTGAGCCACTGGAACACTCATCCCTCGAAACAAAAAATGTAAAGTTGTCATGCCTGTTGGGGGAAGGTTGGCATTTTAAAAATAAAATTAACCGTATCTCTGTCATTGAACCAGAAATTCCACTTCTAGAAATGAGTCCTAGGGAAACAAAACCACAATTCCAACAAGAACCTCCACCCACATATTCATAGTGCCTTACTTAATCCACAAAGCAGGAGAAAACCCAAACATGCCCCTACTTCTCCCAATCACACTCACTGCTATAGCTGAGTCCCGTGTACTACATTTGTAGCAATAAAAAGAACAAAGTGCTCCCATATTCAATAACCTGGATGAATCTGAGAAGCATAAATGAGAGAAGGCAGATGCAAGAGGTTATATTCTCTATGATCCCATTACCACAACATCTGGAAAAGTGTCTCCGCTCTTAGACTGCAGTCTTGATCTGATTGATGTGCAGTTCTGAACACAGTCAGATTGCATCAAGTCAGCGAAGTGGAGGCAGAAATACTGGGTTTCATTGGTTTAAGGAATAAGACTTAGCTCTAAAAGGGATCAGGCAGTCTGGGCTAGGTCTCATTGAGTCAGTACGGCATATTTCAGGAGTTAAAGCAGGGTAGGCTGCACAAACCCATTAGCATTGGGGACAAAGAGCAAAGGTTTGGCCTGCATGCTTACCTGCAGCACAGGTATCTACTCTGATGTGTCCTCCACAGTTTTCTTTGGGAGATGGTTAACGAAAACTGCATACAACTACCGCCACAGTTATGATTCCCTTACCTTTGGCAAACTTTCAGTCCTGTTTTGCACTGCCCCTCTTTAGCAGCTCATGAGGGCTGATGGTGATGGGTTGATATGTTTGGAAGTCAGAGCAGCTGTGACTGCCACCAAGACCCTCATAAGATCGGACCCACTGACATTCCCTGGTGGACGGTGATGGGGAAGGTCTCACAAGGTAGTCTCGCCCCTTCCTAAGGGTCCGTACGTGGCGGAAGCGTGCTGAGGAGAAGGGCTTTTCTGTGGTAGAATAGCTTTCCCTGAGTTGCCCCTGCTTTTGTCAGAAACCCCAGCTACACTCATTGGTTCACCAAGCTAGACTTGAATGGAAATGTTTCTTTGGTCCGTTTGAATGTTGTTGGTGCCTCTGGGGTGAATCGATGTTTGTTCATCTCTCCAGGAAAAATGCACAGCGTATCTAATTGAAGTGTTTACAGTGTAATGAATTTTATGAAAGTAAGTTTGACTCACCTATAGCCTGGGTCTCATGAGGAGAACAGTGCAACATGTGATACAAAGAAAAGAGCCTGTGGAAGTCAGCAAAGTTGGGTTTGCGTCCCTGGGCTCAACCTCAGGTAACCCAACAAGTTATTTTCTCATTGCTGGGACAAGGTAACTGACCAGAAGCAGCTTACGGTTTTGAGAGGAAGTCACGGCAGAAGCAGGAGGCCAGCCCGCAGCATGTCAGCATCGGTGAAGTGGAGCAGGGCCGGCTGGCTTTCTCCCGTATTTATGTAGTCCAGGAGCCCGATCCGTGCGGCGGTGCTACCCACAGCTGTGATGGGTCCTCTCACCTCAGCTAGTCTAATCTAGGAAATCCCTCACAGACACGACCAGAGATTCGCTTCCATAAGGTTCCAGCTCCTGTCAAGCTGACAACCAGAGACTAAGCAGCACTTAGACCACTTCTCCCGTCTGCTTAAGGGAAACAATAAAGACGAGCTTGTGCTTTCATAGTGCCATTTAGCTCTGATATGAATCCATATGTGGAGAGCAGTTAGCAATGAGTGTGACTGGGAGAAGCGGCAGAAGCTGCAAAAATAACACACAGACTTATGAAGTGTTCCATCTTGTTGATAACTAAATCATAGAATCAGCCTAGGTATCCATCAACAGATGAATGACTAAGGAAAATGTCATAGGGGCTGGAGAGATGGCTTAGCCGTTAAGGCATTTGCCTTCAAAGGATCCCAGTTCAACTCTCCAGGAGCCATGGAAGCCAGGTGCACCTGGAGTTCGTTTGCAGTGGCTGGAGGCCCCAGCATTCCCATATTCATCCCCCCTCCCCCGTCTGTCTCTCTCACACACATACAAGTGTTTTTTTTAGAGAAGAAAGTGTCACATATGCAGAGTGGAGTTTTATTCAGTCAAAATAGGAATGAAATTATGTCACTCTTAGGGAAATGTATGGATATGGAGAGATTATTCAGAAAGACAAATATTGGGGGGGGGGATATTACCATGGCATATTTTTTATAATCACGGAAAATGTTATTAAAAATTGAGAAAAGAAAGACAAATATTCTGTGTTTTCTCTCATGTGTGGAATCTAGACTTTAACAAACAATGACATGAAAGTAGAGGAGGACTACTTGGGAAGAGGAGGAAGAGCAGGTGAGGGGGGTAAACATGACCAGAGCACACGGCAGCCATGTGTGAAGTTCCATTGCATAACCTTTTCTTTGCGCAGTGCATGTGCGATAATAAGAAGAAAGTGAAGCACACCAAAAAAAAGTGGCAAAAGTTTTGCAGAGCTCGCAGTCCGGACACTCAGGCTTCAGGCCTCAGCACGGCAGGACAAGCCGTGTCCTGTTTACATTACAGCATATCTGTATTCGAAAAGACTGGCATGTGTTTATAGATGAGGTTGGGAACATATTTAAGTTGTTCTTGCAACCAGAGGCTCATAATCAAGTTTTTATACTTTTCCTTGGAGGTATATATTGCAATGACTCACTATAAGAAACAGTATTATTGCTCATATTAAATATTCTTTAAGTAGCTTTTCCACATCCTTGAAAGAGTCATAGTTTCTCCTTGAAAGGCAGATTTTATTTTTGACATGGTGTTACCCCCCTTTTTAAAGCTCATAATCTATTTCTTTCCATGTTGATGAAACTTTAGCATTTGGAAATGAACAGAAATGCTGGTAACCAGTCCTGCAGAGGCTGTTGACTGCCTAAGCCAGAACTTTGGAGTTAAGTCTTTGATGCATATGTGCATATTTAATTTCTTAGTTTTCAATTCCTCCAGACCAGTTTGCTTTGTAGTCAAATTCATTGTAATCCCATCACGAAAGTGTTGATCTTTTAGTAACCTTTACTGAAGCATCGTATTAATCCACATTCCCTCACGGTAACAGACGGTTTGTATCAAACGTATCATGCAGCTTAGCTCAGGCTCCATATGGAACCAATAAGCCACGTAATAAGTGGCCTTGTATGGATGAATGTAGCGTGTGTGTGTGTGTGTGTGTGTGTGTGTGTGTGTGTGTGTGTGGTGTTGTCTAAAGTGAATTTCTCCTGTGCCAAAACCTAAATGACAGAACGAGTCCTGAATCCCCAGAGTCTTTCTTGGCCTGGAAAAATTGTGTTCTTAAAAAGTAAAACTAAAATTGATTAGTTTAATATGGGATATTAAACTGAGATTTCTCAGCTCTGTAGAAAGGTGCTCCCCAAATACAAGAATCAGCACTTACTTCTCAAAAGTACAGTTAGCTTTATTTTTTTTTTAATTTTTATTAGTATTTTCCATGATTATAAAAAAATATCCCATGGTAATTCCCTCCCTCCCCCCCAACACTTTCCCCTTTGAAATTCCATTCTCCATCATGTTACCTCCCCCTAAGCTTTATTTTTAAATATGATCTCTGGAGTGGCAAGTGATCTTACTCAGTGGCATTTGTTGTGCTGTGTATAAACTAGTCACTGCCAAGCCCTAAGAGTCACTAACACAAGCTAACACTGCAGCTGGCCTGTCTTGTTTGCTCAAACACATAGCGACTTGTATGTATTGTGATTTAGGGGTAGCCACATATGACTTTGGGAAAAACACACTATTTTTATACAGAAAAGGAGTGTGGGAGAGGAAAACAAAGACGACAGTGGAGTTGACATGGCTGAAGCTGAGTGTTGCGGTCTGAATGTACTCTTTGCTCCGCTCTTCTCGCTGCTTATTCCTGTAACTGTGAAGCCAGACACTCCTGCCCGTTTCGTGTGGGGAGTGTCTTTTTCTGGTAGACAATATGCTATTTGTGAATTTTTCCAAGGAAGGCATGGAACATTGCTTCTATCCACTTCCCTTCTAATTTATTGTCGACACACAGTTTTCATCCTCATTGCCTGCCCATCACTGAATTAAAGCAAAACATAATTGCTGCCATGGAGGCCTGTACAAATCAGAGGAAAGCTGAAATTCAAGCTAATTGAAACCAAAATTCCGCTCAAAACTGCTTAGACTCTGGGTGGTGGGGCGGTAGGAAGTTGTTACAAAAGGTGTTTATTTCAGAGGCTAATTTGAGGCAGTTAGGCCCAAAGCAATATTTTATTTGCCTGGGTTCCTTGTCATCTGCCTCTCCAGTAGGCTTAGGCAGGTGTGGTGTGGGTAGTGGGTGCTGAAGGTGGGCTGGGACGGAGCGGAGGAAGATGCTAGAAGAAGAGAGAGCATCGTAAGCCCGCGCTTCACCACTGCTTCCGCAGCTGCTCCGTTCCTGTCCGGCTGCGAGCTCGGAACTCTGGAGACTGCCAGCAAGTTCTGGTTCTGACACTGACGAGCTTCAGCTCAGTGTCCCCGGCCCAGCGGCTGTGATGACCCCCCTCACAACGAGGCGTCAGGGCTGGAGAGATGACTTAATGGTTAAGGCGCTTGCCTGCGAAGACTAAGGACCCATATTCGACTCCCCAGATCTCAAGCAAGCCAGACGCACAAGGGGACACATGCACAGGGTCACACATGCGCACAAGGGGACACATGCACAGGGTCACACGTGCGCACAAGGTGGCCCGTGCGTCTGCAGTTTGATTACAGTGGCTGGAGGGCCTGGAGGGCCAGTTCTGTCCCGCTCGCTCCCTCTCATTCTGTCACCAAACAAAGGCCAGTCTGTTGAGCTCACCTCAAAAAAAATTTAAAAAAAAAAAATGAGGCCTCAGGAGTGGCCATTGTCTAGAGAAAATCTCCTACCCAAGCCCCCCAGCAATCTCAGCAGACAAAAGCTATGGGTCCTGTTTTCTAAATAAGGTGCCAAGTGGGTATATAGCTTGCTTTAGGGTTGACATGGTGAGAAAAGGTTCTGTTCAGACCTGCGATTCCAAAGACAGCTGCTTATGCTGCCTGACCCAGTGGATACTCGAGAAACATTTGGTGGGTGGATGGATGGATGATAGATCTAGGAACCTAGTAAATCTAATTCTTTTCCCCTTCTTCATATCCTGGTCTTTTCTTTCTTTTTCCTGGGTCCCTTTTCTCATTTTATTTTATTTTATTTTATTTTATTTTATTTTATTTTTTGACAGAGAAAGAGGGAGAGAATGGGTGCACCAGGGCTCCAGCCACTGCAAAAAAAAAACTCTAGTCGTGTGCGCCCCTTTGTGCATCTGCTTAACATGGGTCCTGGGGAATTGAGCCTGGGTCCTTTGGCTTTGTAGGCAAACACCTTAACTGCTAAGCCATCCCTCCAGCCCCAAGAGTACATAATTTTTAGAAAATATTTTCATTTATTTATTTGCAAGCAGGGGTGGGGGAAAGAGAATGGGCACACCAAGGCCTCCAGGCACTGCAAACAAACTCCAGATGCATGTGCCACCTTGTACATCTGGCTTACGTGGGTCCTGGGGAATCAAACCTAGGTCCTTAGGCTTTGCAGGCAAGCATCTTAACCACTAAGCCATCTCTCCAGCCCAAGAGTGCATGGTTTTTTTGTTTTGTTTTAATTTTTTTTGTTTTTTATTTTTATTTATTTATTTGAGACCAACAGACAAAGAAAGAGAGAGAGAGAGAAAGAATGGGTGCGCCAGGGCCTGCAGCCACTGCAAACGAACTCTAGATGCGTGTGCCCTCTTGTGCATCTGGCTAACGTGGGTCCTGGGGAACCGAGGAGCGCATGGTTTTAAAAGCTTGAAATGATTTGACTAGCCCAACCAAGGAAAAACAATGCATATGGCTACACAGCAGAGCTGAGTCTGTCACCCAGGTCTCCTGACCACCCACGTCATGCATCAATCTTTCCACTTCCCTGTGTAATTATTGTAAAGCTATTAACGTATGTACGTGTGTGTGTGTGTGTGTGTGTGTGTGTGTGTGTGTGTGTGTGTTACCAGCTTCTTCAGTTAGCGGCTTAGCAAAAATTACCATTTGAAAGACATGAGCAGTATACTTAAGATTGTGCCCTTTGATTTCAAATAGCTCATTACTTCTTTCTTTCCTGATTCCCTTGTAATTAGTTAAGTAATAAGTGATTATGGAGCCACCCCCATTTTAAGCCCAGTGGGAGATACTATGATGACCAAGCCCAGAGACTGAATGTGTGGGCGCACCTGGGATCAGACAGTGTTTGTGGCTACTCTGTGCGCTTTATTTAAGGGCAGTAACATCCCCCTTTTACAAATAGGAGCAATGAAGCTCCCAGGAGTGATGTGACTGCCCCAGGCTTCAGGAGATGTCTCTTAAGAGGGAAGAGTGGGCTTGCTAGATTATACGGTGCATTCAATTAAATGAGAGGAGTTTGAAGGTCTTGTGTACTTTGGAAGTGTCTGTTGAAAGGTGCATGAGAATCTTCGGGGGACTGGGTGTGTCGCTTAGTTGGCAGAGTGCTTGTGTAATCTCACAAAGCCCTGGGCGCGATCCTGCAGCACATAAGCAGGGCCTGAGGAGATCCCAGTGCTCCCGAAGTGGCAGCGGGGAGATCAGGAGTGCAGGGTTGGTCTTGACTACCTAGCAACAAATGGGTGGGCAGGGGAGGGGAGGGAAGGGAAGAGAAGAGAAAAATTCAACAAGCAGAGAAAAACAACACCTATACATTCTAAACAAAGTAACAAAAAGCACCGTCATATTCTGTATGGAACAGTATTTATATAGGCATAATGAGGTTAACCTTAAGTACTAAAAACTGAAATTATCTACGTGTAGTGACTTATGCCTATAGATCACAATACTTGGGAGGAAGAGGCAGGAAGATCAGGACTTCAAGATCATCCCTGGCTACATAATGAGCTATATATAGGTCAGCATGGGCTACAAGAGACCCTGTCTAAACAAGGAAACAAAATGTGATATTGATTATATTGAGAGGATAGTGTATAGAAGAGAAGATAAAATGTTTGTGTGAGAGAAGGGTGGTATAAGAAAGTTAAATTCTTTGTTGTTGTTGGTTTGGGTTTTTTTTTGTTTGTTTTGTTTTTGGTTTTGTTTTAAGGTAGAGTCTTGCTCTAGCCCAGGCTGACCTGGAATTCACTCTGTAGTCTCAAGGTGACCTCAAATTCACAGCAATCCTGCCTCTCCCTCCTGAGTGGTGGTATTAAAGGAGTATGCCATCATGCCCAGCCCTAAATCCTTTTATTAAAATTTTTTCCTTTATTTATTTTTTATCAGAGAGGAGAGAGAGGGAGAGAATAGACATACGGGGCCTCCAGCCACTGCACTTGAACTCCAGACACATGAACTGCCTTGTGCGCATGTGCAACCTTGCACTCCTGTGTCACCTTGTGCGTCTGGCCTACGTGGGACCTGGAGAGTCAAACATGAGTCCTTAGGTTTCACAGGCAAGCACCTTAAACGCTAAGCCATCTCTCCAGCCCTATTTATGTATTTTTCTGTGTTTATTTGAAAGAGAGAGAAAGAGAAAGAGGCAGATAGAAAGAATGGGTACGCCAGGGCCTCTAACCACTGCAAACAAATTCCAAATACATGTGCTACTTTGTCCATTTGGCTTATGTGGGTACTAGGGTCCTTAGGCTTCACAGGTAAATAAGTGCCTTAACTGCTAAGCCATCTTTCCTGCCCCCTAAATTATTTTAAAATATTTTATTTGTTTACTTGAGAGAAAGAGTGTATGTATGGTGCCTCAGGGCCTCTTACCCTGCAGATGAACTCCAGACATATACACTGCTTTGTGGAACTGGCTTTACGGGGATACTAGAGAACAGAACCAGGGCCAGCAGTCTTTTCAATCCCCCAGAAAGTTAAGTTCTTTTTTTTTTTTTTTTGGTTTTTTTCGAGGTAGGGTCTTACTCTAGCCCAGGCTGACCTGGAATTCACTCTGTAGTCTCAGGGTGGCCTTGAACTCACAGCGATCCTCCTACCTCTGCCTCCTGAGTGCTGGGATTAAAGGCGTGCGCCACCATGCCTGGCTTGAAAGCTAAATTCTTATCTTTCACAATAGGAACATAGTGGGGGGGGGTAGGAAATTTTAATAGCCTTATTTAGGGAAATGAAAATCAGGAAGAAACACCTTAGAAGTCGTTGCCACTGAAAAGTAGGCTTGCTGTTTCCATTATAAACTTTGTGATATTTAGACTTCCTAAACAGTACATATAGTGTATTAACAAAAATTAACTTCAAGGGCTGGAGAGATGGCTTAGCGGTTAAGCGCTTGCCTGTGAAGCCTAAGGACCCCGGTTCGAGGCTCGGTTCTCCAGGTCCCACGTTAGCCAGATGCACAAGGGGGCGCACGCGTCTGGAGTTCGTTTGCAGAGGCTGGAAGCTCTGGCGTGCCCATTCTCTCTCTCTCGCTCTATCTGTCTTTCTCTCTGTGTCTGTTGCTCTCAAATAAATAAATAAAAAATTTAAAAAAAAAATTAACTTCAAGGCCAGTTGTGGTGGCGCACATCTTTAATCCCAGCACTTGGGAGGCAGAGGTAGGAGGATTGCCATGAGTTCAAGGCCACCCTGAGACTACAGAGTGAATTCCAGGTCAGCCTGGACTAGAGTGAGATGCTACCTCAAAAAAAAAAGAAAGAAAGAAAGAAAGAAAGAAAGAAAGAAAGAAAGAAAGAAAGGAAGGAAGGAAGGAAGGAAGGAAGGAAGGAAGGAAGGAAGGAAGGAAGGAAGGAAGGAAGGAAGAAGAAATTTAACTTCATATATGTACATACATATGATGTAAGCATTTACATTGGCAAATGTAATGAAATGAAAGTAACAGTAGTGTGGGAGACTTTGGAGCTTTAATTAAGAGGTTCCAGGGCTGAGAACATGGCCCAGTGAATAAAGCTGCACAAGGGTGACGACGTGGGTTTGGGTCCCCAGAACCAACGTAAAGCCAGACACAGTAGCAACAGCATCTTTAATCCCAGCAGTCCTCCAACAAGATGGGAGGCAGAGACAGGAGGATCCATGCAAGCTTGAGGACCAGCTAGACGCACACACACACACACACACACACACACACACACACACACACACACAACAAACAAACTTCTAGTCTCAGCTTGGTCCCAACAGCTAAGTAACTTTGTCCCCTTAGGCCTTTCTTTATTTGCAAAAGGACAGAGATTAGAAAGATGATCTCCAAAGTCTCTTTGCACTATAAAAGCCTAAGATTCTATGATTAAATTGATCATATAATAATAGCGCTTTGCAGCAATTAAACAGTTAATGCCTGGGTGGAGGATTGAAGTTACCACATTTTCCGTTTTTTGGCTGTAACCAGACTTGGAGAGAAATTTTCATCGTGGTCTCTGAAAGGAATTCAACACCCACCTTCCATTGTAGAGCTGGGGGCAGGCAATTGACTGTGCACTGGCCCTGAGACACGTAGCTCGCTGTTATTTCAGTATAGGCTTTTTTGATATTTAATATTTTTCTGTATGAATCACAGGTGAAATTTTCATGCCATGTGTAAACAATTTCACTTTTTTATTGAAACAATGAATTCAGGAATGTCATAGTGGGATATCAGCCATTTTGCTTTTATCAATGTACAGAAAAATGCTTTTATATTAATATAAGGAGTGATGTCATTTAATATGGAGTAGATCTTATAATTCAAGGCTAGCTAATCTCAGGAGGTGATTTAGGTCACCAAGCTAGGTTTGAAACAGGGAAAGAAAATTTTCCTCTTTCTTGTCAAGTACTGTTACCACTTTTCTCCTCAGACTTGGGGTAGAGGGGGAGGAACGTGGTCTGTAAAACACAGACCCGACTAGTTCTGTCCGTGCCGAGGAGCCTGCGGTCCAGAATTCGGTCCCCACTTCCCGGGCTTCAGTTTCTCCATCAGGAGGAAAAGATTGGCTTGCATTATACCCAAAATACCTTTTAATTTGAACATGTGTTTCTGCCTTCTTATTCTGAATCCATTCAGACCCTGCTGGCGACCCACTTTTGTTTGGGGCTCTCTTTAAGAAGCTCAGTACCAGAGAGAATTCTCTTTCTCTGTTAGACACTTATGTTACACTGTTAACGCTTGTTGGTGACCCTTCTAGTGTTTTCAGTTGTGTGTGTGTGTAGATGAGAGAAGAGCTTTGGGCTGTTGGTCCTCGCCTCCTAACCTCCCACCTTATTTGACGCAGGGTCTTTTTTAATACGTTTGCTGCTGCAAACAACAGACCAGCTGGCCCATGAGCTTCAAGAGTCTCCTGACTCTGGCTCCCGTTACTAGGCACATTGGACTTTCAGCACCACCTGCTTTAACATGGGTTCTGGGTGTCCAAGCAATACTTGTCAGGCCTGCGTGGCAAGCCCTTTCAACAGCTGATCCTTCTCCCCAACCCACGTTTCTAATATTTATTTATGAGGAGAGAAAGAGTATGGGTGCACTGGCGCCTCTTGCCCTTGCAGAGGAACTCCAGATGCATGCACTACTTTGTGCATCTGGCTTTGCCTGGGTACTGGGGAATCGAACACAGGCTGGCAGGCATTGCGAGCAAGTACCTTTAACTGCTGAGCCCTCTCACCAGCTTGCACATATGTAATTTAAAAAAAATTGTTTTATTTTTATTTATTAATTTGAGAGTGACAGACAGAGAGAGAAAGAGGCAGAGAGAGAGAGAGAAAAAAAATGGGCACGCCAGGGCCTCCAGCCACTGCAAACAAACTCCAGATGCGTGCGCCTCCTTCTGCATCTGGCTTACGTGGGTCCTGGGGAATCGAGCCTCGAACCGTAGTCTAGCCTGAGAGACATGAAACCTTGTCTCTAAGAGAGAGGAGGAGGAAGGGAGGGAAGAGCACATTTTTGCAAGGTTGTGTGAGGTACAGATGAACAGAGACACACATGATGGTCACTTAAGGAAGTAAGTGGTAGTGGCCAGAGATGCAGTAAACGAGTTAGGGGAAAGCCACTTAGAATGATATCCAGAGAAGATATCCCAAAATAGAGAAAGAAGGCTGCTTGATTTTACAAAACCCTCTGTAGCAGAAGCACATCTACAAGCCTCATTCCAGCTGTCCAGTTCTGTGTCTGGTTCCAGACAGAGAGGACAGTTGGAGGGTCAAGATAAGTAGAGCTCAGCCCCTGTCACTAGTGACTGACTATTAGCTGAGTGTTGACTGCACCAGCGCTGTGCATGGCACTTAGAACCAGATGAATGCAGGATGGTCTTTTTAAAAATATTTTTATTTATTTGAGAGGAGGGGGTGCAGATAGAAAGAATGGGTGCACCAGGTACTCTAGCCACTGCAAACAAACTCCATGTGCCACCATGTGCATCTGACTTATGTGGGTACTAGAGAATTGAACCTGGGTCCTTAGGCTTTGCAGACAAGTGCCTTAACCACTAAGGCATCTCTCCAGCCCCAGATGTTCTTTATCTTTGTTTATAAGAAGAGACAGTGAAGCCCATTCCATATTCTCCACCCCGTGTGGTCGATATGGGCATCATGTACTTATGTCTCCTCTTTGAGGAGTTCATTTTTCCAAAACTTTGTCTAGAATCTGTTCTTCTCCCTTTGCAGCTAAGATACCAGCACGGACTGGGGACTCCAGACTTGAGGCAAACCCTTCCAAATCTGAAGAACTTCCTGGGGCACGGGCTAGCGGTCAGGTGGTGAGTACCTTTTCCTCTGACACCCACAGTCTGTGATGTGGGGAAGAACCTGAAAAGTGTTCCTGGCTTCCATGTTGCTCACACCTGCCTCCTGGGTTTTCTTCTGCACTGAGACCTCTGAAGGCAAGGAAGGGCAGCCAGCTGACTTGGGGACCTAAGCTCCACTCTGGCCAAGACGTTGGAGCACCTTCTGGGGCAAAGGAAGGAGAGGCAGCTGGGTTGAGGAGTGCTCACGCATTGCTGAGACAGAGGACAGCTGGCCTGTCACATGGGTGGATGGTATAGGACACTTGGATTTTCCAAAGAATACATGAAAAACAGGACCATGCACTGAGCATCAGGGCTGGAGGCTGTGAGAGAGGCAGCAGGTCTGGGACACCGTCTGAGACAAGGCTACAGAGAAACGTGTGCCTTGCGTTTGGAATCGGTGTGTGTTGTGCAGTGGGGCAGGCTGCTGTGTGAAGCTTTGTCAGGACACACTGGCCACGTCTGAAGTAAGACAGAGAAAGGGAAGGCTGACACCGGGACAACATGGAGTCGATTCACGTGGCCCAAGCACGTGCAGGCTGCTTAGTAGTCTGGGGGTTTGAATCCTTGAATGGCGGCAGTAACAATCTTGAAAATGAGAATCAGACCTTCAGAGTCTGATGACGGGAACCAGCGGGTTTCTTGGAAAGAGCGCCGACCCCTGATCTTTTTCGTGCGTGCGTACGTGCATCTGTGTGGGTGGTGTATATACGTACATGTGGGTGTGCACGCACACTCAGACGCACATGCCCCGTGCCCACCTGTGCAGAGGCCAAAGGAAGAAATCAGGTGGCTTCCTGCATCACGCCTGCATGCACAGTCACATGTGGCCTTTCTCACGTGGGCACTTGGGATCACACTCAGTGCTCAAGCTCACACATCATGCACACACATCAGCACTCGCCCCGAGTCCTCTCCACAGTCTCCCTTCCAGGTCTTTTCCTGTCCTCCCCTGTGGACGTGACGTCTTGCCTCTCTCAACGTGATGTCCTCGCCAGCGGTCCCTGCCTTGCTCATGTCACGGTTGTGAGATACTTCGTGGAGGAATGACTTGTGGGGCAAGAAGTCCAGCATTGGCTTTTTTTTTTTTTTTTCCTTCTGAGCTCTGAGGATGGACTTTGGGGAATAGTAAGAAAATGGTATCTTTTTTTTTTTTTTTTTTTTTTTTTTTTTTTTTTTAAATTTTTATTTATTTATTTATTTGAGAGCAACAGACACAGAGAGAAAGACAGGTAGAGGGAGAGAGAGAGAATGGGCGCGCCAGGGCTTCCGGCCTCTGCAAACGAACTCCAGACGCATGCGCCCCCTTGTGCATCTGGCTAACGTGGGACCTGGGGAACCGAGCCTCGAACTGGGGTCCTTAGGCTTCACAGGCAAGTGCTTAACCACTACGCCATCTCTCCAGCCCAGAAAATGGTATCTTGTAGTTGACCTGTCGCATGTTTTACTTTTTTCTCATAGTGTCCTCAAAATGACAGATTCAGACCTCTAGCTTGAGAAAGAATTTCTCTTAAGGAAATACACAATTGTTTGAAGACTTATACTTAGGATATCAAAATAATTCTCAAAGCTTGAAGGCTAGGGCATTGCTCAGTGTTTAAAAACACTTGCTGCCCAAGCCTGGTGGCCCACATAAAGCCAGATGCGAGAAGCACAAGCATCTGGAACCCAGTGTGCCTGTGGCAAAGGCGGGTGGAACCAGGAGAACCCCAAAGCTCACAGGCCAGCTGGCCTGGCTTTCCAGCATCAAAATGAGACAGACTGTGCTTCAGAGCAAGGTGGAAGGTGAGGACCCACACCCCAAGGTTGTTCTCTGACCTCCACATGCGTACCATGGCCGACCTGTGTCCACACATACGCATGCTCTTTCTCACACATACACGAAAGCTGGTCTGCCACATGGAAGGAAGACATAGGACCCTGGGATTTCCAAAGACTACGTGAAGAACAGGGCCGTGCACTGAGCATCAGGACTGGCGGTACTGACTTGGTATTGACTTGAACCTGGATGCCTGAGGAATGAAGGAAAAGAATCAAGATTGAACGCATACTGTTAATAACATGATGATGGTGGTGAAAGTGAGCTTGAGGTCGTAGCATGGTCTCTGTGTAACTGAGGTAGACTCTGGAAGATATGACACGTAATATCCCAACCTGGCCTTCAAGGAATTTGTGGTCTAACTGAAAAAGAAAAGGCATATAATTTATGAAAAGTTTTCTAGCGCAAGTGTTAAACAACCTGAAATGTGAAAGAAAGGGAGAGGGGCAACCCACAATCTTGCCTGATTAATCACCCTGTTAGTCAGTACAATCCTGATAGCATGTTTCCCTATACCATTTGTTACAGGAACTGTTTTTTCCCCATTGCCTTTCTTGAGAACCAGTCTGTTTCCACGCTCTATTCTGCTTCATTGTTGTGCTTGTCTATCCAGGGACTAGTACCTCATTCTTAATTATTGTAAGGCGTAATTTCTGTATGTCTTGCTGTGGTTTAAGGATGCCCAGTAGATAGCATCCCTCTTCTCCCCTGATGTTTGGAACGATTTGAGAGAGAGGATTCAAGAGGCAGACTAATGTAATCAAAATGTCAGTTTTATTACTGATAAAGCCACTTGGAAAAAGTGGCTTTAGATATGTAATAAAAAGGGTTTGCAAAGACATTACTCAAAGTCGCCTTCTCTATTACGTGATCTGGATCTGGAGAGCCACCACTTTCCTACGGGGGGCCTTTAACATGCTGCAGAGAGCCATCAGTGCAGGGAGTGCTGAGCCGGGACCACTCGGATTCAGCGGGGTCTCTAGCTCACTCACAGGAAGTCCTCCCTCAAGGCTGGGAGACTGCTTAGTGGGTGAAGTACCCTTTAATCCCAATGCAGGGGGGAGCAAGGACCGGAGGAGTACCTGGGCTTGCTGTGTAGCTAGACTAGCCATGTCAGTGGACTCTAGGTTCAGGGAGACCTTGTCTCAAAAGAAGACAGGGTGTCAAAACATGCTGTTCTGCACCTTCGCTCCTACTGTCTTCTCTAGAGGAAACAGACAGCAGTTGTACTGAAAAACAATAGACTAACTGGGCTAGTGTGAACATTCATTTAGAAATGATAGGAAACGTTTTGAGAGAGCTCGTATCATTTGGCAATCCTTTTCTTAAATTGTTTTCATTCGCACATGTATGTGTGTGCACATGCATGCCAGGGTCTTTTACCACCACAAACAAACTAGACTCACGTGTCACTTTTTGTCCAGCTCTACGTGGGTGCTGAGACATTGAACACAGGCCAACAGGTTTTGCAAACAAGCATCCTTAGTCACAGAGCCATCTTCCCAGACCCCTGGCAGTCCTTTTTAAGAAAAAGAGTAAAAAAACATTGCAGAAGAGCTGACAAAAGAATGTAAGAGCCACAGGACAAAGAGGTGTGCCATGGAAGGCTGTCTTGTGGACCCAACATGGTCGTTATTCATGAATTTCAAGCAGCTGTGGGTTCCTGTACAGACTGAGCCTGTGAACACCCCATCGTGGCTGGGGGAGGGACTCCTAAGACCCGTCTCCTACCAGAATAGCTAATAGTTAGTGCAGGAGGGAGAATCATGTTTTTCAAAGGTGTGGCCACTAACAAGTTGTCCATACTCCAGTAAATGACCTCTGCCCATGCCTGTGTGAGCACTTGTAATTTAACTCAGTAGGTCCCCCAAAAAGGACATGAAAGTAGGAAGGGAATCAGTTTGGAAGAAGGGGTTTTGTGGGAGGAATAAGAGAGGGTAGTGAAGATGATTACAATCAAGATACATTATATGCAGTTGTGAAATGATCAAAGGAAAAATGAAATTTTTGAATATAGGATTAGAACTACAAAATTAGAAAAACATGGGGCTGGGGAGATGGCTTAGTGGTTAAGGTACTTGCCTGCAAAGTCTAAGGAACGAGGTCCAGTTCCCCAGGACCCACGTAAACCAGATAGACGCACAAGGTGGTGCATGTGTCGGGAGTTGGTTTACAGTGGCTATAGAACCTGACATGCCCACTGTCTTTCTCTGTCTCTCTCTCTCCAATAAATAAATAAAGTATTTTTTAAAAAAGTAGAAAAGCATTTATAACAAGAAACAAACCACAATTACTGGACCCTTAGAGATTAAGTCCTTTCTAGGATATCTTCAGACAGTCCATCCGAAACATTCCCTAGGGATGCTTCCTCCTTCCCCTCCAGGGCACACATTTTCAGCAGCTCTCAGCTCTGAGGTACAGAGAAATTAAATGACTTTCTGAGCATGGATGACCCACGGACTTATAGTAATAAAGCAAGAATCTAGGTTTCCTGGCACTGACATAGCAAACCCATTAAGCCCCAAACTTACACATTTACGTAGTGCCCCTCGGTGCCAACTGTGCCAACACATTAACACGAATGAACAGTAATGACCACTTTATGGTAGTCTACTGAAAAATAGGCTACTATTTTCAATGCAGAATACTGGGGAAATGAGCGCTACATAATGGTTCCTGGTTAGGACCACTGCGGGAAGCCGGGCTGGAAGTTACAAATCTAAACAAAGCCGGAACAAGCCCTCGTGGCCTCAGAAGAAATCTGAGAGCTTCCGACCACAGCCGTAGACCACGCCTCCCCAGCCTGGGCTCCTTAGGGCAAAGGGTAAAAAAACTCAGCTCCTTGGGGATACTCACACAACTTGCAGGAAAGGAAATGCTCCGATTTTCCACGAGGCTCTTGCCACTCACCGATTGGTCCCAGTGGAGACACACTGCTGTCTGTTCTTTTGGTGTGGAGGAATTCGAACTGCTAATGATCAGTGCATGCACCGAATTCCTCCTTGTGACAGGCTCCCGAGTTATGTGGCAGCTTGCTTTGTTTGGGTTTTTTGAAGTGATAAATGTTCTTTTAATAAAGTGATGTTTTTTTTCTTGTATATTACCAAATTCTTAACTAACATTAACAGCGGTCGCACAATCAGTCCTAAAACAAGCCCTCTCCCCACTTTTTAATCTTTGGGTAGATGTGATGGGGGAGGGAGAGAGTCGGGGTTTGTGTGTGTGAGTGTGGCTGTATGTGTGCAGTGGCGTGCATATGGAGGGCAGAAGACAACCCTCCACTTTTTTTGAGGCAGAGTCTCTTGTTTGCCACCATGTATGCCAGGCTAGCTGGCCTGCAGGTTTCTGGGCATTCTCTTGTCTCCACCTCCCCTCTCAACATAGGCATGCTGGGATTATAGACGTTCACTACCACATCCAGCTTTGTGTGGTTCTGCCAATCCAGACTCAGCAAGCCATTTACTCGCTGAGCCATCCCCCAGCCCCAGAACGAGTCCTTCTTTCTTCACAAATGCAGTTGCATGAGCACCATTCTCAGTGGTTGACGCCAGCTTTTTTCAAAAGCAAGTCCCCATTTTCCCATCCAAGGGTCATGACCCAGCTATAACTGCCCGATAACATCATTTTGAAGAGCAGAATTTCATCTCAGAGATAGTGCTTTTTAAATACTTTGGTTTAAAGTCCCTGGAATGCCCTGTAAGCATCTCATTTCTATCTACTGACAACTAAGTCAGGGAAGAATGTGGCTTGCAAGCCACGGCTGATGGCTGTCATACCATGGCGCACGGAGCACGGGCTGTGGTGGCCTTGCTTATGCCTCTCCACCAGGCTCCCATCCCAGCCTCAAGTGACCCCCAGACATAACAAACTCGTTCTGACCATAGATCCTCGCTGTGCCCAGTTCCCGCCATGCACAGCAGCCTGTCTTGTTGAGATGTTCTCACAGCTCAAGGCCCCGCGCATGCCCTCCTTGACTTACTCTCTGGGCAGTGGCAGAGATGGGGACGAAGGTGTGCATTCCTCCAGGGGCTTAGGGCCACTTCTATCTCCAGATCTCATCCATGAGGCTCGTGAGCACCTTAGGGCTATACCCTTCTCACCCTCCGTGGTCCTGGCCTGACACAGGACAGTGAATGAAGCATCTGCCCTTTCATCTTGGAATACACACACTATTGGCATTTCAGAAGCTCAGAGACTAATCAAAGCAATGAAATGGATCGGGAAATACCTAGCGGAAAATAGCAAGTTTAAAATGCAGTATTTGGGTGTAAGTTACCTCAGACGTTGAGAGGAGGCCCCTTGCTTTCTGGAGGACTCGGCAAGCCTTCCCTAAGGAACTGGCATTGGAGTGGGCCAGGGACACAGGAGAGACTCTGTGTAAAACAGGATGGCCCTGTTAAGTGGAAAGAGCAAAGACTGTGATCTGAACACCAGTACCCCGCTTACTGCGTCACCTCGGGCAAGCTTCAGCCATCGCTTCAATCTTTCCTGCGAAACGAGGCCAATGGGACCCCGCTGGCTCTGAGCTGTATGGCTCCATTCCCTAGTTGTTGGCGCACTGCCTGTTTTAGCCAAGGTTACAAATATGTAATGAATGAGTGAATCACAACTTACTGCCTCTCTTCTTAAAATTAAGCTCATTTTTTTGTCATAGGTATTTTGTTATTCCTTAAAGTCCACAGTCATCTTACAAATAAAAAACATTTACCATTTCCCTCTCATTTTCTCCAAGTCCTTCCTCGGCCCTTCTGCAGCCTTGGAGGTAAGCATCCTGCAGCTCTGTTTGTCTGCAAAGGTTTTTAGCACCAACCTTCTACTTGTAACTTTGTCTGTTTCTCTTTATGCTTGCAACAACCCTGTGGAGAACGGGAACAGCCACCACTGTGCAGGTCAGGAAGCTGAGTATCAGAAATGTGAGGTGACTTTCCAGGATCATAGGATCGCTCGTGCTGGCAGAGTCGAACCGGGCTTGTCATAGGCTCAGGGTCTTTCAAACCCATGTTTGTTAGTAGCCGTTCTTACCCCCCCCCCCCCGCCCTTTCCCAGCCCTCCTAGCTGTGTGGCACCAATACCCTATCACCCATCACCTCTCCAGGGGAAACCCAGATGTCACATCCAGAGTCCTGAAAAGACATATATGGCGAAAATGAAGCCACCGACCCCACTGCAGTCACTCAGGAAAGGAAGCTGTGCGCCATACGTTTCGTGAACAGTTCAAGAACTTCAAACTGGCAGAACCAAAAATGACTACATTGGGCTGGAGACGTGGCTCAGTGGTTAAAGGTGTTCGCTTGCAAAACCTGACGGCCGGGGTTTGATTCCCTGGTACCCATGTAAAGCCAGATACACAAACTGGCACATGTGTCTGGAGGTCATTTGCAGTGAGTGGCAGGAGGCCCTGGTGTGCCCATTCCTTCTCTCTTTCTTTCATTTTCTCATTCGTTCTCCCCTCCCCATTGCAAATAAGTAAATAATTTTTTAAAAAAGGATTACGTATTTCAATTCCATGATTAAGAAACAAACAAAAGGTAAGAAGAAACTCGTGCAGTGGTGAACAGCCTCAGCCGTGTGCCCATGCCTGTGGTCTTTGCTGTGAGGGACACACTGTGTGTCCATGCCTGTTGTCTTTGCTGTGAGGGACACACTGTGTGTCCATGCCTATGGTCTTTGCTGTGAGGGACACACTGTGTGCCCATGCCTGTGGTCTTTGCTGTGAGGGACACACTGTGTGCCCATGCCTGTGGTCTTTGCTGTGAGGGACACACTGTGTGCCCATGCCTGTGGTCTTTGCTGTGAGGGACACACTGTGTGTCCATGCCTGTGGTCTTTGCTGTGAGGGACACACTGTGTGCCCATGCCTGTGGTCTTTGCTGTGAGGGACACACTGTGTGCCCATGCCTGTGGTCTTTGCTGTGAGGGACACACTGTGTGTCCACGCCTGTCGTGTCTTTGCTCTGAGTGACATGTTCTCTGGGTTTTTTCCCATAATAACATACGAGAAAAACATGGTTTCAAAACCTGCCTTATTTTATTGAAAGAAATTTTTATTCTTGGTTTAATTTTTCCTGATTGAAAAGCTTAAATTAGCCGGGCGTGGTGGCGCCACGCCTTTAATCCCAGCACTGGGGAGGCAGAGGTAGGAGGATCGCTGAGAGTTCGAGGCCACCCTGCGACTACATAGTGAATTCCAGGTCAGCCTGAGCCAGAGTGAGATCCTACCTTGAAAAACCAAAAATTAAAAAAATATATATATAAAAAGCTTAAATTATCTGTCACCTTCATGCGAGGCAGTGTGATAGAACAGAGAGCAACAAACTAGGTATCTGTCAAAGAGGTTTATAAACTAAAAAGAACTAGACACAGTATTATTAAGTGTTTTGTACCGGAGGATTCGTTACCTCCTGTGCACAAACATGGGACTATTAAGGGACACAGGGAGTAAGTGCAAGTCTCAGGCTGAGAGATTGCTTGGTGGTTAGGGTGTTTGCCTGCAAAGCCAAAGTACCCAGGTTCGATTCCCCAGGACCCACGTGAGCCAGATACACAAGGGGTCTCATGCATCTGGAGTTCGTTTGCAGTGGCTGGAGGCCTTGGCATGCCCATTCTCTCTTTCTCTCTCTCAAATAAATAAATAAATAAATATATTTTTTTAAATGTAAGTCTCCACACTGCCTGGGCCTAGTTCACAGTTGCTTAGCTTCTGATCTGAAGAAGTAGATAAGACAAATATTTCCAAGGTCACGGCTTGCACTGGTCACTCGCTGTGTTGTGGCCCATCTTCAGCTCAGTCCCCTACAGTGTTGGAGGTTAACTGTAGCCAGACGTATGGAAGTCCTAGGACCAGTTCACTCCCCAGAGAACCTTATTTCTGTGCTCAGCCCTCACTGAAGAGAAGTGGACTTTTCAGCAGGGTCCTAGATTATGTTGGGGGATGTGCCTGTTCTGATGGTTAGCAACTCTGCCTTCCCCCGTGGGAGCTCCATGTTCTGCCTGATGCCTTCTTCTCTCATCTAGTTGTCCTTGGCATGCATGCATATATATATATATATATATATATATATATATATATATATATATATATATATATATATATACATACATACATACATATATATATGTATGTATGTATGTATGTATGAGAGAGTCTGGCCTGGAACTCACTGTGTAGACCAGGCTTGCCTGGAACTCACTCTTTAGATCAAGCTGGTCTGGAACTTGCTGCGTAGACCAGGCTAGCCTCAGATCTGCAGTGATATTTCTTGCCATTTTTTTTAAACAAAGAGGCTCAAGCTCAACAGCTTTAAGTGAAAGTATTTTTTGAGGTAATTACCTAGGAACTTTGTTTTTGGTTTTCCTTTTTGTTGTTGTTGTTGTTTTGAGATAGGATCTCATACAGGCCATAATGGACTCAAACTGGTTGTGAACTCCTGCTCTTTCCCCACTCAAGCGCTGGGATTATGCTTGCACCCTGGGCCTGGCCTGGTTACATCTTTGGCATACTTGAGGAAGATGGTTTTTTAGTAAACGGAGAATAATGAAAATTAACAGTGAGGGAGCCAATCTGCTTTCTTTAAGATCACAATGATGATATGACAACAATGGATACTCTTATTAAAAGTGTTTAAAAGGGCTGGAGAGATGGCTTAGCGGTTAAGCACTTGCCTGGGAAGCCTAAGGACCCCGGTTTGAGGCTCAACTCCCTAGGACCCACGTTAGCCAGATGCATAAGGGGGCACACGCACCTGGAGTTCGTCTGCAGTGGCTGGAGGCCCTGGCATGGCCATTCTCTCTCTCTCTATCTGCCTCTTTCTCTGTCACTCTCAAATAAATAAATAAAAATAATAAACAAAAAAAAATTTTTAAGTGTTTAAAAGCCTCACTTAACAAAAAGAAAAAGAGAAAAAGAAAAAAAAAAACTACCCTCTTCCTTTCAGGCAGTCATACTTTTTGCTGAATTCAGAACTGAATTCTGGAGGTAACCTCTGAGGGACTTACAAAACATGGCTAGCTGACGATAGTCTTTAAATTTAGATCAAATGACATTGTCTTTGAAGTCTCAGAGGTACCACTTAAGTATCACATGGGCTTGCCTTTGAGAATATGGATTGCAGACTGGCATTCCTAACACAAGAAGTGAAGTCTGGTCGAAAGTAAATGAAAAAGAAAGTTTTATTGGAGTTACTTACTCCACGATAGCTATTTTAGAAGGAACCTTGACAGGCCATCTCCTTGCCTCTAGACAGGAACACACAAGGCATATGGGTATCTGTAGGATTTTAAAAGACCTTGGGGGACAGGCTGCTTCCATAACTCACTCCAGAGTTTAAACACCCTCACTTCAGGAAATTCTTCTCTATATTTAACTTACAGCCCCCTCCTGCGGTTCACACCCATTTCCGCTTTCTTCTGTCTTCAGTCAGGATGGAGAACAGCTGTCCGCCATCCTTCGTGCACTAACCCTCCAGACCAGTGACAGAAAGCCCTTCACTCTCCCAGGCTGCTCTCCTCCACCAACAGATAGAGCTCCTTTCTCTTCATTTGTGTGTTGTGTTTACTTCTCTTGATTATAAAGTAATACATATTCTCAATCAGTAAAATCTGGAAGTGAAAAAATAGGCATAAGAGGGGAGAACAGTAGCCCCAAAATCCAGAAGAAAAAAAGCAGTGAGGTTTCTAGACCTTCCATCCCAGTGCTATTCAGTTAAAAAAAAAAAAAAATAGCCGGGCATGGTGGCGCATGCTTTTAATCCCAGCACTTGGGAGGCAGAGGTAGGAGGATTGCCATGAGTTCAAGGCCACCCTGAGATTATTATATAGTGAATTCCAGGTCAGCCTGGACTACAGTGAGATCCTACCTCGAAAAAAACAAAACAAAACAAAAAAAGACAAGAAAAGTACGAGTCACAAGTACAAATTTTACTTTTCTGGTAGCCACATTATAAGAGGCAAAAGGGAACAGATTAATTTTAATAACAGATTTCGTTTTACCCAAATCCAGATTATATATCTGAAATTAATATCTTGTCAGCATGTACTCAATATATTTTAATTATTAACAACGTATTTCACCTTTTTTCTTTCATGGGAAGCCTTCTAAATCTAGTGTCTGCTTTTCATGTGGAGCATAGCTCAAATGAGACCAGCCACATCTCAAGTTCCTGTGCGTGCCGTGTGCTCTGTACGGCATTCGGCTGGAAAGTGGACGAGCGCAGGTCAGGAACTAGATGGGGTCCTTCACGTCCACGGCTTGTGAGACCTGGCTCCATAAACCAGAATGTACACACGTTGTATTTTATGTCTTAAATCCCCTTCCCTTTCCATCCGCCTGCACACATACTCATTATCCACCTTTTCATTCTCTTGAATGCTCTTCCCCCCGCCCTAGCATCCTTTAAGGTACCCATCAAATCCAGCCTCCTCTGCTGAGGCTTCTGACGACTGACTCTCTTCTGATTGTAATATTCGCAGTCTATACTGGATGCAGAGCACCACGATGTGCTGGTTATTAGTTTGTTCTCTGTGTGCTAGAGGGGAACTCCTGCATGATAGGCACCTTATTTTATACATCACATTACCCAGAACCTCACCAACTATCAGGCAGTGAATGTGGGTTTCAGTTATGTCCACTGGAATATGTTTTGAAGCACAAGTGATAATATTAAGTTGGAGGGTACAGTAAGAAGTATTACAGCTATTTCTGTTCAGAGAGATCATTTTAGCTTGGCATGTGTTGCAGTCAGGTTCATATTGCTGGTAGAAATCACCCAACCAAGAGCAGCTTGTGGGGAAAAGGTTTATTTTGGCTTACAGGCTTGAGGGGGAAGCTCCATGATGGCAGGGGGAAATGATGACATGAGCAGAGAGTGGACATCCAGCCAACATAAGGTGGACAGTACCAACAGGAGAGTGTGCCAAACACTGGCATGGGGAAACTGGCTATAACACCCATAAGCCCGCCCCCAACAATACACCGCCTCCAGGAGGCGTTAATTTCCAATTGCCGCCATCTGGGGAGACTAGCATTGAGAATACCTAAGTTTATGGGGGACACCTGAATCATACCACCATAGCATGGTTAAAGAAGGTTCGGTGGAGAAAAAGTGGCCACGCTCAAATGAGTGGGGAGTAGAGTTGCTGTTCTACGCTAAAGGTAGCTGTGTTTTTAGAAAGCATTCTTTATTTCCCCCGTTTTCTCACGTGTGTACATGTACTTACACATGTTCCTGTGTTCGTGGGCACAAGCCTGTGTAGACCAGAGACTGGCTTTTGGTATTCTTCCTTGGTGGCTCTCCACAAAAACCTGGAGCCCACCCATTCGGCTGGACCAGCCATTTGGTGAGCTGTGGGAACCTGCCTGTCTCTATCTCCACAGCACCGAGATCGAAGATGCGCTCCACCACACCTGGCATTGTGCGGGCTGCTGGAGGCCCAAACTCCAGTCCTCGTGCGTGTGTGGAGAACACTCTACCCACCCACCCCTCCTCCTGGCCCCTCAGGGAACGTTCTGTAATACATGCTAAGAAATACCAGTAGGTGGACTCATTACATTTCCAGAAGGCTTAGTGATGATGAGCTCTTACTGACCCAAAGCCAAAAAACAGTGGTCACTGATCATTGATCTTTGGGTTTATGCTCAATTAGCTGTAATCTCCTGCCTATCAAGTATTGAATCATTAAAGGTCATTTTATATGATGCTCATTCTATAATTCCTGTTATGGATAGTAATATCTCAGAAGGATCATCATTGCAGCTAACACCAGATGGCTGGTGCTGTGGACCTGGAGCTCCCCAAAGCACATGGAACGGAATGCTTAGTTAGCTCACTTAATCTTAACTACCACCAGCCCTGAGAGTTAGGACCCATGACACTCTCCCACTTGCAGTTGGGGAGGCGGGGGCCAAAGTAACAATGTAATATACAAAGTATATTAATACAAATTTAATATAATACAAAGTAATAGTGACCCAGCCACTGTGTGTACGGTGCTCAGGCTTGAGCCCGGCAGAGCAGTTTTAGGGCCCCAGCCTTAATCATCTTTCCGCACAGCATAGCCTCTCATAGCTGTTGAGAACACAGGGGTCATTTAGCATCTGCCAGTTCCAGAAAAGGAATCCTGTTATTACCACCTTCTCCTGGTTTTCTTCATTCCTCTCAGACTGCTCCTCCGTGTATCACTTGAAGCCTTTTCCTCTCCAGCCGCATCCATCATAAAAGCCTGCCACTCTAAAGGGCCGGTCCTCGGCCCGCTTTTCTCCCACTTGGCTCTCCGTGTAGGTAAGCTCTGCTTTCAGACATGTGCGTGCCCGTCTTCACGGCACGTTCTGCATGGCAGTGTTTCTGCCTGTCTTCCATCGTAGTTGCCACAAGCCTGCATCGCCAGTGCTGTTTGCGTGTGTTCTTTTGCACCGACCAAGATGCCAGGCACAGCCCTTGGCTCCTCCTCGCCCTCTCACCCCTATTTAAACCCTGGCAACTCCTGCCCAGTTTTCCCTTTCCTGCTCCATTGATATGTATTTCCCTATCTAGACACTTCCATTCTGGCCCAAGCCTCCAGCGCCTCTCACCTGTGCCACTGCCTAGCCTGCTCTGTCCTCTCCAGATCAGCCTAACCCGCATTTTGCTAGTCAGCTCTCACTGTGTCAGCCACCTACAAGAAGTCAACTCACAGGGAAAAACAGGATCATTTTGGCTCCCAGTTAGAGGTTTCAAGCCATGGTGGTGCTGACCCGTTGCCCGTAGTCCTGTGGTCGTGTGTGAGGTCGGGACTAGAGGAATGACAGAACATCAGGACAACAGCATGTGACATAGAAAAACTGTTCACCTCATGGGCAGGATGTGAAATGATGAAAGGGCCGGGGTTTTACTTTTCCCTTCAAGGACACAGCCCCGGGACCTGAGACCTCCCACTAGGCCCCACACCTCCCAAAAGTGCCAACTTGGAGGCCAAGTCTTTAACACATGGGTCTTTGAGGAACACTCCAGAAGTATACTATAGCATACTTTAGTAACTTAGACACACACACACTGTCTAAGCATGGCCTGAGGGCTTCTGAATGTTCTAGACTTATTTTCCTCTCCAATTTCACCTCTTCACTGCCCATTTGAGTCCTCAAATATTCTTTTTTCCTGACACAGAGTCTTGCCAACTTCTGTTTTTCTACTAAAACATACCCCACGGCCACCTGTCCTGCAGCCGGTGAAGAGCTCTGCCAGCCCTGCAAAGCTTGGTCTTTTCTGGGTCATTTCTCCATTACAGGCTCTCTTAGCCCATGCCTGTTCCAACATGACATGCATCTGAGGTAGTTGGTTTACATTTACGTCTGGGGTTCTGTGATGCATGTCTGTCCCCTCCCACTAGACAATAAACCCCATAAAATCAGGAGCCATGGCATTTTCCATCGCTGTAGATCCTGAGGTTAGGGCCTGTGCCTAGTAGACACTTGACACATGAATGAAGAAGGAATCAACCAGTTAACTTCTTAATTGTCCTGCACTGCTCTGGTATCACAGAGGGCTTCTGGGGACTCATAGACTCATAGGGTCCCCAGTCTGGTGAACAGTGATCAACTGGGAGCTGACTGGAATCCAGACACTTCTGCCCAAGGCTGCAGCGCGTCTGCCGATGGTGGCAAAGAGGCCTGTTTTTCCTCTACAGTAACAAACAGCTGAGTCCTGAGGTTTGATTCCTGTTGGAGTTACTAGAAATCTGATGGTAGCTTGGGTTTAGCATTGTCTTTCAAAGACGTCCTCTCACAGTTTCTGTCATTGGTCTCCAGAGCCTCACACTTCCTTCAGCCCCCTTCCAAGACTAGTTTTAAAATTCTGAAAGCATTCTCTGGCCAGGGTTTTAATTTCCCTATCGAGTTCTTTCTGGGGCTGGGTTCTGTGAGATTGCTATTCCTCTGGTTTCCCTGGCAAAGATAAAGTTGTTTTTTTTTCCTCCCTAGTTTTCAGCATAAACAATTTATTATTCCCAAGTCTCAAATGCTGTCCAGACACTCCGCAGGGTCCCCAGGTATCATCCCTGGACCTCTTCTCTCCTTCCCATGTTCTCTTGTAGGATGTTACTTATGCTGCATATAAATGACATCAAGATGGGCTGTGTCTGTTTCTTCAGACCATTTTATAGTCTCATAATGTTGGTCGCCTGACTGGAATTTCAGTTCTTCAATTTGTATGATGGTTTCTTAAAGTGAGAGTTGACGGGTGACGTGGTTGTCTTGACCCATCCCAGGACCTCTGTGGGGCCCCCTAGAGGATCCTAGTGTATTCTTGGATCCCATGAGTTGGGCCTGGACCCCCCTGGCCTCCAGCTGACCTTAGACAGGAGGCTCCCCTGCCTCTGTCCACTGACCTGCGCCGTGGCCGCTTCCCTGGGCTGCATCTGCTGGAGGCCTAAGGGCCAGGCTCTCCTGTCACATCGCCTGGGAAACCTGTGTCCTTAGCCTACAACTCTGTCTTTCACAGACTCAGCTTTCCAACACTACTAGGTTTAAATGAAGTTTAATGTTTCTCTTGTTTAGTTATACCTTTTTACATTTTTTTCTACATTTTTGCACACTGATGCAGGTTTGGTTTTTTTTTTTTTTTTAAGTCAGACTTTGGCAGGAAACCTTTCACACAGAGCCCAGGGGAAAGGTGGCCATTGGCACACACTTCAGCCTGTGCTTTGATCCCAAGATTGTTTCTATTTTTATTTTGTTTGGTGTTTTTGTTAACATCCAGGGCAAAGATTAAGCACTTATACTTATCTGGTAATGCTAAGAGGCCCTTAGATCCCTTGCCTGTGGCCAGGAGACCCTGCTTAAAACTATTAACCCCAGCTACCTCCTGGGAGATAAGATCTAGCTGTTAAATTTGGCTTTCACAAAAGGAGGCCCTGGCTTCTACTTGGTCCAGAGAGGGAAAGGAGAAAGATAAATCCCAGCCTTTGCTGAAGTTTGAAAATAGGATAGTAGCTTAATTTATGGAGGTTGTTTAAAAAAAAAAAAAACCTGACTTTATGTCATAATTTCTTAGCTGCCAAAAGACGTAATCCTACCTCAGCTTCGCCTTGGCAACCTGCTTTTGGCACTCGGCACAGCCCTGTCATTGCTCTGCGTTATTTAAGCAGTAATCTTTAAGAAGGTGAGAAACTATTATTGCTTTTTTAGCATAGTTGACATGATATTGGCTCAGAGTGGTGCCTAGAGCTAGAAGCATCTCTGATGGCGGGACACCAACCCAAACAGGTCCGCGGAGAGGCCGCACTGCCATGAGGTCGCGGCTCGCTACAAGGGAGAAAAAGAAGCCCATCAAGTGTTGTCTAAAGGTTGCGAAGGGTTTTCTCTCTCTTTTCTCTCTAAGTACTCTTGTTCTGCTGAGTTGTAGCTGTAGACTTTGGCCAGGGTCCAGACAATCAGGATTTAGTGTTTTGACCAGCTGTGATCTAGTAATGCTCCTCGGAGGAAACGTTTTTGCAGGGAGGGAAAGGCAGAGCTGAGGCTGCGAGCTGTGATCTTCCTGCCACTGCGCCGCGAGAGACCCGGCTGTAGGCAGATGAAGGATGTGCAGGTGGAGCTGCGGGGGGTGGGGAGGGAAGTGCTCTCCAAACCCATCCCAGCCAGGCGTGCCCTCGGCGTGGTGAGTCTCGGCAGTTTTTCTCTATCTCATCTTCTCCTTGTTTCCACATTTGTACTATCACTTCATGGCAGAATTTGCCTCTGGTCATAATTGGCACGGAGAATGCCTAAAGAGTGTAACGGTCCTAGAAAGCCAGAAAAGCCAAGCAGACTTCACAGGGGCAGGAAGAGGAGGCAGGGGTCCCCACCCACTTACCTAACACTTCCTCCAGTCTCAAGTCGCCCTCAGAGGGAAGAGGCGATCAAATGTGGGTGCCTTGGCAGTAACAAAACTTTGCAGGCCCTAGCGATCGGGACAGAAAAGGAAAGTCGCGGTGATTTGGGCACACTGGTTACATTTCAGCTTTCTACCTGATACGTCTTGGTTTGTAAAATGAGGGTGGCATTCGGAGCACTTCCTAGACATGTTCTATGTACATAAAGCTGTTAATAGGACCCTTATCCCACAACACTTCATAAATATTAGTTTTATTTAATAATTTATTAGCTGCTCATATGTACCACCATGTCCAGTGTTGGTCTAAAATGTTTCTTATTCACCTCGTTTAATCCTTACTGCAAGAACTGTTTGTCTTGTTTGTGGTTGCTTGCTTGTTTTTGTCATTATTGTTGTTTAGACAATATCTCACTGTGTAACCCTGCCTGGCCTGGAACTGATTATGTAGGCTAGGCTGGCCTCAGACTCACGGACACTCCTCCTACCTCTGTGCCTTCCAAGTGCTGAGGTTACCAGTGTGCGGTACCATGCCTGGCTCTTGTGGTTCGGTTTAGTTGGGTTTGGTTTGGTTTTTGAGATAGGATCTCATGTAGCTCAAACTGGCCTTGACCTTTCTATGCAGCTGAGGATGACCTTGAACTCTTGATCTTCCAGACTCTGCCTCCCAAGTGCTGGGATTACAGACAGGCCTACACCACCATGCCTGGCTACTTACTGCAGTAACTGTTAAGTGCACATGCACATTTTCCAGAAGGCGCAGAGCAATGAGGTGCCGCACCACTAAGGGAGCTGCCCATGGGGCTCTGGAGTATCACAAGTGGAAGAAGTGGAAATGGAGACCCTTCTTGGGCCTTGTTTTTCCTACCCTCTTCTCTGTTAGAGGAGACTGTAGTTTCAGGCCTGAAAACTAACAGAAACATGAAGAGAGGATGAACGTGGTGGCAAGGCTGAGGGGTGGAGGGAAGTGGGCTTGGCCATTTCACAGGTTGGACACCACAGCAAGAAACTGATGTCGCGCTTATACAGTTACTGACCATGGACCTCTGCATTTGGGTTAGGCAAATACAGGTCTCCCTTTTACAAAAGTTCTCTCGCTAAATTCATACAGAAAAATGAAACTTCGGTGATTCAGGGACAGTGCACCTCAAAGGATTCTGGGAAGTTCTTATAGCTCCTAAGCAGATGGTGGAGCAAATAAATAGTGATATTTTAAGCATTTCTACTTTGTTCAAAGCCTTCCCCACCCTGTGGCCCTGGGGAGGAGGGAAGGTAAAAGCCTATTCACTGTGGGCAGAATAAATTTGTTGATTAATTTTGTATTTCTTCTCAAACTCTCTTACCTTGCTTTGATTCTTTTTGCTGTGTTTCGGTTTGGTTTGGTTTGGTTTTCCTTTTCTTCTTTTCTTTTCTTTGAGGTAGGATCTTATGCTGCTCGGGCTGGCCTTGAACTCAGTCATGTAGCTGAGAATGGTTATGGATTCCTGATCCTTCTGTCCCGGCTTCCCACGTGCTGGGATTGGAGGTGTGCCTCACCACATCTGGCTCCTTTATATTAATCAACGTGTATTAATTGTAGCACTGACTGGATGTAAAGAAGTGAGGGGTGCGGAGGCAGGAGCCCCTGCTCTGAGTAGTGCTGTGCCTGGGAGAGAGCAGGAGAGGGCTGGAGCCGCAGGTGGTGGTCGCCCCGCTGCCAGCGCTCTGTGCACCTGTGCAAGACACAAGCCTCTGTCGGCCTTTCCATAAAATAAAAATTTTACTTCTATAGCTGATCCCAGCACTGGGAGGTGGAGGCAGGAGGATGAGGACTTAAAGGTCAAGCTTAGCTATGTAGGAAGTTTAAAACCAGCCTAGTACGTGAGACCCTGTCTCAAAACCCCATGATGATGATGATGATGATGATAGCGGCCACAACTCTAGCTGCTCCCGCCATTGGTGTGTCCCAGGCATTCTACCAAGGGTGACAGTTACAGGAAACAAAGAAGAGAGAGACATTAATCCCCTTAGCTTAGTGTCCCCAGAGAAAACAAGACCCAGAGAAGCCAAATCTAAGCCAGACCGTCTCCTTGACCTTTAAACTCCAAGGCACTTGGCCGATTCTCGTGCTAATGTGGAACAATCCTAGAAATATTTTTCTCCTTACAGCAAAGGTTTATTATTAAGTCATTTAGCAGTCTCTAATATTGGTTTGGTTATTCCACACTCTACCGAGTTTCACAAAACTATAGCCCAATAAACTTGGAAGCATGGTATCTTTGGGTTGTTGTTTTGAAATAGAATTCTTTTCATTGTAGCACTAACCCCTAGATGCAGTGTTTACAGTCTGGACCGACACCAGGCTGGGAGAGCCGGGCACCCAAGGCAGAAGGCTGAAGAACAGAAAGTGAGCTCCATCCACTTGCTCCAGACTCGGGCTCCACAGCCCCAAACCCAGGCCTCAACACACAGCCTCCCTAGCAGGGTGGGGGAGAGAAAAAGCCGCATTGATGCCATAAGGAGGGTTGTTTTGTCTTCCTCCCTCCCTTCTCTTCCTTTCCCTTTCTCTCCTTCCTTCTCACCTTCCAGTGGTGGTTCTGCAGATTGAGTCAAGAGCCTCACCCGTGAGCACTCGACCGCCGAGCTCTTCCACGGCCTCTCAGTCACTTCTGTGTGTGTGTGTGAGTGGGGGGGGTGTAAGTGGGGGGGTGAGTGTGATTGTGGGGTGTGTATGAATGTTGGGGGGAGTGTGGGGGGTGTGCACACACGTGTGGTTAGTTTTGTGTGGGTTTCGGTCTTGGCCTTCTCCATGCATCAATCTCTATAGCAGCTCTGGAGCTTCAACTCCGATCCCTCTTCTCACGAAGAGTCTGTTTCCTTACTTTCACTTTGAATAAACTTTTCCTTTGTTTGAAAAAAGAAAGAATAAAGATTCTTTAAGTTTTTCATCATAACTGATGGTTAGCTTACATAATGTACTAATTTTATTTGATAATCAAATTGTCAGTAGTAGTTAAAAATTGTTCACAATGAGTAAATCTCTAAGTTTTGAACTCTTCATTCAATGAAGCAATCATGAAACAGGACTGTGCCAGGCACAAAGAATCTTAAAACCTGAGGATTCTTTAAAAAAAAAAAAAAATCTGGTATTGCCTTTTCATTGTTACAGACAATAGTAGAGATAAAATATTCATTTTTAATTTTAGTTTACCACATATACTGAGTCCTCAATGCCTAGTGAAATATGAAAATCAAATTAAAAATTGTTTTATTAAATATCCATGCATTGTCACAGCACTTTGTTAACAAGAAAAAGTTTAGAAACTACCTAAATCTATAAAAATAAGGGAACAATTAAGTAAATTATGATATTCTATTCAGTAAAGGAGCTTTTTTGTTTTGTTTTTCTTTTATATGTTTTATTTATTTATTTGAGAGAGAAAGAGTTGCGGGGGAGAATGGACACTCCAGAGCCTCTAGCCACTGCGAACGAACTCCAGATGCATGTGCCCCTTGTGCATCTGTCTGGCTTACGTGGGTCCTGGAGAGTCAAACTGGGATCCTTTGGCTTTGCAGGCAAACACCTTAACTGCTAAACCATCTCTGCAGCCCTCTTTTTCTTTTTTTTAAAGGAGGTTTGTAAAATTATGTTTATCCAGGTATTTCATTTGTCTGTCTGTTTGCAAGCAGAGGGAGAGAGAGGAAGGAGGGAGAGAGACAAGGTGCACACCAGTTCTAGCCACTGCAAACAAAATCCAGATGCATGCATCTGGCTTTACAGGAGTCCTGGGGAATCTAACCTGGGTTGTTAGGCCCTTCAGGCAAGTGCCTTAACTGCTGAGCCATCTCTCCAGCCCTAACTAGGGGTTAACAGCAGGGTCCAGAATTATGTCTATATAAAACTGTGGGTTTTTTTCTAATTAAACACACATAAAATCAAAGTCTGAAAAGAAAATATCCATAATTAATAGCAGTGATTTGGTGGGCAGTAGACTTATAATGGATCTTTTATGTAGTTTACTTTTTAAAAATCATTTTATTATTTTTTATCAGAGAGAGAGAGAGAATATTGGCATGCCAGGGCCTCCAGCCACTGCAATCAAACTCCAGACATGTGTGCCATCTTGTGCGCATGTGTGAACTTGCACACCTGTGTCACGTCATGCACCTGGCTTATGTGGGACCTGTAGAGTCAAACATGAGTCCTTAGGCTTTGGAGGCAAGTGCCTTAACCACTAAGCCAACTCTCCAGCTCTAGTTTACTGGCTCTAAACTTTCCTGTTAGTATAAATCACTGTAACAGTTAAAAATGCATGTGTATTTACAAGACCATCATAATAGGAGGAAAAGATCATGACATCAATATAAAAGAGAGACTGGTTGAGAAGAGGAGGGCATATGATGGAGAGTGGAGTTTCAAAGGGGAAAGTGGGGGGAGGGAGGGCATTACCATGGGATATTGTTTATAATCATGAAAGTTGTTAATAAAAAATAATTTTTAAAAATGCATGTGTATTTTAATGTATATAATTCTAATGTAATCTTGTGATATTTTCATTGTTCAGAGCTCAGCTCTTAAAAATCTGGAATATAGCTAAGATACTAGATGTTAAAAAATCAATTCTGAGCAGCCAAAATTAATGTTGTAAAAATTATATAATAAAGTATATTGTGCCTTCTATCTCCTATAACTTAACACCCAGAACTCTCAGATTAGAGTGTGTCATGTATCTCTCAGGTCCTACTTCCTCTCATTTTGCACACAGTTCGTAGGACATCAGCTTTAGAAACATCTAGCAAGGGCTGCAGAGAGAACTCAGCAGGTAAAGGCATTTGCTTGCAAAGCCTGATGGCCTGGGTTTGATTTCCCAAGATGCACAAAGAAGCACATGCAACTGGAGTTTGTTTGCAGTGGCACAGGGCCTTGGTGCACCCATTTCCCTCTTTCTCTTCTGCTTGCAAATAAATAAATTTTTTTAGAGAAAAGAAAGGCCGGGCATGGTAGTACATGTCTTTAATCCCTCCCAGCTCTTGGGAGGCCAAGATAGGAGGATCGCTGTGAGTTCAAGGCCAGCCTGAGACTACATACTAAATTCCAGATCAGCCTGGGCCAGAGTGAGAATCTACCTTGAAAGACAGAAGGACATAAGAAAAGAAAAGAAAAAGGGAGGGAGGGAGAAAGGGAAGGGAAAGGGAGGGGAGGCACTGTTAGCAGTAGTTCTGACCCAGCCACAGGGGAGACATCAGAACAGCTCCAACCCTGAGCATCTGAAGCTGCTGGAAACCATGTAGACTCCTTACTGAGTCACTGCTTAGTAAAACATGTCCTTTTTGGGCTTTCGAAAATTACAAGCCTTCAATTTAAAAAAAAAAAAAATTTAAAGGTTTTTATCTCATGTAGCTAAAAATGAGAAAAGAGAAAAACAAAATATAGTGATAGAGTTATAAACAGATATGTAGACTTTTTATTGTTGATCAAAAATAACTCATGTGAGGGCTGGAAAGATGGCTTAACAGTTAAGTTACTTGCTTGCAAAGCCAAAGGACCCAGGTTCAATTCCCCATGACCCCACATAAGCCAGATGCACTAAGTGGCACATGTGTCTGGAGTTTGTTTGCAGCAGCGGGAGGCCCCCATTTGTTCTCTCTCTCTCTCTCTCTCTCTTCTTCTCTCCCTCCCTCCCCTTTCCTCCCCCTCTCTTTCTGATATAAATAAATAAAATATTAAAAAGTAATTTATTCAAGACAGGTTCTCATTATGTAGCCCAGGTTGGCTCAGTCTGCTGAATACTTGGCTTATAGGCCTATGACACTATGTCTAGCTAAAATAATTCAATTTCTTATCATTTTTTTTTTTTTTAAGCAAAGTCTTAGACTGGCCTCAAACTCGCCATGTAGCTAAGGCTGACCTCAAACTGATCCTGGTGCCTCCACCTCAGTCATTATGCCCGGCTTCATATTCTTACCATTCTCCCCCTCCACCACTGCCTTTGGGGTGTAAGGGTGTGGGGGGGGCACACACGTAGCACGGTGTGCATGTGAGGGTCAGAGGACAGCGTGTGGTGCCGATGCTCTCCTCCCACCGCGTTTCAGGATGTCAGGTAGGGTCTCTTATTGCTGACTGCTGCAGACACCAGGCTCGCTGGCCCGCAAGCTTCCAGGAGAATCTCCTGTCTCCACCTCCCCTCTCGCCACAAGCATGCTGGGGTGACAGGCACTGGTGCTGCAGGGTCTGCCTTTTCTGTGGGTCCTGGGGATCCAAGCTCAGGCACTCAAGGCATGCATGGCAAGGGCTTCATCCACTACGCCACCTCCCCAGCCACTTTTTTTTTTTTTTTTTTTTTTTTTTTTTGCCATTCTTCAGGGAGAATGTTTTACTTCAAATAGTCCAGTTTTTACCTAACACTCTCATTACCTGGCATTTCAATTCAAGGTATCCAGTATCCAGAGTAGAATGTCTCAAAGTAAGGATGCCAGAAAAAAAATAAGTAAACAAATAAAAAGGCACACTCTTCAGTTTCAGAGCCTGAGAAGCCATCCATGGGGCAACGAGTGCTGCTCGGTGGGCCAGTGAGAAGGCCCTGGCAGTGGCAGTGAGCTTCCGTGTGCCATTTCCGTATCTGCATGGTGCCGGTTGAGTTCAGAACATGGTAGCCAGCGTCAGACTGTTTCCACTGTGACGATGACCTTGAAGAACCCACGTGATCCCCACCAGCCTGCCTTCTCCGTAGACGGGGCAGAGGCGGGGCTTCCACTACCTTGAGAATAGCAGAGATGCGCAGAAAATGGTCATTTCTTTCCCATTGTAGTTAGCGTGTGACAAGAGCTCTCTGGGGGCGGGGGGTGGCGGGGACTGCACCCTTCACAGCCAGGAGCCTCTTGCACCTAGCAACCTCTCCCTCAGGGTTCCAGCAAGTTCTGTGGCTTCCTGGTTCCTGGGCTGGTCCGAGTAGACTGGCTGTGGAGTACTTCACACTGGGTTTGCTTGCCTCATCAGCCTGCAGCTCCGTTTAGAAAGCACACTGAGCAAGTGGGAGAGGAAAATTAGCGAGGACGACAAAAAAGTGTACAGCAAACCCCACTGCTGTGAGCTTTGACCACATACTAACTGAAAACCTAGATTAAGGCCAGCCGATCTTACTCGGTTTTCTTCTGTTTTTCTTAAGAACTAAAAATGGTAATTTACTGGTCTGCTTGCCCAGTGTGATGTGCACCCCCGGGGATCACCCCAATTATGAAACTCTGCTGACACCACTACTTAGAGCTGAGTGAGCAGGCTGCCAGGCCCATGGGTGGGAAGCCTGGCGAACACCTTTTCTCAAGGACAGTCACCCTGGCTGGCCTGTCTCAGACCACGGTGTGATCCAGCACCAGAAGGCCGGCTGACACGAGGCCACAGAGGGCTGACTCCGTGGCTTGTGACTGCCCAGACAGATAGAAAGGAGCCCTCCTGAGATCGTAATTTGAAAATAGTACTCCTAGAGTAATTATGGGCGTCTTTCTCCTGCAAGGTTGGAAGCCTCTTGGAGGCAGGGCCTGCTGGGCCTTGAATGTGCCTCCCTCCCCGAGGCCTACCACAGGTGGAAGCTGCTTGTCGAGGGCACTGTTTCCAGTCCTGCCTCCTCTCCTGCACAGCTGTTGCCCTTTTCAAGCCTCCTAACTTCTCCGTGTGTTTTGTCATCTGAAGGACACACGTCAGAACTTCCCTGTGCCTCTCCACTCGATCTGTTGATACAGTCGTATTGGAACTAATTTGATCCACAGATGATGACATCTAGAACTGCAGTCAACCCTGGTGGCTTTGCTAGCACGTGTAGAATACAATCATCATCCCCAGGGTTTGGATGCTGTGTTTCCATGAACTGATGATTATTTATTATTTCAGACTGAAGTGTAATCATGCATGCCCCTGCTTCCTTGACAAGGGACCAAGTGAAATGATAAATGTGAAATTACTTCAAAACCTATAAAGCTAAATAGTGATTATTATTGCTGGCTCAAAGACGTCTTCCCAAGAAGTAACTCAGGCTCAAGACTAAGTATTATAAAACATGTGTGTGGCTACCATTAAAAGTCATTTCTCGTGTTAATTTTTCATTTGACAAAAAAAGTCTCTTTGACCATGCCAATTCTCTAATGCAGGGTGACTGGTATTGGGTGCTAGAAAGGCTATCTATCTAGGGCCATATACCCCTGAACACACCTGATTTCATCAGACTTTGGAAGTTAAGCAGGGTCAGACCTGGTTAGTACTTGGATGAGAGAGAGGGAGACAGGTTGTTGATCAGCAGGTCATAAGTCTGAAACCTTGTCACTGCCTCCCTGAGTCACAGAGGGAACATCATTTAACCTCCCAGCCAAGTGAGGCTGAGTGCTTTACACAGATAAGATAGGAGGGAATATTCAAAGTAAAAATGAGAATCAAAAGGACCTATGGATGTTTGCAGTATTAAGTTGCGTCCTTCACTTGTTTTTCTTGCTAGATCTGGTCCATCCAGTTAGTTCAGCTTTTCCCTAAGTGACATGGCTTCTGTCCGCCATCCTATGCCGAACATGCCTATCTTAAATATACTGCATAAATCTGTGTGCTTGAAGGAAGTTCCCATAGCTGGACCCATAATGCCTCGTGTTGCTTCTTGCATTCAAACACTGTAATAACTACTAAGTTTGGTTGTTTTCTTGAGGGTTTTCTCGGACTTAAAAAGTGCCACTTCCTATCTCTGGACCCAGAAGACGTAAGCTCAGTTCCAAAGCAGAAGGTAACTTTGTCATTTCTGTTTTTCTTCTAGCGACAGACATCACACCTCCAGTGCCATCCCTGTTCCAAAGAGACAGAGCTCTGGACTTGGGGGTGCAGATAGAGGCTTCTTGGAGGCAGTCCCTTCACCAGACCAAGGACATCGGAAACGGGCCAGCTCAGAGGACGAGAGACTCCAGTATAAAACTCCTCCGCCCAGCTACAGCTCAGCGTCAGCACAGCCAGGGACCGCCAAGCCCTCAGGGGGAGAGACGGACAGGAAGGCCACCTCTCTGTCCTCCTCCCTGGACACCTCCTTGGACTTTTCCAAAGAAAACAAGAAGACAGGCGCGGACGTGGGTGACAGTGTGAATGGAGGCCATGTGAGCATGGGGACTAGCCAAGAACGAGGAGAGGCCCTGCCTGGGCACCCCGCCACGGTGAATGGCACCGTACTGCCCAGCGAGCAGGCTGAGCTCTGCTGTGCTGTGGAGCAAGCCGAAGAAATCATCGGGCTGGAAGCCACAGGCTTCACGGCCGGTGACCAGCTTGAAGCGCTCAGCGGCATCCCGGTGGACAGCGCCGTGGCGGTGGAGGGCGACGAGCAGGTGCTGGGGGAGTTCGAAGAGTTCTCCCGGAGGATCTACGCCCTGAACGAGAACGTGTCCAGCTTCCGCCGGCCCCGCAGGAGTTCTGAGAAGTGACGCGGGCAGGCGGGCAGCGGGACCGGGGCAGAACCACTGCCCTCCGTGAGCTAGAGCTGCGCGCCAGCCTTTTAGTAATTATCACGCAGAACGATTACGAGCAGAGGATACTCCTCGGCAAAGCTGACTCTGGGAATAGAAGAGGGACTCGGGATCATTGGGTATCAGTGGGCCAGACAAAGTGAGATTTTGCTTTCAAGATTTGCTTTTCAGGCCTGGTGATTGTTTGAAGGCAGAGTGACCCTCTAGTTGAAAGAGCTCAAGTCATCTTGCAGGCATTTATGCTTTCTGTTCACGCCTCTGCTGTCCTCGGAGGGAAGATGATAATGTATAAGTAATGTAATGAACTCACTTTTAGTTTATCATAAGCATTTGCCCTCACCATAGTTTATAAAAAACATGCAAAATGGAATGTTCAGAAATAGCCTCCTGCCATTTCCTGAAGGGTCTGTGCCCATCTGTTAGCTTCTTGACCAAGAAGCACAGTGGTGGTCTTGGACCCGGGCCTTTGATCCCCAAGTGCCACAGTCAACGTGTAGACCCCACTGTTGCCCTGCGTCCACAGGGCTGGCCATGCATCCTGGAAACGACGGTGGCATACCCACTGGTCTACAACCAGTAGTCAGCTAGCGGCCACCCCTGACCTAGCTCCTGAATCAGATGCACAACTTGCCTCTGCTGGATCCCAGAAGACCCTCAGGAACCCCACAGTTACCATGGATAGATAACATCCAGTTCCTTTTGGGGGCAGATGCTGCACTCCAAATTTGAGCATGCTTTCTGGCAGCATACTCACCAAACAAAAACCTCTAGGTGTGAATCCCATGTTAATTTTTTACGTTTGAGTCAAAAGGAAGGCTTTTTACATGTATGTAGCAAGTCAGGCTGTCCAATATGCAAACTGTAAGGAGTTGAGATCATCGGATTAAGAGACTAGGTAAAGCATAGACTATTGGTATGTGTGCAATTTCATAATATTAAATTATGTTTTTTGAAGTCCACTTGTCATTCCTGAATTCTGAAGTCATTTGCTGTTGCTTTCTCCATTATGTATCCATGGACATTGCCTCAGGGTTGCAAGCTCTTTAAGGAAAATTTATCCACATATCCATGTATTGTATAGAAGAATAAACATTGAATTTACTTCACCTGACCTGATTGTTTTTCCCAGCTTTGAAGTCCCTCTTAAACCTACATTTTATGTTATGTTACAACAAGATTAGCCTGAACAAAAGCCGTGGCTCATGCTCTTGACCCTGTTTGCATTTACACACTGTGTATAGCAACATGCTTACTTCACAGGTGTTCTCCTATGTAGCAGTATTGGTCCCACACAGTAACTTAACTCATGATTTCATAATCATGTCCATATTACGTCCAGGCATTCCTGGGTTCAGCTTTATTTGGCAGCTGCGTTGCTCAGTAGACTTCCTTGTTATTTCTGCACAATGAACTCGGGGTTACCGCACAGCAGTCAGACCCAACTCTCATGCGACTAGAGCTTTAATTTACTAATTTCTCATGAAGAACTGGGGCTACTTGACACCTGGAGTGGAAGTTTCTTTGCAGGGTACTCTCGTTGCTCTATCTTGGATACAGACAGGTTCCTCCGGGGAGGTGAAATATCTAAAAGAAAATGTTTGGAGGTCACTGGCAGTAGTGGAGTGGAAGGTAATGTGTGCTCTTGGGTAAGGGAGTGGACTGTAAGCTTCGTGCAGACACAAATGGCAAACTCGGTCCGTTCTGTCATAAGCACCCAGCCTAGCTCTGGCACCCCCAAGCGGCCTGCAGCACCTGACCAGTGTTCATCTCAGGGTCCACACAGCCAGGTAGAACTCCGGGCTCGAACTCCTGCCTCAGCCGCTGTCCTGTAGAGCCCGGAGTTGGGGCTTCTCCCTCACACGACACAGAAGGAGCCTTCTTTCATATGGCATCACGTTGCCCAAACCCTGTCAGTAGCTGCCCACACTTGGGCATGACCCATAGTGCCCAGTGATGCATGCACTACCAATGTTTAGGCCTGGGTTTTGCATTCGCCTTTCTTTGATATCTGCCATATCTCTCAGGACCCGAGTAGGACATACAATATTAAAAGCCTCCAGAGCTACACAGTTCATTTTGCCTCTGTTTAAAGTGGCCGAGACCAAAATGCAAGACAAAATGAGTGGCTGTCTATCTCCTAATCTTTTAAATTAGTCTTGTAAATCACTTAAAAATTAAAATTCAAGCCCGGCATGGTGACTCATGCCTGTAATCCCAGCACTCAGGAGGCAGAGGTAGGAGGATCGCCGTGAGTTCGAGGCCACCCTGAGACTACATAGTGAATTCCAGGTCAGCCTTGGCTAGAGTGAGACCCTACCTCAAAAAACCAAAAAAAAAAAAAAAAAATTAATAATATTAAATGAAATTTGCTGGTAAGAGGAAATGGAAACGTATCACTCTCCTTTTCTGAGCTGCTAAGAGCCCTTTCTGTGTTCGTATGGTTGAGACCTTTTTAATAGCCACCAAATATTATCAAATGAATATTTGCTTGTATTATTCTCTTCCCACTTCCCTTTGCCTACTTTAGAAATTCCAGAGACTTTTTTCCCTCCCAGAATATTAGTGTTGGAAGTTTATACCCAGCTATATTTTTTTTTAGCAGTTCTAATGGTGCCCATTTATCCTGACCTCACTGGCTATTTAAATAATTTTTAAACCACCACCAATAACAAATGGCATGTGAAACTGGCCTGTTGGTAACTGGAAGAAAACTTAGCATCTGTATTTATAAAATAAAATTGATTAGTATTTATTTTGAGTTAAAAGCGTATGTTATTTCCCTGCTACGTCTGAGTCCTGTCTTCATTGTTTCAAAGTGCATATGAAGCCGGGTTAGTGATGAAATCTTGTTCTTACGCAGCCACTGAGTGCTCTGGAGTACACACTGTGAGCACGTGTCCATGCGTGGGACTGAACTAAACATGGAGATCACTAAGTCTTGACCAATGTCACAGTGTCTGGTAGCAGGGGGAGGGGGCATGGCCATATTGACAATCATAACTAATGTAATAACTCCACAATGGAGATGCATTTCCTGTAATAGGAAGACAAGGAAGCTGTTTTCACTGGTGGAGGCTGTGTGGCTGAAAGAGATGTAGGATCTGTCATGATGGAGGGTACAGCATGGGCAGGGACCAACCCGGAGACCCAGCAGAGCCTTGTGCATATGTGTTTGGAAAGCAGCAAGGAATTGGGTGGGTTTAAAAAAAAAAAAAATACATGTTTGCTGAGCGTGGTGGCTCACGCCTTTAATCCCAGCACTCAGGAGGCAGAGGTAGGAGGATTGCCATGAGTTCAAGGTCACCCTGAGATGACAGAGTTAATTCCAGGTCAGCCTGGACCAAAAATAAAAAAATACATGTTTACTTGAGAGAGAACGGGTGTGCCAGAGCCTCTAGCCGCTGCAAACGAACCCCTGACGCGTGGTCCACCTTGTGCATTTGGTTTACATGGGTCCCGAGGAATCAAACCTTAGTCCTTAGGCTTCACAGACCAACACCTTAACCACTAAGCCATCTCTCCAGCCCAGCAGCAGGCTGCTGCAAAGGACCTTCCTAGAGTGTTTAAAGCAGAGTCACGGGGCTTGGGAAATGACTGTTGGGAAAGTGCTCGCCCTTTCAGCACAGTGACCGGAGTTCAATCCTTAGAACCCATTTTTTTAAAAAGGGGGTGGCGTGTGCTTGTAAGCTCAGCACTGGGGAGGCAAAAATGGGCAGATACCTGGGCCCACTGCGCAGCATGTCTAGCCTACTTCAGTGAGTAAGTTCCAGCACCATGGGAGACCTTGTTTCAAAGAGATGGACAAAATCACATCCAAGGTTGTCTTCTGGCCATGCACGCACACGCGCGCGCACACACACACACCCGCAGAGAAGCAACTCAGTTAAACCATTAGAGTCATAACTAGCAGCCACTTGAGACGGATTCTAGTGATGCTGGCTTGGGTCCAGCTACTCCTCTTTCCTTTTTTCTCTGTGAAAAAGAAATTATCCCGTAGGCCGGTGTCCTCAGTGCGTTTGCTGTGGTACACAGCAGTGGCCTCTTAGAAATACATTCCATGGGCTGGAGAGATGGCTTAGCAGTTAAGCACTTGCCTGTGAAGCCTAAGGACCCCGGTTCGAGGCTCGGTTCCCCAGGTCCCACGTTAGCCAGATGCACAAGGGGGCACACGCGTCTGGAGTTGGTTTGCAGTGGCTGGAAGCCCTGGCATGCCCATTCTTTCTCTCTCCCTCTATCTGTCTTTCTCTCTGTGTCTGTCACTCTCAAGTAAATAAAAAATGAACAAAAAATATTAAAAAAAAAAAAAAGAAATACATTCCATGGGGGCTGGAGCGATGGCTTAGCAGTTAAAGCACTTGCCTGCAAAGCCTAACAACCCAGGTTCAGTTCCCCAGTACCCATATAAAACCAGATGCACAAAGTGGCACATGTATCGGGAGTTTACTTGCAGCAGCTACAGGCCCTGGCATGCCCATTTTCTCTCTCTCTGTCTCTCTTTCTCTGTCTCATCTTGTAAATAAATAAATAAAATATTTTTTTTAAATGTGGGCTGGAGAGATGGCTTAGTGATTAAGGCATTGGCCTGCAAAAGACTCAGATCTAATTCCCCAGGACCCACGTAAACCAGATGCACAAGGTGGTGCGTGCTTCTGGAGGTTGTTTGCAGCAGCTGGATACCCTGGTGTACCCTATCTCTTTCTCTGAAATAAATAAAAATAAAATACTTTTAAAAATAAAAATAACAGGCTGAAGAGATGGCTTAGTGGTTAAGACACTTGGCTACAAAGCCAAAGGACCCAGGTTCTATTCCCCAGGACCCACATTAGCCAAATGGACAAGGTGGCACATGTGTCTGGAGTTCGTTTGTAGTGGCTGGAAGCCCTGGTGTGCCCATTCTCTCTCTCTCTCTCTCACTGTGCCTCTTTCCTTCTCTCAAATAAACAAATAAAAATAAGTTTTTTTAAAAATAAATAAATAAAAGTAAGCCAGGCAGGGTGACACACGCCTTTAATCCCAACACTCAGTGAGGCAGAGGTAGGAGGATCGCCGTGAGCTCAAGGCCACCCTGAGAATACAGAGTGAATTCCAGGTCAGCGTGGGCTAGAGTGAGACCCTACCTCAAAAAACCAAAAATTAATAATAAATAAATAAATAATAGAGAAATGTATCCCATGGGTTCGTGTCCCCAGTGTGCTTGCTGTGGGACAGAGCAGTGGCCTTTTCTCTTCAGAAGCTGAGTTCCCAGTGCCCTGCCAGGCAGCCGGTCACTTCTCTGCCACTGCTGCCTTGAAGCCATGACCCCTGTCAAGTCATCAAACATTTACGGACCTCTGCTTGGTTAATCTATAAAAAACTTGGAGAATCCTGTCCCTAACCGGCCACGTGGGTATGGCGCGCCTTCGTGTGGTGGGACGCCACTTTACAGTGACAGTAAGGCTGCCTGAGGCCTGCCATCCTGTTGTGACGCTGGCACTGTCACCTGCTATGAATCAGGCTCCTGATCGGTGAGGTAGGGAATGTCACCCCACCCGGGGCTGACAGTGTTAGGCCAGATAAACATGGTGTGTGCACACGCATGTGCAGAGGCCAGAAGAGGATGCCATGTCCTCTTGTAGTGCTCCGCTGTTTCCTTGGGACAGTCTCTCGCTCATCCTGGGGCTCTCCATTGTCCAGTTAGACTAGGTGACCAACTGGCCCCGGTGACCGTTCTGCCTCTGCTGATGTTCCAGATGTGCGCAGCCGTGCCTGGCTTTTTACGTGCGTGCCAGGGATTGAACCCAAACACTGCTGAGCCCTCTCCTAAGGCCACATGGCCACTTTAATGAAAGCACTCAGTGCCCTTCCAAACACCGTATATGTACGCTGGCAGGAAGGAGTTGGTCATTCATCATGGATGCCCTGCAGCTGCATCGAGCTTTGGAGATCCTCTTAGACACACCACATACCACTGAGTTCCAGCAAGTCTGTTTTCAGGTGCACTGGTGAGTGGGACGCGGTGCCGCCGCGAGGCTAAGGTGCTTCATGCTCCCGGTTCACACCTGACCAGGTGAGCTGCTCCAGGCCCTTAGCTGCAGTGTTCAGCCCAGCTGCTGGCGGCTCATCCTGCTGAACCGGTGCCCAGAGCTCTGCATGTATTTGAAGTATATCGCTTTCTTTTTTTCTTTTTTCTTTTTTTCCTTGTAGCACATCTAATTACAGTTTTGTAGGTAGACAGCTCAGCCTTGTGGATTTAAAATGAATGAAAAACGCAGGCCTCTCATAACATCTAATGTATGATCATTTGGTAGAGCCTGGGAGTGTGGGCGATCCGGAGAAAGTGGCCATGCAGCCGCACAAAGATGAGAAAGCCAGCCACGTGGTGAGAGGGCAGTCAATGAGCCCCAGGTAGAACTCCACGGGAGTCTTCAGTCCCCATCAAATTACAGCAGCAAGTCGGAGGTGGAGTGGACACCAGGACCCTACACAAAGAGAAGCCTGCGGCCTGATAGAGGACCACAGATCCCCAACCCTGTGCAGCTAGCTGCTCCCTGGCTGTGACTTGGGCAAGGCTCTTGCCCTCTCAGAGTCATGCGCTCCCCTGTAGAGTGACATGAGTCCCCTGCTCCGGTTTCCCTTTGAGCCTGACAGAGGCTTCTCCTCGGGCAATGGGAGCAAATGTGTACCGACCCCTCAGAATCCATCTCCTATTGCTCAGGGGCACAGAGCATGAGAGAGTGGGAGAGGACTCTGGCGTGTCATTCTGCCTGCTTTTGAGAAACTGGAACCTAGTCGTTTAATGAAAGCCTATTTCACAATAGTGTTTGTAGGTACCAGAATAGCCATCACCCTGCCACCTACTTAAAATCCTTGAGATAGGAAGAATATATATATATATGTATGTATGTATGTATGTGTATATACACACACACATACACACACATATACATACATATACTTAAAAAATCAGCTTGGGATGGGGAGTGTGGCTCAGTGGTAGAGCACCTGCTGAGCATGCATGAGGCTCTATGCTTGATTCCTCTCTCTCTCTCTCACACCGAGGAATCAGCTGATGTTACTATTCCTGAGGATGGACCTCAAATATCAGGTAAAGAACACATGAATTTTAGTTTGACAAGAAAATGGATAAAATAGTCTAAGAAATTGTTTGAGATGGTTAAAATAAATTTTGAGGGGCTGGGGAGATGACTCAATGGATAAAATGTCTGTAGCTCAAGGCTGAATACCCAAATTCAATTCCCAGGTCCCACATAAAAAGCCAGAAGCCAGCTGGGCATGGTGGCGCATGCCTTTAATCCCAGCACTCGGAAGGCAGAGGTAGGAGGATCACCGTGAGTTTGAGGCCACTCTGAGACTACATAGTGAATTCCAGGTCAGCCTGGGCTAGAGGGAGACACTACCTCGAAAAACCAAAAAAAAAAAAAAAAAGTCATCCTTCACCTTTAGGGGTACAACTATCCCAACATTAGAAAAGACTGTAGAACTGAATTTTGGGTTCAAAAAAAAAGGATTTACCATTCTTTTTGTTTGTTTGTTTGTTTTTCGAGGTAGAGTTTCACTCTAGCTCAGACTGGCCTGGAATTCACTATGTAGTCTCAGGGTGGCCTTGAACTTACAGCGATCCTCCTACCTCTGCCTCCCGAGTGTTGGGATTAAAGGCGTGTGCCACCACACCCTGCGAAAGTGTGTATTTTATAACTATTGGGAAACAGCACGGCAACCCAGAGGCCCTGAGGTTAGCACGTAAACTCGCAGAGGTACAAGATGCAGGAGGACACAGGACACAGGAAAGGATGGAGGAGCAGACGGGTCAGAGGGGTTAGATTAGGTGCGGCTACCAGCCAGGTAAGATGCAAAAACAAAGGCATTGCCAGGGACCTGTACACATGCAGGTGCCAATGAGTTCCTGACTTCACGCTGCACGCCAAGCCCTGGCCCAGTTCCGTGGAAAAGATTCACAGGTACACCAGGCCATCACCCTGGGAAAGCTACCAGGCATGTGGCCAAGACAGGAGGATGCAAAAAGCTGTGTAGGCCTGGGGTGTGGGGGTGGGGAGGAGTGGGAAGGGGCTCCTGGGAGGTCACAAACGGGGTTCAGAAGACCCAGGTGTGCATAAGAAGGAGGTTAAGACAAAAAGCCTTTGGGAAATCGTGGAGACTGCACAAGGGTGCCAGGGTGAACAATGAGGTACCAAAGAAGGCGGTGGCAAGTACGCAGCCTCGGGAGACCTCCGTCAGAGCCATCTCAGGGTGAGGGAGTCCTGAGGAAGTAGGGGGCAAGGGAAGGCAACTTGTGAGCAGGGTGGCTGTAAAGAGGTAAAGGGAAGGAAGAGGTCGTGGGAGAGGAATGGGGGTCAGAGGGGTGGGCCCAGCCAATGCTACTGGGATGGAGCCAGGAGAGGAGGTACAGGAGAAGGCTGAGCATGCAGGGGAAGCCCCGGGTGAGAGACAGCAAGAGCTGGAGCAGACAGGAGCCACTTCTGCACGGATGGGAAGCCGTGGCCTTTTTCCCGCCTGGCTGCTAAGAACAAATAGCTTGAGATGGGACCCGACAGGGCCCTGATTGCAGAAGGAACACCTGAGGGTGCCTGTGAGCTATGAGGCCCTTTGAAAAGAGATGCAATTTGGGGGAGAAGGTTGGATGGCTGACTAGCTGCCTGTGGGTCGCGGCTAGAGGAGCCAGCTGGGTTAAATTACCTCCTCCTGCCAGGGCGTGGAGGCACACACCTTTAATCCCAGCACCCTGGAGGCAGAGGTAGGAGGATCACCATGAGTTTGAGTCCACTCTGAGACTACATAGTAAATTCCAGGTCAGTCTGGGCAAGAGTGAGACCCTACCTCAAAAACAAAAAACAACAACAGCAAAAAAAAAAAAAAAAAAAATAGGGCTGGAGAGATGGCTTAGCAGTTAAGCACTTGCCTGTGAAGCCTAAGGACCCTGTCTGGTTGGAGGCTCGATTCCCCAGGACCCACATAAACCAGATGCACAAGGTGGCGCATACATCTGGAGTTCATTTGCAGAGGCTGGCGGCCCTAGTGTGCCCATTCTCTATCTGCCTCTTTATCTCTTTCTCTCGAACAAATAAGTAAATAATTTTTAAATGTTTTAAATATTTTTATATTTTTGAGAGTGAGAGAAAGAGGGAGGGGGGGGAGAGAGAGAAAATGGGCACACCAGGGCCTCCAGCCTCTGCAAACACACTCCAGATACATGTGCCACCTTACACATCTGGCTTATGTGGGTCCCGGGGAATCAAACCTGGGTCCTTTGGCTTTTCTGGAAAGTGTCTCTAGCTCTGAATTTTTAAAAAAAAATTTTTTTTTTAAAGAAAGTAAAGGGCTGGAGAGATGGCTCAGCACTTAAGGTTTTGCCTTAAACCCTAAGGATTCCCCAGCACCCACTTAAAGTCAGATGCTCAAGTTGGCAGATGTGTCTGCAGTTTGTTTGCTGTGGCCAAAGGCCCTGGAGCGCCTATTCTGTCTCCCTCTCTCAAAGAAATAAATAAACATTGCACACTTGTGTCATTGTGTGTCTGGCTTACATGGGACCTGGAGATTCAAATGTGTGAGTTCTTAGGCTCTGCAGACAAGTGCCTTAACCCCTAAGCCATCTCTCCAGCCCAGAAAAATCTTTAAAAAGAGGCATTTCAGGCCTGGGAATATAGACAAATTGCCACATGTGAGGCCCTGGGTTCCATCCCCAGCACTAAAAACCAAAACAAAATAATAATGAAATATGCATAGCAATGAATGTCAGTCCTATGTGAACCTTGCCTAGGGCCTATACACTAGACAAACTATTCTTAAAAAGGGGGGTAGAGGGCTGGAGAGATGGTTTAGTGCTTAAGGCGTTTGCCTGGAAAGTCAAAGGATCCCGGTTCAACTCTCCAGGACCCACATAAGCCAGATGCACAAGGGGGCACATGCATCTGGCGTTCATTTGCAGTGGCTGGAGGCCCTGGCATGTCCATTCTCTCTCTCTCTCTCTGTGTGTGTCTGCATCTTTCTCTGTCAAATAAATAAATAAAGTATATTTAAAAGGTGGGGGTAGAAGGTAGGGAGCCAGCCATGATGGCTCATACCTTTAATCCCAGCACTTGGGATCCTGAGGTAGGAGGAGCACTGTGAGTTCAAGCTCAGCTTTCGCTGCAGAGACCCTGCTCCAATTTAAAAAACAAAAAAGAGGGCTAGCAAAATCTAAACACTGGCTGAACATTAAATTGAAGACCTGTCATTTTTTAGGTATGATACTGTGATGATACTGTTGTTTCAAGTCCTTGTTGCTTAGAGATACCAAAATATTTACAGGTGGAATGCCTCTGTCTGGGTTGGGTGGGTGTACACGCAGGAGGATTGGCTATGGCGGTGAGTGACGGGAAACGGAGTCTTCATTCGTGCGTGCCTTCCTGCCCACACCCGTGCCCCTCGCCAGGTGCCAGGTAGCGACTCTTGTCCCTGCTATGCCTTTGCCCTCCCCAACCCCACAGTCACCTCTGTCTTCACATCCTGCTTTCCTCCAGGAAGCACCCCCCCACACACACACAGCACCCCTATCTCCACACCCACCTCCACTCCCAGCAGGCGGGCCTCCTCCTCCTGTGTGCGCTGCCCCCACAGCCTCTGGCCACGTTCTCTGGGTGTGTTTCCCCCGCTGTCATCCTCGGTACACCCTGAGCTCCCTGGAAAATTCGACAGGTGTGTTGAGTTCTCATTTTATTCAGATGAAACAGTGGACACTGAGAGAGACACAGCCAGGACCTGAAAGCGGAACTTTGGGGGGGGGCAGTTTTCATGCCCACATCAGAGCTGCAGACCATAGTTCCATCCATCCATCCATCTATCCATTCAGCATTGACTGGACACCCACAGTTGGTCTGGCTTTGAATGAGCAAGTCAAGGTTCACCCTGATGTTGGAAGATGAGGGCTCTGCTTTTGCCGGGAGCTCAGGCAAGCCCTCTTGGGGCAATGAAGGTTACCGTGAAACTAAAGCCAGATGGAGCCCCATTCTGTCTGAAGGGACAGTGTGCGTGAAGCCTCGGAGCAGAAGAGGGGCTCAGCACCTGTGAGGGGCTCAAGAGCTGGCACAGGATGCCCGTAGCAGGCTGAAGAGAAAGGTGGTGTGGCCAGGGCTTCTCAGCGGGTCTGCAGACACGGCTCTTCTTCACTGCAGTATTGGGGTGTTGAATGTGGGTGATAAAATAACAGAGAATACCCTGGCCCTCTGGCCGCCCCCTTAGAATGGGGCTTCTGCCCAATCTAGTACGTTTGTGTGAGCCATCCCACTGGCACGCAGAGTGCCCCACACTGGCAGGCTTGACTAGTCACAACTCCCATATGCGTGTGGACAAATAACTTTCTTCCCCAAGCTTTCCCTCGGCCAAGCTCACCCAGAGGCCCTCTCCATTGGTAGCAGGTGGAGGCCATCTTGCCATTGCAGGGCAGCTCAGAGGTTTCCTCTCTGGTACGTGACCTCACCTGCTCTGGGCCAGGTATGGGGCTTCTGGAAACATCTTCACATGTTAGGGCTCCCTTGGACATCTGGCACAGCATTTCTCTACTCCTTTGCTTCTCCTTCTCCCAGCCCACGTGGGCCTCTTCCTCGGCGCTCGGGGCCATCTGCCTGGCGCCCACTTCCCTCATTGCTCTGTTCACCCCCCCCCCCTTTTTTCTTTTTGGTTTTTGGAGGTAGGATCTCACTGTAGCCCAGGCAGTCCTGGAACTCACTATGTAGTCTCAGGGTGGCCTCGAACTCACAGTGATCCTCCTACCTCTGCCTCCCGAGTGCTGGGACTAAAGGCGTGCACACCACCATGCCCGGCTTTCTGCAGCTCTTGATACTTTTGCTTCCTTTTAGAGGTGAGAGAGAGTATTTTCCTCGGTCACCATTAGCCTGCCATCCCCCCCCCCCCATGTCCCTCCTGTCCCCTTCCCTGAGTCCTCCAGGCTCTGTCTGGGCCCGATTCACAAATCCCTTCCTCACTCAACAAAGCCTGGTTTGGAGATAACCTTCAATTCCCTTTATTGTTTTGGGCTGCATCCACTCTGCCCTGGAGGGAGTAACTGGGGAGAGGGGTAGGTCAAAAGCATGAAAAACACCTCCATAGGCTCTCAATACCACAGAACAGGGACAAAGCAGGCCACAGGCCCACAGAATACAGCATTCCTGTGGCATGAAGTCCAAATGATGTCATGGCTGCAACCCAAACAAAGGAGTCCTGAAGTTCAGAGGGAGGGAAGCGGTGGGAGAAGATGCCGTCCTTGGCGCCTGGTGCGTGGGGACGTGAGAGGCTACGGAGACAGTCGCAGCGTGGCCCCGAGTCACACGAGAGAGGGCGGCTTGGTTTCGGCCAAACATCATCCACCGCATTAAATTAGCATTGCTTGATAGGAATTTAATTGGCTTGTTACTTTTGTGTGGTTTTGATTTGTAAGCTTGCTTTGGTTTATGGTTGTAGGAGAGCCATAAACTAGTTTATATTTAGTTGGTTTTCAAAAATATGCTTGGGCAAGGCGTGGTGGCGCACGCCTTTAATCCCAGCACTCTCCGGAGGCCGAAGTAGGAGGATCACCGTGAGTTCGAGACCACCCTGAGACTCCATAGTGAATTCCAGGTCAGCCTGGGCTAGAGCGAGACCCTACTTTGAAAAAGCAACACAAATGAAATGAAGAAATGAAACAGACTTTTACCCAGGGGTTGGGGCTTACCTGCACATCCCTGCAATGGGAGGAACTGGGTTCACCAGACCCCAGCCTTAGTTTTTGTTCTCGACTCTTGGGAGCCCTCTGAGTAGCCCCCTCTTATTTAGATCCTCCCCCCCTCAACTATTTCCCTCATGCCCCGAGTTTCCTCCGCCCTTGGAGCACCAGCTTTCCTCCCCCTCAGCCCCTGGCAGAAGGAGGGGAGCATGGAGTCCTGCACACAGAGCCCTGAGGCTGCATGATGCCAAAAGAGGCTGTCTCTCGCTTGACTTGGCCACACTCCCACATGCCCCCTCTGTTTCTGGCTTTAGCGTATGCCAGGCCCCAGGAACAAAGTGGGAAAGGAAAGGATCCAGTCGTGGTATAGAGTTGTTTAGGCAATGCTACAAATAAAAATCAGTTGTTGGCCTTTGGAGCAGGACGGGAATTTTCAACTTTAAAAGAGTCTGCGGGCCGGGGATGTGGCTCGGTGGTAGCACAGGACCCAGCGTGGGTAGGGGTTCTTGCGTTCGGTCCCCAGCACTGTAAAGACGAAAGTCTGTGCCTTGCTCGTTATATAGTAGGTTTTACCTGGGATCCTGTACGTCAGGGCCGCCGGAGATCTTTAGACTCAGCAAGAACCGTGACATGCGTTAAATGATTAAAATGATTGCAAGTGGAGAGGCTGCTTTTTCTCCCATGTTTTCTTTTTAAACTTTTTATTGACAATCTCCATAGATCTACACTATACCATGATCATAATTCCCTGCCACTAGAGAACTCCAACTCGTCCCTATTCTATTTTGATGCCATCATTTTCCCCCTCCAATTATGTGGGTCTGTGCAGATAAGATCAACTTCTTCGAGGTCATGAGTGTCACAGTCTTTGTCTAGAAGATAGTATTGCATAGCACTTCTCCACTTCCCTTGGCTCTTATATTCTTTCTTTCTTTCTTTTTTTTAATTATTTATTTATTTATTTCAGAGTGACAGACACAGAGAGGAAGACAGATAGAGGGAGAGAGAGAGAATGGGCGCGCCAGGGCTTCCAACCTCTGCAAACGAACTCCAGACGCGTGCGCCCCCTTGTGCATCTGGCTAACGTGGGACCTGGGGAACCGAGCCTTGAACCGGGGTCCTTAGGCTTCACAGGCAAGCGCTTAACCGCTAAGCCATCTCTCCAGCCCTCTTTCTTTCTTTTTTAATGAGCGAGAGAGAGAGAATTGGCACACCAGAGCTTCCAGCCGCTGTCATCGAACTCCAGATGCACATGCCACCGTGTGCACATGTGCAACCCTGCACGCTTGTGTCACCTTGTGCATCTGGCTTACGTGGGACCTGGAGCATCGAACATAGGTCCTTAGGCTTCCTAGGTAAGCACCTTAACCGCTAAGCCATCTCTCCACCCCATCTCTTACTTTCTCAAATTTTGTTTATTTATTTGAGGGAGAGAGGCAGACAGAGAGAGAGAATGGGCACTCGAGGGCCTCTAGCCACTGCAAACGAACTCCAGATGCATGTGCCACCATATGCACCTGGTTTACATTCTTTCTACCACCTCTTCTGCAGGGTCCCTGAGCCTTGGAGGGAGTGGTACAAATGTTTCACTTAGTGCTGAATGCTCAAGTGTCACTTCTCAGCACTTTGATGAGTTTGGAGTCTCCCCAGTGGTCACCACCCTCTGAAAAGAGAAGCTGGGCTTATCACATAAGGCACTTGCCTGCAAAGCCAAAGGACCTTGGTTCGATTCTCCCAGGACCCACATAATCCAGATGTATAAGGTGGGACATATGTGTCTCTCTCTCTCTCTCACTTTCTCAAATAAACAAATTAATTAATTAATTTTTTAAAAAGAGAGAGAAGCTGGGGAAGCTACTTAATGGTGGTGAGGTGAAGTGATTCTATGAACATTGCAGCACATGCCAATTATGAAATCAAGACAATAGCTATTTCTTGGGGTTATAGAGATGGCTTAATGATTAAGGTGTTTGCTTGCAAAGCCTACAGACCCTGGTTCGATTCCCCAGTACCCTCATAAGCCAGATGCACATGGTCCAATGTCTTTTAACTGAGCCATAATACCAAAATAATCCCCCCAAACCCATAATGGCACAGAATAAACACTCACACTCCCAAAGGTGGCATTGGGCATAGCAAATTAATATTTAACCAATACAAGATTTAAACAGGGCAAACATCAAACTCTGTACCTCCAAGTCCAACAGCTCTAGCAAGTGACAAGTCTCCAAGTCCAATAATCCTAACCAGCAACAAGTCTCTGGAGTTCCAATTCTGCCCCTCCAGCTAGGCTATTCACAGTCCTGGAAAATTTATCTGGGGCTTGCAGCTCTCCTAAGCAGCTATCTCGTGGTCCCACAATCTCCACTGGGTCTCCACTGCAACCCATAGTCCATCCTCACAGCTCCATTGGGTTTCCATGCAGGCATCCAGCAAACCTGCTTTACACTGCCCATGGCTGCCTCCAGAACACAAAACTGTATTGCAAATTCAATGACCCTCTCTTTCCTGAATTTCTTATACTCCATAATACCAGGTGGGGTGCCAATTTGTTAATCTAGGGGGAATAAAGCAGACTTTGAAGATCAGGACACTCCCTGAGCCCTCAGGCCCCTTCAAAAGACTGAATTCTTTCTGTTGTCCCAATGCAGGACAGCTGCCCCAATCTCAATGGTTGTAATCTCTCACTTGCAGCTGAATGGGCAGCAGTTTCAGCCCAAAGAACTTTTTTTCTTTTTTTCTGTGTCATAACCCTCTGCTCACACCAGTCCATTTCTACATACCCTGCACATATTCTCAGGACACAGGCAGAGCAGCAAGCCTCTCACACAAACTGCTTTCAGCCTACTCCATGCAAAGCTTTTTCTCCCTCATAAGCCAAACCCCACAGTCCGTAGTTCTTACTGCATCCAGGTCTTTCGATTCTGACCAGAACAGTCCATCAGCTGTACTTACAGCACTGCCAGGCATCTCTTAGACTAAGCTTTCAAATCCTTCCACATTCCTCTTGAAAATTAGCTCCAAAAGGCCAAAGCCACACAGTCAGGTGTCTAGCAGTAATCCCAGTCCTCTGATACCAACTTTACTGTTGCAGTCAGGTTTGTATTGCTGGCAGAAATCACCCAAACAAGAGCAGCTTATGGGGAAAAAGGGGGGATTTATTTTGGCTTACAGACTTGAGGAGAAGCTCCATGATGGCAGGGGGAAACGATTGCTCCATGATGAGCAGAGGGTGGACATCACCTCATGGACAACAGCAACAGGAGAGTGTGTCAAACACTGACAAGGGGAAACTGGCTATAACACCCATAAGCCCACTCCCAACAATACACCGCCTCCATGAAGCATTCATTCCCAAATCTCCATCAGCTGGGAACCTAGCATTCAGAACACCTAAGTTTATGGGAGACATCTGAATCGAACCACCCCAAAATCTATTTCTTTATTTGGCTAAGTTTATTTCTCTCCCTCCCTCTCTCTCTCCCTCCCTCTCTCTCTCTCTCTCTCTCTCTGTGTGTGTGTGTGTGTGTGTGTGTGTGTGTGTGTACACATGCATGCCATGGCACTTGTATGGAGGCCAGAGGACAAGCAAATGGTGATAGTGCTCTTCTTCCACCTTGTTTAAAACAGGGTCCCTTTTGTTGTTGTTTGTTACTGGGAGGGCCACACTAGCTGGCTTGCAAGTCTTGGGACTCTCCCATCGCCACAGGCACATTGAGATCACACATTTTTACATCTGGCTTTACGTGGGTGCTGGGGATTCAAAGTCTGGTTGGCAAGCTTGAGGATCAAAGGGACCTTTAACCACTGAGTCATCTCCCCAGCCTAAGAGCAAAATATTTTTAAAGTATGCCAGGCGTGGTGGCACACTCTAATCCCAGCACTCAGGAGGCAGAGGTAGGAGAATCACAGTGAGCTTGAGGTCAGTCTGATGCTACATAGCGAATTCCAGGTTAGCCTGGACTAGAGAGAGAGCCTATCTCAAACAAACCATACATATATATAATATATATATAATATATATATATATATGTGTGTGTGTGTGTGTGTGTGTGTGTGTGTGTATAATTTTAAAGCAATTACTTAAAGATTCTGTGAATTATTAAAAGAAAAATAGAAGCCAGAGGAAAGTTTACTCCTAAAAACTGCATCTACAGGCTGGAGAGATGGCTTACTGCTTAAGACGATTGCCTGCAAAGCCTAAGGACCCAGGTTCAATTCCCCAGAACCCATGTAAGCCAGATGCACATGGTGGCACATGCATCTAGGGTTCATTTGCTGTGGCTCGAGGCCTGTTCTCTCTCTCTCTCTCTCTCTCTCATAAACAAGTAAATAAAATTAAAATTAAAATTAAAAAAACTGCAACTACCAGAGATAAGAATTGTGGGAGTGTTCCCCAACCCCCACTGCTGGAGCAGTAAGAAACCACAGCCTTACCATTTCAGGAAATTCTACGTGTGAGAGAGCTGCAAAAGGCCCACGGCCTAAACTCTGAGTTGAAACTTGTTCACATCTTTAGCCAACTGTTTGGTGACAAAATCAGTCAGGGACAAGAGAAAAGCTAGCCTGGAAAAGCAGAGCTGCCCTGGACAAAGTCCAAGTGAGCCTGCCACACTGCCTTGCTGCCTTTTATTACGGGAGCCTGTTTCCTGAGGTGAGAGCTGCTCCTGGAGCCCAGGGCTAGTGACTGATGGCCTGAGTGTCACAGCGCAGCGGAGCGGCTGAATAACTCGTCTACTGGTGAGTTCTGGGTTCAGAGAGAGAACCTGCCTCCTAAACGCTAAAGTAGAGAGCAACAGAGGAAGACGCCTGACATCAACCCATGCCCTCCACACACATGCACACGCAATCACGCGCATACTCTCTCTCACACACATGTGCTCACACACCTACACGTGCATACGCACCACACACACCCATACAAACACATGCAGGAAAAAAAAAGACAATCTGAAGAAAAAGAGAAATCTAGAAAACAGCCAACAAAAATAAATAAGGATGCCCAGTCACTGAAGAATAGTGATCCAATTAGAAGTCATTGTTGATGCTCCTCAGACACAATGGCAACCAGAAGATTCTGAAATACTTTCAAGGTACTGAAAAAAACCACAAATGAGATACTTTGTTACCTGGGGATCAGCCTGACCAAAAAAAAGGAGATTGTAGAAATGGCTCAGTGGTTAAGACACTTGCCTGCAAAGCCTAGTGACCTGGGTTCGATTCCCCAGTACCCATGTAAACCCAGATGCACAAAGTGGTGCACACATCTGGAGTTCTTTTGCAGAGGCTGGAGACCGTGGCATGCCTGTTTTATCTTCCTCTCTCTTTCTCTTTCTCTTTCTCTCTGTGTGTCTGCTTACAAATAACTAAATACAAAAATTTTTTTAATGCTAAAGGATTTAATGCTAAAGGAACTGCCTCAGGTTGAAGGCAGTCAGATCTACAGTAAAGAAAGAAGACGGCACCCACCAGGTTGGAGGACATGGGAAGAGGAGCTCTCCCAGGGGACAAGAAGAAATAGCCAGACAGCTGGGGGGAGCTAGGAATCCAAAGCAAAGAAGGTGCAGTATGCAGAGACAACCTTGCGACCCAGCTGCTCAGGAGGCTGAGGTGGAAAGATCGCCTGAGTCTAGAGTTCAAGGCCAGCCTAAGCAACTAATAAAGCCAGGTGGTGGCACATGCTTTTGATCTCAGCACTGCGGAGACAGAGGTAGGCAGATCACTGAGTTCAAGGCTGGCCTGGAACTACAGAGTGAGTTACAGGTCTGCCTGGGCTGCAGTGAGACCCTACCAAAAAAAAAAAAAAAAAGGGTGTGTATGCATACATACATATACATATACATATATGAAAAGGTTTTAAAAATATTTTATTATTTGGGCTGGAGAGATGGCTTAGTGGGTAAGGCATTTGCCTGCAAAGCCTAAGGATCCAGGTTTGATTCTCCAGGTCCCACATAAGCCAGATGTACAAGGTGGCGCATGCATCTGGAGTTTATTTGCAGTGGCTAGAGACCCTGGGCACCCATTCTTTCTCTCTGTCTCTAATAAATAAATCAAAATAAATCTTCAAAAATTTATTATTAAGCCGGGCGTGGTGGCGCACGCCTTTAATCCCAGCACTCGGGAGGCAGAGGTAGGAGGATTGCCATGAGTTCAAGGCCACCCTGAGATGACATAGTTAATTCCAGGTCAGCCTGGACCAGAGTGAGACTCTACCTCGAAAAAAAAAAAAAGAAAAATTTATTATTTATTAAAGAAAGAAAGAAGGACAAAGAGAGGCTGGGCAAGCCAGGGCCTCTAGTTACTGCAACCAAACTCCAGATGAATGTGCTATCATGTGCGTCTGGCTTACGTGGGATCTGGAGAATCGAACCTGGATCCTTAGGCTTCACAGGCAAGCACCTTAACTGCTAATCCATCCCTCCAGCTCAATGAAAAGGGTTTTTTGTTTTTTGGTTTTTTTTTTTTGAGAAAAAGGGGGCTGGAAGCAGCAGACAAGAAATTTGGTGTCTGACCTCAGGGATGATTGGACAGTCCCCTTGGATACAGAGAAATGGGCCCTGTGACTCTCAATGCACCCTTGTCCAGACATACTCACAGGCAGCAGACAGCTGGTCAACATCTTTGAGCCCAGCCACAGTGACCGTGACCATCCCCTGCTGGTCCTGGCCTGGGACTTGAGGGTGTGAGAGCTCCGCCACTGCTGAGAGGGATGGGATCAGGACGCCTCAGTGGGCAGCAGTGCCCGGCTTGGACCATGAAGGGTGAATAGGAGGGCAGCTGCCCCTGGGTGAGCGGCAGGCTGAGTCACCCTGCGTGATCCCCAGATGGACTCAAGAGCTGCCACAGGAGGAGACCACAGATGCAGAGACTCACTCCACGCAAGTTTTCTTTTTAAAAATAGTTTATTTATTTGAGAGAGAGAGAGAGAGACAGATAGAAAGAGATAGAGGGTCCAGAAAGCCAAGCGCCACATGTTCTCCCTCATCTGTGGATCCTAGCTACAGATGATTGGGTTTCTGCGTGAGAAGGAAAATGCTTAGTAGCAGAGGCCAGTAAGTTAAAAAGGAGATATAAAGGGAAGAGAAAGGAAGGGAGGAGGGTACTTAATAGGTTGGTATTGTATACATGTAAGTACAGTGATTGAGATGGGGAGGTAATATGATGAAGAATGGAATTTCAAAGGGGAATGTGCAGGGGGGAGGTATTACCATGGGATATTTTTTATAATTATGGAAAATGTTAATAAAAATTGTGAAAATAAAAAGAAAAAAAAAGAAAGAGATAGAAGGCTGGAGTGATGGCTTACCAGTTAAGATATCTCCTGCAAAGCCTAGGAACCCATGTTTGACTCTCCAGGTCCCAGATAAGCCAGACACACAATGTGACACAAGCGTGCAAGGTCACACATGTGCACAAGGCTGAAGACCCTGATGCACTCATTCTCTGTCTCTCTCTCTCTCTCACACACACTCACTTGCTCTCTTCTCTCTCGCTCTCTCTCATAAAAAATGCGAGAGAGAGAGAGAGAGAATGGGGTCCTCTGGCCACTGAAAACAAACTCTACATGCACGCTCCACCTCGTGCAACTCGCTTACCTGGGTACTGGGGGCATCAAACCTGGGCTCTTAGGCTTCATAGGCAAGTACCTTAACTGCTAAGCCATCTTTCCAGCCCTACACAGGCTTTCCTACTGCTGCAGCCAGCCTAGAGGGGCTTCCTGGAGAGGATCCAAACACTTCTTAAGAGCTGGTGACAAGTGTGCCAGCGGAGGCTAAAGAGGCCAGCTGGGAGTCTGCGGGCTCCAGCGCCCGACCGAAGACGCTCGCTGCAGAGAGCCTTGCCTGCCTCATTTCCTCCAGGCCGCGCGCCTGGGGATTTCACAGCCACGTGTGTGCGGGCCCAGCTGCAGAGACCTGGTGGGGGTAGACACATCTGTTCTTCCCAGCACAGCCCTCCTCTCCTAGGCCTGCCTCGCTTCAGGGTTACCTGCTGGAGGGCTTCTCCAGTGCGGGAAGGAAGCGATGTGCAGGCTGAGGCGAGCTGCTGAGGGGACATGCAGTCAGTGGCTCCCAGAACACAGGCAGGCCTGGTGATTTCTTTTAACTTACTTTTTCAATATTTTATTTTTATTTATTTATTTGACAGAGAGAAAGAGGAAGAAAGAGAGAGAGAGAGAGAGGGAGAGGGAGAGAATGGGCGCACCAGGGCCTCCAGCCACTGCAAACGAACTCCAGACGCGTGCACCCCCTTGTGCATCTGGCTTACATGGGTCCTGGGGAATCGAGCCTTGAATCGGGCTTCACAGACAAGTGCTTAACCACTAAGCCATCACTCCAGCCCAGAACTGTGCATCTAAATGAATGTGACACCATATATGCATCCCCTGGACCCAAATGAAAGACGCTCTGCTCAGCCCCCCCCCCCCCCTCCGCAGCTGGATCCCAAAGCTGTGGCGGCTCACAGAGGAAGTGAAGGGCAGGTCAAGGTGCAGGGGACAGAAGTTGGAAGCGGTCGCTGGGAAAACTCGATGTTTCTGCAGATTTCTGAAACCTACGCATGTGGATAAATTGCTAGTCCCCACCCCGTCAGCCTGCATCTCAAAAGGAACCCTGGAACCCAAGGAGCCTGAGGCTCAAGTTCATGGGCAGCTTGAGAAAGCCACTGTGGGTTTTCTTGGCAGCTCAACTGTTCCTCCCTGCTCAGTGCCTTCCATGCCTTCCCACTGTCCCCAGATGAATGTGGGCATCAGAATCCTCAGTGGTCACTGGGGACTTCCTTGGCACCCATGTTCCCTGAGACTTTGTGGGAGGCAGGCTGCTTAGGGGAGAACAAAGACAGACAGCTAACCTGTGGGCTAATTCCAGGGACAGCAGAGATAATAGGCCTGGGGCGATGGTCCCCAGTGGGTCCCTATGGGGATGGGGTATTGTTGGTTTCCAAGGAAGGCCCCGCACCCACCTGAGAGTTGGAAGCCCAGGGGTAAGGTAACGATCTGATGCCAGCATGTGCCCCTGTGGAAGCTAGCAAGGGTGTTAGTTAAGTCGGAGTCCCTTCTGAGGAACTCCTCCGTGGAGCAGGGTTGTGAGGGAAGGTATGGAGACTGGGAATGGCCTCCAAGCTGACCCCTCACACCAGAGCTAAAGATCCTTCTGTCCCTTGCTGATTATGTATGTGCCCTTGGGAAAATGGCTTAACTTGCCTACATTTTGGTGTCCTCATCTCTAAATCAGAAAACGCTCGGGGCTTTGAGAGGAGTAAATGAACTAAGTGTGAAGAAGGGGCCGACTGGGGGACCTCACTGCCCTGGCCAGCAGGGGGCTTCTGAAAGGCCCTGACCCTTCCTTTTAGGCTCTGTGATCCTAGCCCCGTTGGCTTCATAAACTCTGCGGAAACACAAGCATCACTTGACCCTATTGGAAGCACTACAAAACCCTTGCTTCCAGCCTGGTAGCCCTGGGGATTATGGAGAGGGAGGCATGCGCATTGCATTGTCACAGGCCAGGTCTCCCTGGTAGATGGCAAAGCTGCAGGTAAGGTGAGCCTGCAATGTCCCTCCCCAGGCTTCTGCTTCTCATGTCATTTTCTCAGTACACTTGCTGGCCACCCCTTCCAGATCCTTCCATCCCTGCTCTCAGAGAAGGTACCTCTGGATCAGTGCTCTGACTTCGCCCCTCTCCTTCCCCCTCCGCCAAGGCTCCAGGCAGATTCTCGCAGAGGTTCACTCTCACTCACTGGGCCTTCCAGAAAGAAGGGAACAGCTGGCCCAGGTCATACTATGAGCTTGTCCCCTCAGACCCTCAACGTCTGTGTGACCCCAGAAAGCCCACGGGGGTCCTTCCCTCCTGCTTTGTTTGCATTTTGAACAGCTCTGAGTGTCAAGATATTGCCTATCCTTGGGCTGGAGGGATGACTTAGCAGTTAAGGCGTTTGCCTGCAAAGTGGAAGGACCCAGGTTCCATTCCCCAGGACCTAGCCAGATGCACAAGGGGGCGCACGCGGCTGGGGTTCGTTTGCAGTGGCTGGAGGCCCTGGCACGCCCATTCTCTCTCTCTCTCCTTCTTTCTCTGACAAATAAATAAAAATAAAGTTAAAAAAAGATATTGCAAAGCCGGGCGTGGTGGCGCACGCCTTTAATCCCAGCACTTGGGAGGCAGAGGTAGGAGGATCGCCATGAGTTCAAGGCCACCCTGAGACTCCATAGTGAATTCCAGGTCAGTCTGGGCCAGAGTGAGACCCTACCTTGAAAAACCAAAAAAAAAAAAAAAAAAAAAGAAAGAAAGAAAAAAAGATATTGCATATCCTTTGGGGTGCGCCCCAATACCCCATTCTACAGATGACAAAACACTGGTTCAGGGAAGGGAAGGTGCAGGGGAGAGAGGGCTGAGCGGAAACCCTGAGCAAGGGCCATTTTTTTCAAGAGACCCTCCGTGATAGACCGAGCATGGAGCCCTCTGCTAAGCCGCTTGTCCCACAGCTAGCACACACAGCCTGGACAGGGCCAGGTAGGAATCCTGGTCCGGAGACCTGCTGGCTTTGGTTCTCTGTGGTGGCCTTCCCCGGGCATGCCTGAGTCACCTTCAAATATGTCGAACCAACAGTCTCTGCGTTCAGCCTGGGCCCTCGGGACAGAGAACCACGCTGCTGCATCTGGGGGACTGCTGGATCTCGCCTACCCCAGGGTACACCAAGCCTTCTCTGGGACCCCCGGAGATTCCCGGGAGGGAACTCCACGGTAAACTCCTAAAACCCACATGAGGGTTCCCCGCCGAGCTGGGCAACGCAACCCCTTCCCTCAGAACCACGCTGGGTCTCGTCCACTCTTTTGTCCCCCGCCCCCCATTATGTCCAGCAGCTGCCAGGCCCCTGAGCAGGACCTTTCCCTAAAGCCAGTGCATGACCACCCAGTGCCAACTCAGCTCTGTGGCTGAGGACAACTTTGAACTTCCCATCCTCCTGCCTCTTAACTCCCGAAAAGCTGGTGGGTTCCAGGCACGCGCCACCACCCGGGGTTCATTTCCAGTGCAGGAAAACTGATCCACAAACACGCCTGACGGGCTGAGGCCGGTGGGCTCCATTCCCCAGCCTCAAGCAGCTTGCTCCGCAGCAAGCCTCTCCCTGACCTGGCCATCCAGTGGGACGGGACAGCCAACTTCCCCAGGATGGGGGCGCGCGCGGGATTGGGGATGGGCAGGCCGGGAAGGACCCCCACCCCAGCTCCCCGCGCACGCGCACTCTGTACGCTCTCTGGCCCGCACCCAGACCCCGGGGCAGGATGCGGCTTTCGTCACCTCCCTCCCCTAGGACAGGCGCGCACAGGGGGTTTTTGGAGTTTCTCACGCATGGATCAAGAGGCCCCAAACTTGGCCCTCCCCTCTCCCCACACTCAGCAGCCTGTCCCTTGCATAAGTCACAGGCCCTGCACCGGGAGGGGGAGTCACAGGCATAAATCCCCTCAAAGCCCCCTCCTCCCTCTCTCCCTCTCTCTCTCTCTCTCTCTCTCTCTCTCTCTCTCTCTCTCTCTCTCTCTCTCTCTCTCTCTCTCTCTCTCTCTGTTGTCTACAATCCTGTGCGCCTGTTCAAGGAATTCACCGTGTGTTAGTGATTTATTTAGACTCGGCTCATCCGCTGCCCGGCGGGTGACAGACCCCCACTCTCCCCCTGCCTCCACCCGGAGACCCCAGGGCCTTTTTCATCTCCAGCAGGCAGCCCCTGGCCCCGCTCCAGGCTGCGCCAGATGGGAGGGGCTCTGTACACTGCAGGCCTCCAGGGGACCCCAGAAGCTCACTGTTGAGGGCCCTGGCAGCCCCCAATCCTCCCCAATCCTGCTGAGCTTTTCGCTGGGGTAAAAACGGAATGGGGGGGAGGCGGTGACAGGACTTGAGGAGGAAGAGGCACCCTCTGGAGTCTTCCAGCTAATACCCCCATGGAGCTCATGACATTCATTGAGATACCTAGAGAAGGCCCCGCCTCGCCCCCCCCCCCCTTTATGGACTTATGCAAGCTCCTTCAAGCCTTCCCACCTGAGGGTTCACACTCAGGAATGAGGGCTGGGCGGGGGCAGAACACAGTGCGAGGCTGGAGAAGCCTTCATCCACTGCAGCATCTCTCTGGCCTGTTTTGTGGGGAGCCTCCAGCCTCTCGGGTCTGTCACTGGGGGGGTCCTGCTGTGGGGACCCAGGCTGCACAGTTTCCTCCGAAGCAGACGAGGTGGTGACGGGAGGCGCTCTGTGCAAGGCTCCAGGGATGGAGGCACTCCGTACAGGAGCTCTTGGGTGGTGTCCACTCTGCTCCCGGCCTTTCAGCCCCTCCACAATTTAGTGGGCACCTGGAGCTGGGAGAGCTGGGCCACCACCTGTTACAGGACAGCGGCCTGTGTGCCGCAGGATGACACCCGGTGGTGGGGTGCTGCATATGGGTCCGCTCAGCACCAGCCTCCATCCTGAGGCCTGTGGCACCAAGGGGGCAGCAGGTGAGAAGCTTACATGTTCCAGGCTCTTCCCAGAAATCCCACCTCTCTTCTCCCTCCCAACGAAGTCCTTGGACAGACAGAGGAGACAGCTTCTGCACGCGGAAAGAAACAGGTCCAGAGGCGGCAAGACTGGCTGTGGCTCAACACGTGTCCCTGAGCTGGTCACCCTCTCGCTGCCTGTCCCTCCATCTTGCCACAAAAGGTTACAGACTGGGGAACAGACGCCCACCCTCCAGAGCTCCCCTGTTCCCCCAGAGGCCATCCCCCACCCAGCCTCCTACTCCTGAAGCCCAGGGCTTGATGACAGAACAAGTCTGCGTCAGAGCCTGGCACACCTGATGTGCGGCTGGGCGTGCAGGATGCTAAATCATAACCCCCACACACTTTCCTTCCCTCGAGTCTCAGGACCACTCGTGAGTCGATGTGGACGAAAGAGGTTCAGAGAGGTTAGGGGACTTATCAAAGGCCATGAGCATGTAGGAATACCAGTGCTGCTTTGCTGTCTGCCTGCTTGCTTTGCCCTGGCCAGGGTGGATGGAGGATCCGCACCAGCTGATTGTTGAGTTTGTCAGCGCCCTTGAGTGCAGACATCGGGCTGGGTGGAGGGGGGGCGGGTAGCAACACCTAACTGGTGGCTGTGAGTTTCGGGTGAGAGCTTTGTAACCACCAGGGGTTCTCTACCTGGATCAGGAGCGTCTCCTCTTTTCATTCAGAACCCTCCTTTTCTGGCCTACAATGGCTGAGACCTCTCCCACAGGTGCTGCCTTCATTTACCCAGGGATGACGCAGCCCCCAGCTTCTAATCCCTGGGCACCAGGAGAGGGTACACCAGTGGAGGGGAGCACCCTGATCAGCTCCGGACACCTTTCTGTCCAAACTACTGCTGTCTGCTGGGAAGCAGGAAGGGAGCGGGTGCTGGCCCAGCTCTGTGAGGTGTCTCCTCCCACGTGCACCTATGGGACCACCCAGCAGGGGTATTGCGAAGCTCCAGATTCAGACACATCTCTGCATTTGGGTCTTGCCAGGGATCTGGCGAGAGTGACAGGCTAGATCTTGGTATCACACAGCTAGGTTCAAATGCCAGCACGAGAATTTAAGGTATATATGGCTGCGGGCGGCCACCTGATCTGTGAGCTTAGGGGTCCTCATATGAGAATGAGCTGAACTCAGAGGGCTGTTGAGGAAAACTGTGGTGTGTGTGTGCGCGTGCGCTTCTCATGAGGCAAGCTACTATTTCCAGAACCTTTTCTGTCCCTCCCTGCCTAGACAGCATGCAGAGGAGCAGCTGACCAGCCCCAGCTAGAGGTGTCTCCAGCCCAGTGTGAGGAAGATTCGATGTTCTTCTCCAGGTCTGTTCCTGATAGATTTAAGAAATCCCCAAGTTATAGTTTTGGAAGTCTTAGCCATAGCAATAAGGCAAGAGACACACATAAAAGGGATACAGATTGGAAAGGAAGAGATCAAGTTATCATTATTTGCAGATGACATGATTCTATACATAAAGGACCCTAAAGACTCTACTAGCAAACTGTTAGAGCTGATAAAATCGCGCCATGTAGCAGGATACAAAATAAGTACACAGAAACCAGTAACCTTCATATATGCTAACAACAAACACACAGAGGATGAAATCAGAGAATCACTCCCATTCACAATTGCATCCAAAAAACTAAAGTACCTTGGAATAAACCTAACCAAGAAAGTAAAGGATCTCTACAATGAGAACTTTAAAACACTCAAGCGAGAAATTGCAGAAGACACTAGAAAGTGGAGAAACATCCCTTGTTCCTGGATTGGAAGAATCAATATTGTGAAAATGGCAATCTTACTGAAAGCAATCTACACATTTAATGCAATCCCTATCAAAATTCCAAAGGCATTCTTCATGGAAATAGAAAAAACAATCCAAAAATTCATTTGGAATCACAAAAAAACCTCAAATATCTAAAATAATACTGAGCAACAAAAATAAGGCTGGTGGTATTACCATACCTGATTTTAACCTACACTACAAAGCCATAGTAACAAAAACAGTGTGGTACTGGCACAAAAGCAGACATCAGTGGAACAGAATAGAGGACCCAGATGTAAGTCCAGGTAGCTATAGCCACCTGATATTCGATAAAAATGCCAAAAATACTCATTGGAGAAAAGACAGCCTCTTCAGCAAATGGTGTTGGGAAAATTGGATATGTATCTGTAGAAGGATGAAAATAGACTCTTCTCTCTCTCCATGCACAAGGATTAAGTCCAAATGGATTAAAGACCTTAACATCAGACCTGAAACTCTGAAACTGCTAGAGGAAAATGTAGGGGAAACCCTTCAACCTATTGGTCTTGCAAAGACTTTCTGAATACAACCCCAATTGCTCCGGCAATAAAACCACAGATTAATCATTGGGACCTCATGAAATTACAAAGATTTTGCACTGCAAAGGACATTGTGAAAAAAGCAAAGAGGCAACCTACAGAATGGAGAAAAAAAATCTTTGCCAGCTATATATCTGATAGAGGATTAATATCTAGGATATACAAAGAACTCAAAAAGTTAAATAATAAGGAATCAAACAGGCCAATCAAAAAATGGGCTATGGAGCTAAATAGCGCATTCTCAAAGGAAGAAATACGAATGGCATATAAGCATCTAAAAAAAGTTCTACGTCACTAGTCATCAGAGAAATGCAGATTAAAACTACATTGAGATTCCATCTCACTCCTGTCAGATTGGCTACCATCATGAAAACAAATGATCATAAATGTTGGTGGAGATGCAATCTGGTCCAGCCATTGTGGAAAATCAGTGTGGAGGTTCCTAAAACAGCTAAAGATTGATCTACCATATGACCCAGCTATAGCACTCCTAGGGATATATCCTAAGGATTCATCTCATTTCCTTAGAAGTACATGCTCAACCATGTTTATTGCTGCTCAATTTATAATAGCTGGGAAATGGAACCAGCCTAGATGTCCCTCAACAGATGAGTGGATAATGAAGATGTGGCACATTTATACAATGGAGTTCTACTCATTGGTAAAGAAAAATGAAGTTATGAAATTTGCAGAAAAATGGATGGATCTAGAAAGGATTATACTAAGTGAGGTAACCCAGGCCCAGAAAGCCAAGCGCCACATGTTCTCCCTCATATGTGGATCCTAACTACAGATGATTGGGCTTCTGCGTGAGAAGGAAAATACTTAGTAGCAGAGGCCAGTAAGTTAAAAAGGAGACATAAAGGGAAGAGAAAGGAAGGGAGGAGGGTATTTAATAGGTAGGTATTGTATATATGTAAGTACAATGATTGAGATGGGGAGGTAATATGATGGAGAATGGAATTTCAAAGGGGAAAATGCGGGGGGGGGAAGGGAGGGTATTACCATGGGATATTTGTTATAATCATGGAAAATGTTAATAAAAATTGTGAAAAGAAAAAATAAATTAAAATGTTCTAGGACTAAAAAAAAGAAAGAAAGAAAGAAATCCCCAAGAGCTTGGAGAAAGGCTTGTTAGGGGAAGGGGTGACTGGCGTAGGCAATGCTCACTGTCCCCCCGGAATGCAAGCGCATCTCTCCAGAAGCTTCCTCCACCTGAGGCTGGGAAGAGGGGCAGGAGCTCCCTGGGTTCCCAAAACCAGCTTTGCCAGGTTGAGGGTGGGGCATATAGGAGTCAGGCATGGCTGGAGCCACGGATGGATGTACGGGAGGGACAGGCCACGAGGACTGCTCACAGGACCCCAAGGATTGAAGGGGACCAGGTGGCAAGATAACCTTCATAGATATGTTTATCCAAGTTCCCCTTATAGGGTCCCACACGGACAAGTGACCTGGTATCCAGGGATCACCTCCTCTTCCCTTGGCCTGAATTCTGTACACAAAGAGAGAAGCGAACAGGGCTGCTGCAAGTAAGGTCCCCCACACCGCACCCCCACAATTCATCCAGAGTGCTGTGTGAGTTCCAGAGACCGCTAGAGCCGAGGGCTGAACCCACTAGAACTAAGACACAAAACCACTGATACGCCAAGGGGAAAAGAACCCGAAGTAAGGACTGGGCGGGCATGGCTGGTGGGCACCCTGTGTCCCCCGATCCCCACGTTTCTCAAACTCACCATCCAGTAAGCATGTAAATGCCAAGTTTCCTGTTATTTGCATTTCAAATGAATTCCATCGCTGCAAACGGAGGGCAGCTGAGACAAGCCCGTGCTCCCTTTGTGGGGATACTCCCTGGACCACCCCACCTTCAGTGGGTAACGACAGGGGAACATCAGTGAGATGGGGACCCCTACACGTGCAGTGCCCTGGGCTGCCCTATGCTCGGTTTTCCTTGGGGAAAGGAGCTGCATCACTTCCGGCCAAACTCTTCCAAGGGACACAGTTCAGCCACTCACACCTCAGCGCGAAATGGTAGGGGGTGGATATCAGCCCCGTGCACACCTTGACATTTTCTGTTTTCTTTTTTTGGGGGGGGAGGGGGAGTTAAAGAGGATGAGTAGGCAGCTGTGGCAGTTTGCATAGATGTCCCCCCAAAAAAAGATTTAGGAGTTTCTTACAGCTTGTAACTTAGATCTCCAGCCGCCTGGCTGGAGGAGGGGTCACTGTGGGTGGATCCTGGGGTCCAAGCCCGAAGGTGTTACTGGGGGGTGGGTCTGAATTCCAGCCTGAGGCATGCAGAGTGCCGGAGCCCTGCCTGGGGTCTCCAGGGTGCGCTTGCTTTTGGTGCTGGTGCTGGTGGGTAGTCCTCTCTGAGTGGACCTGTGAAAGGCGGCCAGCTTCTTCTGCCATTATGGAAGTTCTCCTGGATCTGTAAGTTTCAATAAATCCCATTCCTCCCATAAACTGTGTCTGGTTTGGAGGTTCATCCCAGCCATGTGAAGCTGACTATGACAGAGGCCCCGAGAACGAGTTTACAATCACCCTCGAGATAAAGATGGCACCCTCCCAGGGCCAGGTTGACAGTTCCCATACATGGCAGAGAACCAGGCCCCAGGCCACCTACTGAGCCAGAGAGCCCTGATTTGAATTTGATCCTGACTCAAAAGTGTGTGTGTGTGTGTGTGTGTGTGTGTGTGTGTGTGTGTGTAGACCCTTCCCCCAAGCTGATACAGTTGCCCAGGGGAACCACAGAACTGAGAGAAAACGCCCACCGTTCACCTTGCCCATGAAACTGAGCCTCTGCGTTTGACATTTCCTAATCTCTATTAAGCCTAAAGGAATGAGAGGAAGGAGGTAGGAGCCCTCAGGAGCCTGGGAAGCTGGGAGTTGCTGCTCTTGGGAGCTCTCTGAAGGTTTGTTGACTGCATGAGCGAATGAATGAATGAGTGAGTGAAGTGAGTAACAGTCTGGTCTCAGACTTTCAGGCCCTTGGGGACGCAGCTGGAGCGCATACCACTTTGAGCCTAGGTGTCCCCAGCCTGCGCCCCTCCCTCCAGCCCCCGGTAGAACACAATGGGAGGCCTGGCCCCCGGACTTCTTGGCTAGGGTCTCCCCTGGTCTGGCTCACAGAGAAAAGAGGAGGTGAGACTCCAACCCGCTCCCATGGGAGCCCAGCTATTTACTGGAAACGGTGAGGGGTGAATTCTTGGCCGCTCAACTCCAGTCTGGTTTTGATCAGCTCCAACCCAACAGGCAGCTTGTTAAATCTGAGCTGAAGGCCTCCTTTCTGGAGCCCTGTGTAGCCTCCTCCCACTTCAGGGATGGATGGCTCCTTGGAGAGCTGTCCCCACTCACCCATTTCACAGACCAAGTTGAGGCTTGTCCCCAAGATCACCACAGCCGCTGTATGCAGCCATGACCCTCCAAGCTGACAGCTACGTCCAGAGACAGTGTCCTGGTATGCATCCCCTACTTTTGCTTTCTGGTATCTCTCCCAGATCAATCTGGCAGCTTCTTCTGGGTTTCCTAGATTCACATCTCTCTTGTGGTTGGGGGACAGGAGGAAAACACACAGAAGAGGTCTCTCACCTCGGTGTCCTCATGTGCAGAATGGCTCATTGTCGCATGGTGGCTCAGGCCTGGAATCCCAGCACTTTAAAAGTTGGCGTAGGGGCTGGAGAGATGGCTTAGCGGTTAAGCGCTTGTCTGTGAAGCCTAAGGACCCCGGTTCGAGGCTCGGTTCCCCAGGTCCCACGTTAGCCAGATGCACAAGGGGGCGCACGCGTCTGGAGTTCGTTTGCAGAGGCTGGAAGCCCTGGCGCGCCCATTCTCTCTCTCCCTCTATCTGTCTTTCTCTCTGTGTCTGTCGCTCTCAAATTAAAAAAAAAAAAAAAAAGGTTGGCGTAGGAGGATCACTGTGGTGAGGCTGAGGCCAGCCTGAGATACAGAGTGGGTTTCAATCAGCCTGGGCTGGAGTGAGACTCTACCTCCAAAACAAGGGAAGGTGCTAGAGGGATGGCTTAGTGGTTAAAACCACTAGACTGAAGAGCTAAAGAATCCAGGTTCGATTCCCCAGGACCCACATAAGCCAGATGCACAAGGTGGTGCATGCTTTTGCAGTTCATTTGCATTGGCTAAAGGCCCTGGCACACCCATTCTCTCTTTGCCTTTTTCTCTCTCAAATATAAATATAAATGTAGGGCTGGAGAGATGGCTTAGCGGTTAAGCGCTTGCCTGTGAAGCCTAAGGACCCGGTTTGAGGCTTGATTCCCCAGGACCCATGTTAGCCAGATGTACAAGGGGGCACACACGTCTGGAGTTCGTTTGCAGTGGATGAAGGCCCTGGTGTGCCCATTCTCTCTCTCTCTCTCTCTCTCTCTCTCTCTCTCTCTCTCTCTTTATCTATCTATCTATCTATCTATCTATCTATCTATCTATCTGCCTCTATCTCTGCCTGTTGCTCTCAAATAAATAAATAAAAATGAACAAAAAACTTAAAATATATAAATATAAAATGATTTTTTATAAAAGGACCATTGTGTTGTGGGCAATTCTATGATGAGGGGCCACCCCAGGCTGGAGTCACGTATCCTGTGAGTCAGAATCTGATTCTGACTCTCCAGGCTCCTCCCTAGGCCCCTCCCAACCTCCTTTCTCGAGGCCTGGTCACTAGCTGGGGTCAGTGTGGTCAGGGTCAACCCAGCTGTTGGTCTCACCCTCCTCCAGGCACTTCGATCTGCCACTGCCTTCCACGGCCACAGCCAAGGCCGGCAGGGGGAAACGTGCCTGGTGGAGCTGCAAGCGCTGGGCTCCACCTTGCATCTGAAGCCACTCTCCACAACCCCCCTACCCCACCCCGCCCCTTCCTCACCCTTCATAGCTCCCTTGCCCGGACTCAGCTCTCCTGTCATCTCCCCAGCCACGCTTGGTCTTCGCTCCCTGCCTCCCGAAGCTTCTCCCGGAGTCAGTCTCCTGATCTGGTCCTTCTACTCCATCTCGAGGCTCTGCAGGGGAGGCAGCTTGATAAGGAACCAGCTCAGGAGCCACTGGGACTTGGAGATGCTGTTTTCTCGCCTCCCCTGGTGAACAGGGACCGGGACTCCAATCTGTCTACTCAAGTGCTATGGGGCTTGGACAAGAGTGTTTCAGGCTTGCCAACCCCAGAGGAAGCCCCAGTGTGGGGGGGCAGAAGGGGAGGTTTGTGTTGGACTTTGATTTCAGAGGAGCACTCCATCCACTCTAGCGGTCACCACCCACACACAGACCCACAGGAACACCATGCCATGAACTACGTTTAGCGGCCATGGAGACCCCAGACCCACTTCTGGTGGCCTCCGGCTGATGTTGTGCATCCACCTCACCTCAGGGATGGGCGCTTGCTCCCATCCACCTGCCACAGCCCAGCCCAGATTCTTGTAGGACAGCTGGCTGGAGACCTGTCCTTCTACTGAGTCTAGAGCCTGACCACCCCCCCCACCCCGGGGTCCTCTCCCTTCCCTGGCAGGAGCCCAGGGCTGGCGCCTGGAGCTGGGCTGGGGCAGCAACGGTGGGGTAGGAAGTCTGGCCCCCGCCCCGTGTTGTCTGATCCCCAAGTCCCCTCTGCTCTGAGCTCCACTTCCCATCTAGAAACAAGAGAGGGGTAGTTGAGGGGTGACAAGCTGCTGGCTTGGGGTGTGGCCACTGTGAGGTGACCTTTGGCTGCCCTTCACCTCCCTGAGGGTCTCTGCACAAGGCTCTTTCCAAGTGCTGATGAACAGCTGGGTCGCACCTGGCCAGCAGATGTCAGCTCCTCGTGACCCCCCTGGGTCATGTGTGTGAGCATGCAGGAGAGTGTGAGCGCACACGTGCGCGTGAGCACATACCGGGAAGCAACAGTATGTCGTAGTGACAGAAGGGCCTGGCTGTCCTGGATCACAGAGGGACCCTGGGAAGTCCTTGTCTTAATCCAACTGGGTGCCAGCAGTGCACTTTGGAGGCAAGACCTCAGTGCTGCAGGCCAGGGGCCTGGTCTATGGCTATGCCCACATGTACCCTGTGCCCAGGTGGGCTGGCTAGAGAGAGCCAGCATTATATATTTATTTTATTTTATTTTTTCTTTTTAGTTTTTTGAGGTAGGGTTTCACTCTAGTCCAGATTGACCTGGAATTCACTATGTAGTCTCAGGGTGGCCTTGAACTCACGGCGATCCTCCTACCTCTGCCTCCCGAGTGCTGGGATTAAAGGCGTGCGCCACCACACCCGGCGAGCCAGCATTATATATAGGCTGACTTTTATTGTTGTTGTTTACAAGGTAGGGTCTCACTTTAGCCCAGGCTGACCTGGAACTCACTCTGTATAATCCAAGGTCCTCTTACCACTGGCTTCTTCTTTTTTTTTTTTTTTAGTTTTCAGTTTTTATTTATTTGTTTGAGAGAGACTGAGGCAGAGACAAAGACAAAGAGAATGGGCACACCAGGGTCTCCAGCCATTGCATACGAACTCCAGATGTATGCATCCCCTTGTGCATCTGGCTTACGTAGGTCCTGGGGATTTGAAACCTGGGTCCTTTGGCTTTGCAGACAAATGCCTTAACCAATCGCTAAGCCATCTCTCCAGCTCCAGGCTGGCTTTTGATGTGAGGTGGGGATCCATTAGGGTGTTGGGGACACAGGATAGAGGCAGAAAGATTTTTTGAGGGAACTGCTGTCAAATTTGGATGAGACAAGATCTGAGCACACTCTGGGTCCTAGAATCTGATTCAGAGTCAGCACATAGTGTTTTAATGGCCCTGTGGGGTCGGGAGGGAAAATGAGGAGCCAAAGAAGCTGGCCAAGGGTCTACCTCCTGCTGCCCTCTCTCCACACCCTGCGCAAGACGGGGGGGGGGGGGGCCCTGGGCTGCTCCGTAGCCTCCCGGGAGTGTGAGGCCTAAGCACAGGACTGGACTTGGCATTCCATTCACGAACAGATCTTGGTTGCAGGGTCGGACTGTGAGAGGGGGTCTGGGAACGATTTGATAATTAGGCAAAAGGCCTTGACAAGCTGTCTGTGTGGGATCCATTAGGGTCCCCTCCCAGGAGGTCTGTGGGGAGGCTGGCCCCCTGCCAACCCACCTTCACAGTACCTCACTGCCCACTCCTGCCCACCCCTGTCCACCCCAACAGTTCCTCCTACTGGGTCCCCAGCAGGCCCCTGCCAGTGTCAAAGACCCATTTGGCCTCATCTTCCTAAGTCCTGATGTCCTCACCCGGCCCCTCAGCGACCTGGTTTCTGGTGCTAAGGATCAGTGTGGAGTGCCTGGAAACTTCTAGTGCCTATAAGTGGGGCCTGGCCTGGGGTTCAGGAGGCCAATGGCCCCTGGGCCTGCACACTCGGCTGCACCCAAGGAAATCATAAATGACCACTACCAGTGTGCTGAGCCCTGAGCCGAGCTTAATGCAGCAATTCTCCTATGGTGACCTTAATAGGGTCACAGGATGAGGGGAGTTGACCATGAGAAGCAAGAAGCTTGCCCAGGAAACTGGCTTGAGCTGGCAGGGCTCAGTGGCCCCTTGGGTCCTAGGACCTATGATTTCCTTCCCTGGGTCCCACACTGCCTCCCACCATGGGCTGTGACCCGTGCTCAGGGACCGAGGCACAGCGCAAAGGTGTGGGCAATGCCGATAGAACACCCAGGAGGTGGGGATTGATAGCCAGGCCAGTCCGAGCAGAGGTAGGAGCTACTGGGGAAGATGAACAGAGGTGGCCAAGCCACCCCAAGGCCTTGTTTGCAGGCTAAAGAGTGGGCCAAGCTCTCCGGGGCAGGGTGAGATGTTCCAGACACTTCACAGCCCAGGTGAGCTTTGCACACACAGGTGCTTCCTGAGCCCCAAGATGTGTGTAGGGTCCCCAGGCCTGCTTCAAACAGGCCCTGGCCCACTCTGAGAGTAATGTTTCCTATGCATCATGGTGTGTATGGGATGGAGACAGCTGGAGCAGAGGGTGTCTTTCCCCCTCTAATAAGCAGCCTACCTCGAGGCTCCATGCCTGAGCCAGCATCAAACCAACTCTTGCTGTCATCACTCCAGTCGGAACTGTCACACGGCGGGCAGCGGGGACACAGAGAGGAACTCCTGGCCACTCCACACCCTGTACAGCCCCACAGACGCTCCCTCAGGGCAGAGATGAGCTTTCCCAGTCCTTCATCTGGTAGCCAGACCCTCCCCACCCTAGGGGGTTCCCCTTTCTCCTGAACCCCCAGCCAGCCCAGGGAAAACACACCTCCCCTGGCGTGCTGGGCGTAGCGTTGGGAGCTCTGGGCTGGGCGGCCAGTGGCCAGAGCCAAGAACCACAAGCTCAACAGAGTGCGGGGGTCTGGGAATGGCTCACCCACAGAGGCGGTGTTGAATCTGTCTGTGCCCCCCTCGTCGGGTGTCAGAGTGATTTATGGGTAGATGCTGAGGAAAGAGGCTGAGGAAAATAAACAGTCTCAGGGGCGTCCCATCCCTCCTCCGCGGCGCTAGCCTCTCACAGGTCCAGGAGAACGCGAAGGACCTCCTGTCGTGAGAGCTTGGCTCGGTCTCTTCCCTTTCTGAGCTGCCGCTTCCTTTGAAGTGGGTCTGAAAATTGGGCCCAAATCATGGAATTGTGAGAATTAGGAAGCCCGACACCTAAGCTCCAAGCGTGGCATAGATCAGGTTGTCATGCCACTGTCCCCAACCGGTGGTGGCTCCCAAGCTCCCTCAGTCTGACCCTGTCCCTTCTCTGTCTTCATCTGCAGCCCCACCTCTCAGCCACTGACTTCCGACCCCTGCCCTCCTGGTCTACCTGTCTATAATCACGGCCACGCGGATCGCCGTGCCCATGCCCACGCCAGTTCTCCACACGAATGCCGCCTCCTCTGGGAGGCCCTTCAGGCTGGGTTCCTTAAGTCTCCTCAGTCTTTGTGCCATGAAACTCGCCCACACCACAAATGCTCCCACTTTTTTTTTTCATGTGCGTTGAAATGTGGGGGGGGCGGGGTGCATGTGTGTGTGGGGGGGAGTCAGAGATTAGTGTTGATGTCTTCCTCAACCTCCGCCTTTTTTGTTGAGACAGGGTTCGTCCCTGACTCTAGAGCTCACTGATTCAGCACTGATTCGGTTCATTTGGTGAGCTAACTTGCTCTGGGGAGCTCCAGTCTCTGCCTCCTGAAAGCCAGGGTTAGGGTTACAGGCATGTACCCCCGCACCTGGCGTTTTCTTTTCTTTTTAGATTTATTTTATTTATTTGAAGGAAGGACAAAGAGAGAATGGGTGCCTCAGGGTCTCCAGCTGCTGCAAACGAACTCTGGACGCATGCGCCACCTTGTGCCTCTGGCTTTACGTGGGTCCTTTACGTGGGAAATCGAACCCAGATCCTTCGGCTTTGCAGGCAAGTGCCTTAACTGCTAAGCCATCTCTCCAACCCCCACACCTGGCATTTTCAGGGGTACTGGGGATCTGAACTCAGGTTCTCATGTTTCAGAATCAAGTTCAAGTGCTTTATTAACTGAGCTATCGCTATAGGCTATGGCTCTTTTTTTAAAAAAAAAATAGATTTGTTTATTTCCAAGCAGAGAGGAGAGAGAGGGGATGGCACACCAGGGTGACTGCAAATGAGCTCCAAATGCGTGCTCCACTTTGTGTATTTGGCTTAACTTGGGCATTGGGGAATCAAACCCAGGTCTTCACCACTGAGCCATCTCTCCAGGTCCCATGCCTCTTCTTTATCCAGAACCCTTAGGGCAGTGCCTGGACAAGTACTCATCTAGGAATAATGTATACTGGCAGAAGAGGGGGCGGGGATTCCATGGAACTTAGGAAACAGAAGTTGTAGCCCAGCCTGAAGCTGGAGACATCTTGGGGACGGCACCGAGACCTGGATCAGCACTGGCCAGGTGGGGGCAGCCCGACTCTCAGGCCAGACATGACTGTAGCCATGGAAAGCAGGGCATCTGGAATGTTCAAGAGTAGACGAGACACTAAAAACATCACCCACCAAGGCTCTGGCAGTTTTGTGGAAGAGGGGGGTAGAAGGATTGTAAGAGTCACAGGGTAGGAGGGAATATACAGAGGCATTGCCCGGCCCTCTGCCCCGCACACAATGACTGACTGCTGCTCTCTCACAACTCATAACCCACAACTCCATGCAGAATACCAGCAAGCCCACTGAGGAGGGCCCACAGTAGAATGGGAACAGGAAGGAGGGAAATGATGGTACCAACACATGATGTGTCCATACAAAGCTTCTACTTAATGTTATATTTAAAAAAAAAAGTAGAGCTGGAGAGATAGCTTAGTGGCTAAGGTGCTTGCCTGTGAAGCCTAAGGACCCATGTTCTACTCTTCAGATCCCACATTAGCCAGACACACAAAGGTGAGGCAAGCACAAAGTCGCTCATGCCCACTAGGTGGCGCAAGCGTCTAGAGTTCGATTGTGGTGGCTGAGGTCCTGACATGCCAATTCTTCCTCTCCCTCCCTGTCTCTAAAAATATAATTAAAAAAAAAAAAAGTAGATAAGGCAGGCCTGGTGGATAGAATAGGTGAGTCCATCAGCGAGCTGTTCGGGCAAGAAAATGACAGGTTGAAATATATTGATTCACCCGCCAGAGGACGGTTGAAGATCGGGGGTAGTTTGTTTTTGAGTTAAGGTCTTGTGTAGCCCATGCTGGCCTCAAACTCGTTGAGCTGTTTACCCAGAGCTGGCCTTGAACTCCTGATCCTCCCAGCTTGAAGGTAGTCTAAAATGTTGCTGTGGAGGTCTTGACCCAGACCCCCTTGGGGCAAGTGGAACTTGTCAAACACAGTGACCTGTGTCCTGCTGACAACTAGCTCGGAACTGCCTGTGCCCACAGAGATAAGAAATAAAGGCATGCTGAGCACTTTGTGCCGAGCTACAGGGAAAGCACGCCAGCTCTTGTTGATGACTCAGAAGAAATATGGAGGGCCACACCTGGGCACTAGAACAACTTTGTATAAAGGCCTATGTGGGGCTGGAAGATGGCTTGGTGGTTAAGGCATTTGTCTGCGAAGCCTAAGGACCCAGGTCCGATTCCCAGTGCCCACATAAGCCAGATGCACATGGTGGTGCATGCATCTGGAGTTCATTTGCAGCAGCCAGAGGCCCTAGTGTGCCCATTCTCATTCTCTCTCTCGTTCATAAATAAATAAAACAAGAAAACCCACCTAGTTAAGGAAATAAAGCATGTGGAGCTGGAGAGACAGCTGAGCAAGGAAAAGTGCTTGCTGTGCAAACATGAGGAAAGTGAGATTAGCTAAGTTCGATTCCCCAGCCCCGTGTAAGACAGTCAGAAGTGGCTACACAGGGCTCCAACCTGAGTCTTGTGCGGAGCAGAGAGCAGCTAATCCGTGGGGCTCTTGAGAACTGCAGCTCGCTCTGTCTCAAGGAGGTATGCAAATGAGAGACAGAGAAGGACACTCAGCATTCTCTGTTGGCCTACATGCATGCATGGAGTGCACACATCTGCATACACACATCCTACATATGTATATATACAGACAGAGAGAGAGAGAGAGAGAAAGGGAGACCTGTGACCTGCTGCCTGAGGACATGAGTGTGACTCTTATCCCTCTGTGATGTGGCTCCTGGACAGGGCCATTGCATTGGCATCTGAGCTCCGCTCCCTGCACAGACTAAATATCTGGACTGCTCCTTCCCTAGCCCGCCAGCACCCAGGCCTGGCTATATAGTGGGAGGGCAGGGCCCGCCTCCTTGGGGTGACCTTGGAGGGTGATGAAACTGATTGCATCAGGCATCCCTGTGTACCAGCCCCTCAGGGACCCCTCACACCGGGTCTGAGGCTGCCCTGCCCCTTTGGCCCCAGTTTCCCCATATACATAGTAGGGAAGGAGGCAGATAGTTGGATAGGCCTTCCAAGGTCCCCTCTAGCCACTGACCCCAGTGAGGCACTGAAAGGGAGGACCCAGACCCGGTGACGATGCAATTGATGTCCTTTACTGAGTGCAGAAGTGCTGAGTGTCCTTCTCTGTCTCTCATTTGCATACCTCCTCCTCAGGTTGGTGTTTACAGGGGGAAGGTCAGGTTTATATTAAAATGTCCCTGGAGCAGGGCGTGGTGGCACACGCCTTTAATCCCAGCACCCAGGAGGCAGAGGTAGAAGGGTCACCATGAGTTCGAGGCCACCTTAAGGCTACAGAGTGAATTCCAGGTCCGCCTGGGCTTGAATGAGACCCTATAGAGAAAAAACGAAAATGTTCTTACTTGCTGTTCACACTCTCCCTCTTCCCCAAAACAATAAAAGCCAAGGTCAATTACAAGCACCTTGTTTGCTCCTGGCATCGTGGCAGGGCTCGTCTCAGGGCACCTCAGTGATAGAACCCGATGAAGCCAGCAAAGGGGTTGGTTTGTGCCTGAGGAGACCAGGGTACATCCTGGCTCCATGGTCCCTTGGCAATCACTCAAAGCCTTGTCTCTGCCTCTAGGACTCAAGCCCTAGCCTTACTAATTCTTTACGCACCTCCAGGGTGGGGGGGGGGAGGGGTTATTATCCCCATCTTACTGAAGGGACTGAGGCAAAGAAAGTGACACAGGTCACCCAGGAATGACCTGGCCTGGCTCTGCAGTCACTCTAAAGCAACTTGTTTCTGTACCAAAAGTACGAGGACCGGCTCCCAGGGTTGTGACAGGTAAGCTGTCAGGATGTGTGGAGTGCCCGTGATACAGAGGTCACATGGGAAGGGTTCACTATGGGTCATTAGCTACCAATCAGTATGGCACTCAGTCAAGTGCCCACATCCCCAGACATGACAGTCTAGCGCCAAGGTTTGACGAACCTGATTTTTTGGGGGGACAGGGTCTCTGTATTTATCATCACCTGCCTCCATCCCTCCCCCAAGTGCTAGGATTACAGTTGAACACCGCCACATTCCCACAGATCCTTACAGAACCTTCCCATCCCGACCTCTTTGGGGACTTCTCCTAGAGCACATCCTGCCACAAGCAACCAGGCTTGGATCGGGGCTGAGGATGCGTGGCTCTGGCCTCCACTCCCTCTGCCTCCAAACAGCTATGTGAGAGACTAGACCAGGAGGCGAGGTAGCCAGGCTTTGCCAGGGCTAGACCTCTCCCCAGTCGGAACTGATGAGAGTCAGGCAAAGGCGAAACAGTGTTTGAGTCGCACTGTGACATTCTTTTTTTTTTTTTTTTTTGCACTGTGACATTCTGACGGTGACATCCACTCGCTGGGGCCTTGATGTAAGGCCTCACTATTTTTGCTTGTGCCCTCTGAAGCAAGCCTGCCTGGGCTGGGTTGGGGAGACTGTGGGGACAAGTGTCCTCAAGCTATCCTCATCTGTGGGACGTGGTGAGGGGCTGCGGCAAGGATCTGGTTGTGGAGAAAGGCCCTCTCCATGGCCCACAGTGTTCTGGGAGTGAAGGCTGGGCCTTCAAGATGTGGTGGAGGCCCCCTTTGTTCAGACTCCATGCGTCCCATCTGTCAAGGGAGGTGTGTGCCAGATGACCCCGCAGTGGGATTCCCCCAGAGCTAGGGCCTGTAAACCTGAAGGCCTGAAAGATCTTGCCTCTTCCCCCTGTCACTCCCTGCCAGTGTCCTCTGCTTCACCCTAGTCTGTTCCTTGTTCTTCCAACTTCAGCACCGTGAGCCTTGTTGCGGGAGATGTCCCTGCTGATCCTCCTCTGGTCTCGAGTCCGGGCACTACGTGCTGCCCTCCATTACAGTATGCCTCATGGGGCCCCAGCATCCACCATGACTGGCTCGCAGGTAGTTTATTTACACACTGAGGGAATTCTTCTCTAATCACAATGGCTGCCAACGAGTAACCCTTACCATCTGCCAGGGGTTTGATGCTCACTGCCATCTGCCATGACACACCACACCCAGTTGGAAGCTTCCAGCAACCCACAGAATTGGGGATTGCTATGAACCCTCCTTTACAGATGAGCAGAGACTCTAAGAGGCCAAGCGAGTTACCCCAGGTGACAGCCCACAAAGGCCCAACCAGGAGTCCAAGCCCAGCTGGCAATGAAATGTTGTTTGCACCGGTTCACTGCTCCCGCTCTCAGGGATGCCTCCTCCTGTTTTTTGTTTTTTTTTTTTCTAGCACTCCATCTCCCCAAAAATGTGCATGGTTGAGAGCCAGGACAAAGTTACTGAGTTCCGCAGCACGCAGCCTGGAAAAGGGGGTGCAGCACAGAGCACGGGAAGAAAGGGAAATGTGCACGGCCTCCTTTGGCCAGCCGGATCGCGATGGTGTGAGGCATGGCGCCAGCGTTACACCCTTGTCCTCTCCTGAGTTGTGGGGACAGGCCTGGGTTCACCCCATGGTGGAGCTGGAGAAATGGAATCTTGAGGGCTCGGTCAGGCCCAGGGCCGCTCAGCTCGTCAGGATCGGTGGTGGGATTGAAGCCCTGGTGCGTGGCTCATGTCGGACGCGGCCCAGAGCCTGCGGGAGGTTCCCACACCGTTGTGTGTTTCAAGAGTGTTCTGGAGAGAGTGTGGGCGTTGCAGTCAGGTTTGCATTGCTGGCAGAAACCTACCCGACCGAGAGCAGCTTGTGGGGAAAGAAAAGGGTTTATTTTGGCTGACAGACTCAAGGGGGAAGTTCCAGGATGGCAGGGGAAAACGAAGGCATTAGCAGAGGGTGGACATCACCTCTTGACCCACATCAGGTGGACAACATGAGCAGGAGAATGTGCCAAATGGGACACTGGCTGTAACACCCATAAGTCCGCCCCTAACAATACACTGCCTCCAGGAGGTGTTAGTTCCCAAATCTCCATCATTTTAGCAGTCAGAACACCTAAATTTATGGGGGACGCCTGAACGAAGCCATCACAGTGGGTGTCTGTGTGGGTGGAGGAAGGATGAAGGAGTGCCCTGTGTATGCAAAAGGTGGGGTCTGTTTCCCTCTGTTCCCCAGATAGCTGCTAACTAGCAACGGCCTAAATGGGATGAGAAGGACAGCTGTCAGTCCTGAGACCAGACCTCACTCATGGCGATGGAGTCTCCGGAGAGGGAGCCTGCAGGTAGAGACTGGAGCTGCCAACAGGAGACTGAGCCCTGAACTGACACCCGAGGGACCGTGAGCGGCTGATGGGTGTCAACTGGAGCAGCTAAGACAAGCCCTGGCAGACCCATAGGGTCACTGTTCTGGATGAACAGCCTGTCCCTCAGAGCTGCCCATGGAGCAAATTGTGCCCACATCATCCAGCCTGCTCAGAGTACCCAGCAAAGAGCTGGGGCCAAGTGGAACCAGGGTCTGTACTGGATAGCTTCCTGTCCCCGGGCCAGGTGGGTCAGATGAGGCTGGAGGGCAGCCAGCTTGGCATGGTAATGGGGTGTGGAGGGAGAGGCTGGTGCAGAGACACCCCTCATCCTCTCCATGAAGAAAAGCACTCCAAAAGGCTTAGCTGGGGGGGGGGGAGAAGAATTTCAAAACTACAGCAAGGTGGTTTACAGGGTCCTTAGATCCAGGCTATTTTCTGAGAGGCCTGCGGTCTAAGAAACCCCCAGCTGTGAATCTGAAGTTGGAAGGAGCTGTCCAGGTCACGGTCATAGCCTGTCTCCTGCTCCACTGCCCCCTTGAGCCCAGCCTACTTTTATGGCATCTGGGGCAACAGATATGAAATAAACACTTGGGTTTTAACTGCATCTGCGCCCTTGCCTTGCCTGGGAGCATTGGAGTCCCAAACCCCTCACAAGACCCTGAGCTCATCCAGCAGCCTCCTCCTCCTCCTGCCCCCACCTTCACCTCCTCAGCCACCTCAGCCCTGAGGGCCCGCAGGTGAGGCAGTGGGGGACCTGGGGACTGATAAGGACAATGTCTTCAGCAGCCGCTGGCCTAGGGAGCTGAGCGGATATTTATTTGGTCTACGGGAGCTGGGGGACCTGTTAAATGTGTGGCTGCCGAATTGCTCTGTCTGCAGATAGCTATTTCTGCAGGTGGGGCGGGTGGCCCGGTGGGCAGGCAAGGGACAGGCTAGCAGCAGTTCTCCCTGGGAGGCTTGTGTGTGGAGGCCGAGAACGGGCTCGGGACTTGGAACCAGTCTCTGGGGTTCGAATCCAGTGCTGCCACTGAACCAGGTTCTTCCTTCTCTGAGCCCGCTGCCTCATCAGTGGAGTGGAATGGCTCTGAGAATTAAAGAAGACAGCCTCTGTGGCTCAGAGGTTCCCTGGATCCACCCAAAAAGAAAGCAGGAAAGATGCTAGGTGAGGCCAGACCCCCTCCCCTGGGTCTGGGCTCTTGGCTAAGGCCTGGTCTGTACCCTGGGGCGGCTGGGATATACACAGTGAGGAAGACAGAGCAGAACTGTTTGGGGCTGGACTCGTCCTCCCCGCAACCCATGGTTCCTCTGGTCTGAGCCTACTCTCCTCTGGCCAGGCGGGGGTGGGGGGGTGGGGGGTGCTTATCTGCCCATTCTCTCCTTTCCCACCAAACTAATCTTTGCCTCTCTTGGAGAGTTCCTGTTTCCTCCCCATAGCCCTCTTGTCTCTCCCCAGACCAGTCTCCTGAGACGCCAGCCATCCTCCCACACAGGTCAGAGCTGCTCAGCCCAGGGGGAAGGGGGGCACTTGGAACTTCAGAGTCCTCTGGGGTGGATGGCTAGCCCCAATAGTTTGTGTGGGGAACACTATTGAGTCCAAAGTTCCGCCACCCATAGGGCAGCCCTTGGGTATCAAGTTCTCCGGGTTGCTGAGCCCCAAGGGCTTCTGAAAAGCTTCCAATACACACAAAAGTTTTACTCTGATTAGTCCCAGATACTTTTTATGTCTCAATCTCTGATCATAGTGAGACGGTGAGCTGCTGGAGCCCTTGGGAACTTCTGGATCACACTGGAACACTCCTGCCTCTTGCCAAAGCTGAGTAAGCCCAGCCTAACTTTGACCTTAAAGTTTGCCCTGGGGGTTAAGGAGCCCTCCAAGGTCCAGAGCTTCACCCAGGCAGGTCTAAGGACAGCCAGTGGCAGACAGATGAGGCCCACCAAGTCAGAGGCCAAGCAGGCTCTCCTGGTCAGGAAACACAGCAGCAGGGACACACTTGGGCTCTGAGCCCTATCTGCTGGGATCTGGCCATGATCTGGGGCAAGCCACCTGTCCTCCGAGAGCCCTAGTGTCCTCCCCTGGCAAATGGTGACAAGGCTTATCTAGAAGGAGACTACCATGAAGATGACTTGGGATATGACTGGAATAGAACACAGCAGATGCATAGTCTTGTTTATGTTATCACAGCCGCCCTTTTTTGAGAGCCTCCATGGGGCCTTGGCTCTGTTTCTTCATTTGCTTGTTCTAGTTAAGGGCCCAAGGACAAACCTAACTTCAACACTTCTGAGAAACATTCCATACTCAGCCTCAGAGCCCAACGGGTGCACAGGATCGGTCCCGGCCCAGGAGGACTCAGAGGGTATGGGGAGAGGCAGATCTATACAGAGCATAGACCCTGGCTCAGCATGATACTAGAGGGGGGTCCTGAGCGTGTGAGAGCCCAGGGGTGGTTTACCTCTGCTAAGGGGCGTCACGGAGGCTTCCTAGAGGAAGGAGTTGGAGAAGAAAGCACTGACTGGGTTCTGGGGGATCAGTGCAATTGGTGCTTAAAGGTTCAAAGAGTGGTGAGCAGCCAGAAGATGGAGCTATGGGGAAAAAGCATGCAGAAGGGGATGCTTGGGACAGTTGAGATAGATGGCTTACTGGTTAAGGTGCTGGCCTACAAAGCCTGAGGACCCTGGTTCGATTCCCCAGTACTCATCTAAGCCAGATGCACATGGTGGTGCATGCGTCTGGAGTTTGTTTGCAGTGGCTAGAGGGCCTGGTGTGCTCTTATTTCTCAAATAAATAAATAAAGTAATAACAGATTTTTTTTCTAAAGGGGGAATTCGAATAGGGACACTTCCAGGCTTCTAGGGGTCCAACAAGTGCCCAAGGTGCGTGGCCAAGCCCATAGGTCTGCAGTTGGCATGGGCAACCCTGCTCATGGCTGGAGCCACAGGGTGGCAAGCTCTGGACTGTGTGGATAGGGCATGGCTTTGGGCCCTGGGACCAAAATGTCTTAGGCCTGGGAGGGAACTCATACAAGGGGCAGCGGAGGCAGAGAAAGCGGCTGCCCGGCCACCCCTGGCAGGCTCCCAAGCGGCCCCCACCCTAGCCTCTTATCAGCTGTGACCACAAGAAAGCCTTTCCCATCTCTGGCTTCCTCATGTACGAAGCAAACTGAGAGGAGGCCAGGGGACTTATCTCAAGGCTCCCTCCAGCCTGTGATTCTAGAACTCTGCAAACTTTCAGGCAGAGCTTGGAGGATGGTCACAGAATCCAGACCTCTCCCCCACTGCTGACCTGTCCAGGCTCCTATGGCCGGGGGTGTGGGGGGGGGGGCAGGTTGTGCATGGCATCCCACCACCCAGAGGTCTCCATTCAAATTCACCAAGTCCTTCCCCGTTTCTGAAGCAGGGCCCTTGCAGACACTGCCACGGTCCCTAGCTGGTTGTGAGGGAGCCTACCTCTCAAAAGCCCGCGTGTGGCAGCCACACGCGGAATCTGCCGGACATTCTCTCTCTCGTGTTCCTGGGCACTCAAGACTTGGGCGCTTCCAGCCAGGCGTGGTGGCACACCCTTTTAATCCCAGGAGGCAGAGGTAGGAGAATTCCCATGACTTTGAGGCCACCCTGAGACTACATAGTGAATTCCAGGTCAGCCTGAGCCAAAGTGAGACCCTACCTTGAAAAATCAAAAAAAAAAAACAAAAAAAAAACCAAAGAATAAATAAATAAATAAAAGACTTAGGCGCTTCCATCTTTAAGGGGGTTCCCTTCCATTGGTCAGCGGATACTTCCTTTCATCACCCACATGCAGGAAATGACGCCAAAGCTTGGAGATGGACAACGGTGTATCTCTGGGCCTCCTACTAGCCTGTTAAGACGCCCATGCGGCCCCGGCATGACTCCTTGGCACCTTTTCCTCTCTTTTCCTCTCAGTCTGTAGATAGAAACCCCCAAGCCCAGGCTCTTGGCTTTCTTAGCCCACCCACTACCTTAGCTGTGATGTCAAATGTGACTCTTCAGCATGAGCCTCCCCCCCCCTCCCCAGGACTCTGGGCTGTAACCACCCAGGATTTTAACACTTCTGTTCCTTACCCTGTCATGTCCAAATCTGGACCCTGCCCTCTCTCTCCCTCATCCTACAGTGCTCCTTCCCCATGCCCAAACACCAACCCTGGTAAGTCCTTCCCAGGGTCTCCGGCCTTCTCATACACCAGATTCCTGCTGGCTCCACCTTCAAAATGCAGTCAGATTCCAGCCGCTTCGTAGCACACCCTTTGCCCCCAGCCTGTGAGCTATCACGCCCCTGCCTGGATTCAAAGATGGGGCAGTGCAGGAGTGGGGGAACCTCACCACTCCTGGGGTTGCACCAAAATCCTAAGACTGGCCAGAGCCCGGGCCTGCCCCGAGATCTCAGGCAGCTCAGTGGGTCTAAACACATGGCCGGCTATGCTGCGAGTTGTCTGAATGTCCCTGAGGAATAAAGATGCTGCCAGCTGGGTTTATGTTTCAAGACGTCTGTCCTCACCCTTGACCAGCAGATCATACAGGGAAACTGGGGCCAGGGCCAGGTGGAGGGGAGGGGTTGGGTGGAGTCAGGACATCAATCAGAGGCCGCCTTGCCTGGAAACTGGAATCCTCCCGTCCAGCCCAGGGTCTGTTCGGTTCACTTGAAGAGGCCAGAGACTCAGGGGCGGTGTGGGGCTTGCTCAGCATTTATTTCACACAGCTGTTTCAAAAGCTTGTTTAAAATATAGATCATTATATATATATATATATTTATTTATTTATTTATATATAATATATAAGGAGGAATTGAAGTGAGCCACCCCAAAGGAAAAGCTATATTTTATAAATATTTCTGTAGCTCCCACATCCCAAAGGGGGGGGAAAAATGAAAAAAAAAATTTACAACCCAAGCTAGTGGTTCCATGTGGTGGGCCCAGGGCCCCAAAGAACATTCCAGAAGGTTGGTCTTTCTGGCCTTGAAAGGTCAAGTGTGCGCACAGTCTTACCCATCCAACCTGGCTTCTTAGAGCAGCCTGGAAGGCAGCATGCGGGCTGCCAGGTTATTTTTAATCCTATCGGTTTCCTTTGATGCCCCGGCTCTCCCAGGGAGACCAGACCTCCTGTTCCTGGTGGCTTCCAAGTCGAGACACAGCACAAGTGGCCTCCTATTTCCCGGGCATCAGGAGTTTGCAAGGCAGTCCACCGGGGGGTCGGTCTCCAGGCCCCGGCCGGCCATGGGTCCTCGGTGGAGAGGCGCCCTCGCTCGGGCCCGGCGTGCGGCCTCACTTGCACACGTAGCGCTCCACGGTGCGCTCGCACCTGCGGCAGGTGACGTAGCAGCACCAGTGGTACCTGCAGTGGCACCTTTCCACCACCCGGTCCGTGTAGGGGTTGTAGCCGCGGCCACAGCACATGAGGTCGCAGCTGTCGCTGCCATTGGAGGTCTTGTTGCATTGCCTGCGGGTGGGAATTTTTTACATTGAGAATTCCAGTAGAAGATTGTTCTTAAGAATTATTCAATTGCCTTCAATCCCAGCACTTGGGAGGCAGAGGTAGGAGGATCGCCGAGAGTTCGAGGCCACCCTGAGACTCCATAGTGAATTCCAGGTCAGCCTGGGGTAGAGTGAAACCTTACCTCGAAAAACCAAAAAAAAAAAAATTATTTAATTGCAAGCAGCAAGAGGCGAGAGAGAGAATGGGCACATGCGACCTCTTGCCAGTATAAATGAAACCCACATACATGTATCACTTTGTGTCTTCAGATGGGTACAGGGGAATTGAACCCAGGCCGACAGGCTTTGCCAGAAAGTGTTTTCAGCTGCTGAGCCATCTCTCCCCAGCCCCAGGATAAGTCCTGGATGTAAGACATGAGGCCTAGACACTGTCTGCAGGTATCTGAGTGGCCCTGGAGTGTTTCATCTTCCTGGAGGTATTCCTTTGCCCTTCTGTGGAGGAAGCAGGCCCAGCTCAGGGCAGAGGCCACCCTCTCCGGAGTAGGTGACAAGCGGGGATTCCTTGCTCAGCACTGTTCTCCTCCCTCCCCTTCCCTTAAGCAGCAGCGGGGGCTGCACTGCTTCTGTAAGGGTAAGGGGCAAGGAAGGTCCCCTTGAGAGGTAATAAATATCCTGTTGCTGCCAAGTTCCTGCCCAGCAAAAAAGGCAGCTGTGCACGTAGCTCATCTTCCTGCAGGGCTGGGGCTGGAGAGGCGTGGTGTGGGGGGGCACAGTTGAGGACAGAGCAGCAGGGGACTGGGGTACCAGCTAGGGACAAAGGGTCCCCCACAGCTGTGGACAGGGGCATGTCAGAATGCCCAAGATGGGCAAGCCCGAGAGATGACTAATCCAGTCTTCATCTTCACTGATGGGAAACCGGGGCTCAGAATGCTGAGGGAACTTACTCAAGTTCACGTAGACCAGGCACAGAACCTTCTGGAGTGTGGAAAAGCTCCCAAGAAGAGCAGGGTTTTGTAGCCTAGTTCAGGTAGATGGGCAGTTAGCTATAAGGGGGAGGGACCTAGCCAGGTAATGACAAAGAGCATGCTGTCAGCCTAGTGACAGCTCAAATGGAAGGTTGGGGCTAGGCAGGAAGGCCACGTAGAGGCCTTGTGGAGTGATTTGATTCAGATGTCCCCCATAAACTTAGGTGTTCTGAATGCTAGGTTCCCAGCTGATGAAGATTTTGGAATTAACGCCTCCAGGAGGTGGTGTATTGTTGGGGGCGGGCTTATGGATGTTATAGCCAGCTCCACCTTGCCAGTGTTTGGCACACTCTCCTGTTGCTGTTGTCCACCTTATGTTGGCCAAGTGGTGATGTCCACCCTCTGCTCATGCCATCGTTTCCCCCTGTCATCATGGAGCTTCCCCTCGAGTCTGTAGGCCAAAATAAACCCTTTCCCCCACTCCAAAGCTGCTGTTGGTTGGGTGAATTCTGCCAGCAATGCGAACCTGACTGCCATACCTGGCCTGGGCTGGGAGGGAGGTGTGGGTGCAGTAGGTGAGACGTGAGCAAGTCACCGTTACGTGGGGCTGAGCAGGAGCCGAAGGGCAGGATAGGATGAACGCCTGCCCAAGGTCAGGCATGCCTGGACTCCAGTCCCAGCTCTGCTGTTTGCTGGCTAGGTGACTTCCGGAAAGTCACCTGACCTTCCTAGGCTTTCTTCAACCCCATCCTGTAGCTCTCTTGCTAACTGGTCTGTCCTGTCATGGTAGGAAGGAACAGAACTCCTTTCCTAGTCCTTCCTCCTTGACATAAGTGTCTGCAAGCCAGGCCTCCACCATGAGTGTCAAATAAGGTCAAAGTGGTGGCGAGGACAGGTGAGGATGGGGAAGCAAGGTCGTCTAGGGAGGATGGGGGACGGTCATCCAGGTTGTGAGAGGGACAGAGGGAAGCTCTGAGGAGCTCCAGGCTATCTGGAACACAGCAAAAGGGCAAGAATTGGGCTGGAGAGATGGCTTAGCGGTTAAGCACTTGCCTGTGAAGCCTAAGGACCCCGGTTCAAGGCTCGGTTCCCCAGGTCCCACGTTAGCCAGATGCACAAGGGGGCGCACACGTCTGGAGTTCGTTTGCAGAGGCTGGAAGCCCTGGCGCGCCCATTCTCTCTCTCTCCCTCTATCTGTCTTTCTCTCTGTGTCTGTCGTTCTCAAATAAATAAATAATTAATTTAAAAAAAAAGAGGGCAAGAATTTGGAGTACTGACTGCCAAGATCTCAGCTTCCCCACTGTTCACACACTATGTAGGTCACAAGCTCCTTGACTTCCAAACCCTTCCCTCCTCGGTCTCCTAGATTGATGAGCCCCATACCCTCCTGCAGAAAGCCTCCTCTGGTGTCCAAGCTGGACCAGGCCTCGTGGCTTCCTTCCTCTATGACAGCTAAGCTCCCGAGACCCCTGCCCGCTTCCTAGGTAGGGAGCGCTGCGACTTACACAGTAAGCTCCATGTGGGTGGTGGGCAGCGTGGGTGGCGGTGAGCTATGGAGATCTTGTGTGTGTTTGGGTGGCGAAGCCCCAGCAGCATAGATGTCTGCGGGGCCAGGCCCCAAGGAGGCAGGGAGCAGGCAACATGTGTGGAAGCCAGGGAGGACGGACCGAGTGAGGCTCTCCGTTAGGGGTGCTGGCAAGTCCTGGGGCTGCAAGGGTTGGCTGGCAAAGTGGCCTTGCAGCCTGAGGTACAGATGGGAAGGAGCCCAGCCTGGCTCCAACTCAGAGGTGACGCTGGGGAAGTGACCCTGGAGCACGCTCATCCCCCAGTGCAGGAAGGTGAGGCGGAACCTCAGGTCCTTAAGGACCCAGCCAGGAAGCTGCACCTTTCCTGGACACACACCCTTCCCTTCTCGCGGGTCCTCGGAGATCCTCTCCACATGCCAGAGTCCTCTGGGATGCTGTGCCCAGCCCCTCTGTGTTCTAGAAACGTCTCCCCCTCCCAATCCCCTCACATCCGCCTTGCTGCTTTAGACCAGATCCGTGGTCCTTCCTGCCTCCCTCTCCTGACCCATTCCATCCCTACTCCATCGACCCCCTCAATCTCAATCTGGCCTCCAGATGGGAGCCTGGGCCTCTTCACAGAGCTGCTGCCCTGGCCTGTGGGGATGGAGCCCCAAACCAGCCCTCCCTTCTCACAGGCAGGAACGTGGGCTGTGGAGGAAGCAGATGCTGGCCGGGCACCAACTATGTGCCAGACACGTTCCCAGACACCCGCTCTCCGCTCAATATTCCTCTAACCTCGCAAGCACCAGCTTTGTGGAATGCTATTAGGGGATCCTTAATAAAAGAGTTCCCTGGCCACGTACCTCTGGGAAGTCCTGCTTACTCAGATCTTTTGCTCTAGCTTCCTCGGAACTTGGGGATGGCCAGATGCCTCTGATCCCAGAACTTTCTCTCATGGTCTTTGAGAAATGCCACCACCTGGCTCCTCAACAGCCCCCGCATGGCACATGGTTGGTCTACTGGGAGCTGCTGTTACTGGCTCCCTCCCCAGCTCCTATCCAGAGCCATGACTCAGCCAGCTGTGGGAACTTCAGCCCAGCCTAGGTGGTCCCCAGGAAGATATGGCAGGAGCTGGGGCCTGGGGGAGGGCTGACACAGATCCATCCGGGACACGGGAGGGCTCACTCTACAGAAGGCAAGAAGCGTCACTCTCCTTCATTCTACGCACTTCCTGGGTGGCCTTGGATGGCCAGGGTCTCTACCTCCCTTTAGGCCTCTCAGCTCCTCTTTTGTCCAGTGAGTAAGACGGACATGTAGCTTTCATATGCTCATGCGACAAACTTTTACCAAACACCTACTTTGTCTTGGGCAGCCCCTCCCTATTTTCACTAGACTGTCAATTTACTACCCATCTCTGGGGGGGGGGGGAAGGTGGCTTCCCCAGCCTACATCCTGAGGGCCCCTGACAGGGCTAGGTGCATACTAGGCACTCCTCAGAGCGCGGCAGGGGACCTCTGAGATCCCTCCCCGCACCAGGTAGGACATCACTCTTCAAAATGCCACCTGGGCCAGACATGGCAGCGCACGCCTTTAATCCCAGCACTCGGGAGTCAGAGGTAGGAGGCTCACCCTGAGTTCAAGGCCACCCTGAGACTCCATGGTGAATTCCAGGTCAGCCTGGGTTAGAGTGAGACCCACCTGAGGGGGGGGGGGGAGCCAGCTGCTCCCTGGTCCCAGGTGCCTGACTCAGTGTGGGATGTGGCGTCTGTGGGGTTGGGGTGGTTCTCACCTGTCTTGTGTTCCGTGGGAGCCCACCTTCTCATTCTTCATGCAGAAGTCAGGCGAACTCTGGAGATAGACCAATTCCGAGTCCTTCACAGGCCGGATATCCAGGTCCTTGGGCACCAGGTGCTTGCGTGTGCCCATGGGTCTGTGCACGACCTTGGTGGCTGACAGGTAGCGTGTCTTGAGGTCGGCGGCCACGTCTCGCAGCTCCTGCAGCCCCTTCCAGCAGGTACGTATTGAGCAGGAGCCAGAGACCCCATGGCACTTACACTTCGTCTCCAGGGAGGCACGCAGAGCCTGCGGACAGGCAGGGTTTTGGGGAGGTTGACCAGAACCCCCTTCTGGGCCTGCCAGGGCCCTGTCTCCCTCCCCTACCGCCTGGCTGGGTGCTATTGGGGACACCACCCACTGGAGCCTAAAGGGACAGAGCATTCAGCTCTAAAGTAGGAGAGGTTGGAGGTCATGCTTTCACCCCAGGGTGACTGAGGCAGACGGGCAGGAAAAGGGTGGCGTTGGCAGATATAATGGATGCCACTTATCAAGCCTCTCTTTTCACAAGTACTTTAACAGCTAACCGGCATCACAGCCCATCCAGAGGTACCATTCTTTCCCCTGTCCTAAACACAGGAAAGAAAGGTTACATCTGAGACCCAGCGTTGTGCAGCTAGGGAGTTGCAGGGCTGGGATCTGAACCCACACCCGACAACGATTCCAAAACCCGGTGGCTTTTAATTGTCCTGTACTTTTTGTCTCCCACAAATCTGGGGCTTACGAAAGATCTGTCAGAAAAGTGGGAAGAAAAGAGCAAGGCAGGCAGCCGGGGAGGAGTGGGGAAGGAGATAAGAGGGTAAGGGTGAGCACTTGGGGCACCTCCCCCTGACCCACCCACTAGCTGGCCTGTCCTCTCCTCTGCCCGTAGGGCCTTTGCTGAGAAGGAGTCTGCACCTTGTTCCTCCCTGACAGAATGCTGTAAAGATTAAATGAGATAATATGTACAAAAAGAGGTATGTAAATTTAAATGAGTATCAGCTCTGAAAATGCTGTTGATGTCACAGCTGTGGTACAAAGTGGGGCAGTTGAGTCCAGGGCCTAGGACAGGCCCCAGCCCTGGCCTGGGAAATTATTTAGTCCTCTGTCTCCTCCAGGCCTTAGTTTCCTTGTTTGTGCGGAAGGAACGGGAGTGAGATGCCTTTTAAGGACCTTTGTATTCAGCCCTTCAAGCCCTGTTTTGTTCCCCAGGAAGTCTGTGATCCCCTTCACCCTGTACAAGGGACTGCAGGCCCCCACCCTGCATCATGGAGATGGGCGAACTGAGGCTCAGAGTGAACATGGACTTGCCTCAGATCCCCCGGGGCACAAAGCTGAGCAAGGTGTCAGAGTCCTCCCTGTCATTGGGGAAAGTGGGGACTGAGGGACCCCACTAGGTGTAAAGTCTAGAACTTGCTAGAAGCCTAGGAGGGAGCTCAAGGAGGCACAGTGGGTTGCAGTAAGCAGCGGGACACTGGTGAGGCTCAGTTGCCCTGGGTCTGGTGGGGGAAGGGCAAAGTATTCACGGGTCAGTGCCAAACTGCCTACTCATGGTCCTCATACAATCTGAGGCTGGCAGGCGAACAGCTCACCCCTTCTGCAGATGACCCGAGAAACAGGTCTGATGTGCCTCAAGAGGCTGAGACCAAGTCCCTTCTCGTACTGCTGCAAGAGGAGGCTGGGGTGGCCATAGGCTTGGGTGAAGGGCTCCTTGAGTTGCTACGGATGGGTTTGCCTAGAAGGCGGGAGCCCCGAGTCCCTGGTCAGGACCTCATACAGACCCCCACAGTGTGATTTGGCCTCAATTTCCCAGATGGTCTAAGGATGGCCTGAACATCCTAGAACCCCTACAGGAGAGACATCAGTGGCAGATGAAGACATGGGGGCCCTACAGACATGTATGCCTCAGATGGCATGTCCTTGGATGAGCCACTTAGGTTCTTTCGACCTCATCTGCTGCTTCTGTAAAATGGCCTAACCAGTGTGAGAGATGCCATGTGCACCTGACACTCTCCCCTGCTGGGGTCTTTCTGAGTTGTTCTCAGACTCTACAAGAACAACCAGGGGCAGTATCTGCATCACGGATTCCTGTGAAGTTTGTTTACATTTTCAAAAAAAAAATAAATAAATAAAACTTAATTCATTCTCTTTCTCACTCCCCCAGCCTTCTAGGACATTGGTAAAAGTCATGCTGAAGGAGCGGCGCTCTGGAGGCAGAGTGAGACTCACGGCTGGTTAAGCCCAAAGAGATGACTTAGTGTAAGGCCTGTGACCCACTCCTTTCTGTACCCCGCAGAGAGGCTGAGGAACTTGAGGGGTGTATGGATGAGAATCATTGAGGCCAGCGAGGAAGTGAATTGTCACTCAGGGAGTTTAGAGCCAGAGCCAAGGGCAAAACTTGGGAGCTGCCCAGAGTTCCCACTTCCATAATGCCCCTAGAGAAGGGGGCCAGGTGAGCCCAAGTGCTGGAGAGGAAGGGCAGCGAGGTCGCAAGCACAGCATGGGCACCAGGTCCTCCTCCCTCCCTCCGCCCCCCCCCCATTATGGGGCCCATGGTGGCCTTTCTCCAGCCAGTGGCCCCTGTGCACCCTCTGGGGCAGGTGGGGGGTTGGTTACCTGTCTCCCCACTTCACTGTTGTGTAGACGCATCAGTTTATTGGCTTGGGATCCTGTTTTTTTCACCTTCATAGGAGCATCGGAAAACTTGGCTCCCATGAGGAGCCCGTAGCTGAGGTTGTCCGCACATCCTCCCCAGCGGTTCCCGGGCCCGGGTGGCTCACCTGGGACAGGGCCGCAGGAGCAGCCGGGCAGGTCGCCAGAGGTGCAGGCCCGGGCGATGGCGTGGCTGATGGCCGCTGCGGACAGGGCATACACGAAGGCTGACTCCCGGGTCCCTGTGGAGGGGGTGTGGGTCAGTGATCTAGGGTTCCAGGAGTAGGATCACCCACCCCAGGCTCCAGGCCTTTTTGCTCCTTCCAACCTCCTCAGCACCAGGCAGGGAGGTGTAGCTGTCACCAGGGCAACACAGCACCCCTCCCCCCCAGTCTATCACTCCCACCTCACACCCTCCAGCACATTCTCCTCAAACAATATCAAGGGCTTCACAATAGCCTTGAAAACCACATACATACCGGGAGCTCCCCCAAGAACTCTAGAACATGATCTATTTAGAAACGGTCTTTCCAGAGGTCATCTTGCTACTCAGATGAGGCTGTACTGCTCAGGTGGGCCCTGAGCTAGCAGCTGGTGTCCTTACAGGACGAAAATTGGGACATACAGGTGAAGAGAGTACCAAAGGGTACACAGGCAGAGACTGCAGGTCAGGACATAACCAGGCCTGCCTGCAGCCACCAGGAGCTAAGATCAAAAAGGAAGACATCTTCCCTAAGGCCTGAGGAGCCATCATGGCCCTGGTGAAATGTCATTTGCAGATGTACACTCTCCTAAGCAAGACAAGTTCTTCCTTCTTCTCCATTCCTCTCTTTCCTGTTGTATTTCTTTTTGGTTTGGTTTTGTTTTTGGTTTTGGTTTTCGAGATAGCTAGCCTAGGCTGGCCTGGAATTTGCTTTGTCTTAGGGTGGTCTTGAACTCACAGTGATCCTCCTACCTCTTCCTCCCAAATTCTGGGATTAAAGGCATGTGCCACAAAGCCCGGCCTTTCTGTTGTATTTCTGTCTTGCTTTTCTTTTCTTTATTTTTTATTTTTATTTTATTTATTTATCTGAGAGCGACATAGAGAGAAAGAGGGAGATAGAGAGAGAGAATGGGTGCGCCAGGGCCTCCAGTCACTGCAAACGAACTCCAGACGCGTGCGTCCCCTTGTGCATCTGCCTAACATGGGTCCTGGGGAATCGAGCCTTGAACTAGGATCCTTAGGCTTCACAGGCAAGTGCTTAACCACTAAGCCATCTCTCCAGCCCTTGCTTTTCTTTTGAGACCAGGTCTCGCTTTGTGGCCCAGACTGACCTTGAACTTTGTGACCATTTTTCTGCCTTTTCCTCCTAAGTGCCTCAACCTCATCTTGAGTGCCAGGCTTATGGGCCTGGCCGCTCCTTACTGGAGACGAGACATTTCTGTTGGTTGAATCCAGTTCCAGCAAGTGCTTGGGGAGCCAGCAAGTCCCAGCTGCAGCTGTGGATCATCTTGGCCCCATCTCCTAACTGGCAGTCACTCTCCCTGCCCTTTCTGGAGCTTTGGTTTCTTTATCCACAGGACCCACCTGGTAGGCTTGCCCTGGCATCCCCACACCTCAGCAAGGACAGAAAGCTGACACTGTTAAGGGCTGTTAGGATGTTGAGGACATGAGTCCCAGGAGGGTGCTTGTGCCTGGCTCCGTGATGCCCGGCGAGTGGGGGGGGCCTCCACACCCTCCTCTCTTCCAGGAAGTGTGCTTCACAGCTGGTCTGCTGCCTCTAGCCATTTTGGACATCAAAGCTATCCCAGCCAGCTGTCTGGGCCCATCTGCCTGCCCAGAGGGTAGACTCAACAGCAGTCTCATTATATGGTCACCTTAAAGTGGCCTTCAGTAAGGCAGGCAGAGCCCTTAGAGCGCCTCTGTAGCAATTATCCCTCCTTCACCCATGCGCTGGGACACGTGTGTGTCCTGTAGCGTCTGTCACGCTGACGTCTGCGCCGATATATTCTCTCATTGATGTTTATTCATTCACTAACTCATGCCTGAAACCTGTACCTATGAATGACTCATCCCCTCGCGCCTCCATCCAGCCATGGCTTATCCATCTGCACATCCATCCGTCTGCTCACTCATCCGTCCACCCGTGAATCCACGCACCTATCCAAACACCCAGAGCTTCCGCCCGGAGCCTCCTCCCCGCCGCAGGCACGCAGCCCCCTACCTCTCTCCAGGTCAAGCAGGTAGTTGGGGGCGAGCTCAATGGAGGAGCAGTTCCAGCGCATGTCAGCGAAGGCCCTGCGGCAGGCCTTGGTGGCCTCGCGGGCGGCATGCACGACGGTGCGCATGAGCTCCAGGTTGCTGCGGCAGAGCTGCACCTGCGCCGACACCAGGCCCTCCAGCTGCTTGCAGTGCTGCGTCTGGTTCAGGGCCAGGGCTGCCGGAGTCTTGGATAGCGCCCTGCACACCCCAAGACCACCAGTGGAAGGAAGAAAGACAGGCTGTGAGGGGCAAAGAAAGGGCCCCAAACTTGGGCCCTAGCCCTCCCCACGATGGACTCTGGCAGCTGTGCTTAACAAGCCAGGAAACGGGATGGAGTGGCGGGGGGTGGGGGGAACAAAGCACCGCGTTGCAGGGCATCGCTTCCCCGGGGCCACCCTGGGTAACCTTGGGCATGCCGCTGTTCCAGCTCCAGCCCTCACATGGGATCGCCACCTCCACCCTGCCTGAGGTGTAGGAGAACCATCCTAACAAAAGAGCAGTTCTGCCGCCGTGGTGGCGCACGCCTTTAATCCCAGCACTCGGGAGGCAGAGGTAGGAGGATCACCGTGAGTTCAAGGCCACCCTGAGACTCCATAGTGAATTCCAGGTCAACCTGGGCTAGAGCGAGACCCTACCTCAAAAAACCAAAAAAACAACAACAAAAAAAATAAAAGAGCAGTTCTGTGTTTCCCAAAGTACACCCAGCCACCGCCAAGTTAATTCGCACTGTTGGAAATTACTGTTCTTGACTCAGCACCGGGCGGCTACATGTTAGATGTTGAAAACCACACAAGCTAATTGAGCCCTGACCATATGCGCGCTGTTGCTTTTAATTACTACATCGTTGCAAATCCATGCAATGGATTTCTTCCATTCAACCATTAAACAGCACTTCATTTATGATTTTTTTTTGAGGTAGGGTCTCACTCTGGTCCAGGCTAACCTGGAATTGACTATGTAGTCTCAGGGTGGCCCCGAACTAACAGCGATCCTCCTACCTCTGCCTCCCGAGTGCTGGGATTAAAGGCGTGCGCCACCACGCCTGGCCGGCACTCCATTTTAGTATGATGCAGACTCAGCCATGAACTTGCTGTGTGACCTTAGACTGGTCATTTCTGAGCCTCGGCATGGACGCTTGTCAGTTGTATCTCCCAGGGTGAGTTCCAAGAGATTGGGGCTTTCCTACCAAGCTTGTCTTAATGCCAGGAATGCCTATTGGACCCAAATAAATAAACGAAGCTGACCTACTCAGAGAAGAAATACTGAGTAAGTACCAAGGCTCCCCAGACTCCTTTCACAATGCACATGGTGGACTCTTTCTTCCAGGAGTCCTTAGTCTAAAGGCCAGATATGCCCACCAACAGTTCAAAGGCAAGGCCTCAAGTTTGGGGCACTGGCTGTGTGACTTAGGTAAACTGCCTAACCTCTGTGGTCCTCACGCTCTTCATTCAAAAGACTGGAGGGCTGGAGAGATGGCTTGGCAGTTAAGGCACTTGCCTGCAAAGCCTAAGGATCCATGTCCAACTCTCCAGATCCCACATAAGCCAGACGCACAAAGGTGAGGCAAGTGCAAGGTCGCACATGCCCACTAGGTGGCTCAAGCATCTGGCATTCAATTTCAGTGGCTGAGGCCCTGGCACACCAATTTTCTCTCTCTCTCTCTCTCTAAAATAAAAATTTTTAAAGGCTGCAGAGAGGCTTTTTACTCATGCTGGGCATGGTGACGTGGTGACATAATCGCATCTGTAATCCAGTACTCAAGAGGAAGAGGCAGGAGGATTGCCACAAGTTCGGGGACACTCTGGTCTACAAAGTGAGACCCTATCACAAAATCCAACCAAACAAAACAAGAAAATGTGTTAAAGCATTTGGAACGCTCGGAACCGGGGCCCTCAGTCCATCGCCAAGGGCATCTTGGCTGCAAAGGAGTGCAGGAGACCCAGGTCTTCTCTGTGTGCTGTGCAGACAGTTGTCATTCTTTCCTAAGCACCAACTACAGAATGCCAGCCAGCTGGGGCGGGGGGCTGAATGAGACACGTACTACGGTGACTCCTCGGCAGATTGGCTTGCTTCCTGCTGCCCCTGTCTGCCACACCCCTCCCATCATATAACCCCCCCCCCCCGATTATAGAACCTAATATAGGCCCAGGAAGCAGGCAGAGGGCAGTGGGCTTGGCCTGGTTTGGGAAGTGAGGGCACCATAACCATCCTGAGACAGAAGGTGGGTGTACTAAGTGATGCCCTCTTCCATGGCCCCCAGACCACAGGGCAAGTGACATGCAATACGTGTCTGATGGGCCATGGAGCCCACATGGCTTCTGGCCTAAATGGACCCAACTGGCATGGTGGTCTCACCTGAGGAGCCTGACGGGGTGGCAAGCACCCTGCACAGGCCTTCTTTTCCTCCCACAGCAAGGCCAGTCCTCCTCCCAGTTGGCTGGAGGTGCCCTGTGGATGTGACCTGTCCTTTCTAGGTTCCTTACTGTGTCCATCGCTGTCACTTCCCTGCCCCACAGGTCATTTTTTTCCAGTTAAAAGTGGAAAGCTTAGCGCGGACAGATCAGAGCTCCAGCCCTGTCTGGCCCATTACTGGCTCCAGCAGCTTGAAAGACTTCTTCCTGGCTCTGCCCTGGGCATCTGCTTACCCAAAAGCTGGGCCCTGGCCAGGAATCAGAATGCCAGCTGAACCCTTCCTGTGGAAGAGTGTAGGCGGCACCTGAGGGCTGGAGTTGCTCTCATAAATGGGTGCCAGGTGAACCTGGTAGGACTCTTTGGCACAGGACCCTCGGGGGGTGGGGGGAGCCTTTGAGCCCCTCAGCCTCCGCTTCCCTCAGGCATCTGCCTCCCTGGGCTGGTAGGGATGTCTTCCAGGAGGCACCTGGCAGTGAGGGTGTGCAGCCAGCCTCTGGCAGGCACACAAATGCCCATGGAGCCCAGGCACAGCGGACCCACTGCCCTGCTGCCCAAGGCCACACGGTCATGTGGTGATTAGCAGTAATGACTGTGTCTAACTAAACTCCCCCGGGGGAGGCAATCAGGATTATGGAGGAGGAGGCAGAGGGAGCCGTTAGTGGACAGCACGCAGGCCTGCCTGCTGCAACACCCCCTAATTGGAAACATTTTGGTTTATCTAGGGGTAGGAGTGTGGGGGAGAGAAGGTGGAAGAGAGGACAGGAGGGAACAGAGAGTTCACAGGGGAAGGCCGGGCCGCGGGGTCTAGGGGCGGGGAGAGTCTCTCAGACGTGGTGGTTCAAACTCTGACTCAGCCGCTCACCCTGCCATGGTGACCTGGCTAAGCCACTGGCCCCACCCAGCTTCGCTTTCCCGGTCCATGGTATCCAATTTCCATGGCTCCGTGGGCAAAGACATTTTTCCATAACACAGCTGGGCAGATGGATTCGCCTTCCGCTCATCACCAAGCCACCATTCTCCCTCCCCCTCCCACTTAACCAACCCATTTCCAAATCTGGTGGTCCGCCCACGCCCACGCCCACGCCCTGCAGGGCCAGAGCATCTCCTGTCCTGTGCACCGTGGGGCCTCCCGCCTGCCTGCCCTCCCTGCCCGAGTAGTGGGCTTCTCAGGGTCGCCCGCAGTCCCGCCTGCAGGTGAGGCCACTTTCCAGGAAGCGACTCCCTTCAGGATCTGCCCTATAGAGCACGGCTGTCCCCCAGACAGGCCTTGGGCCATGTGATGAGGCGTACCAGACCAAAGATCTGACAGCTAGGTCTTCAGTGCCCCAGGCCAATGCCTCTGGCTGTCACAGTCTACAATAGGGTGTCTGAAATCCTGGGTGAAACTAATGTAGATGCAACTTGGGCACAGATGGGACGCTAAACCCCCAGAAGCACCCCCCAGAGTTCATCTGACATCAGTTGCTTCTCTCGGAGAGGTGGAAGGAGGCCAACAGTCAGGTGGACGGTTGAGCCTGGAGATAGCAGCTACCCTTTCAGGATGAAGAAAGCCCAGACATGGCCGAGGCCTGCCCCGGGACTCTGCAATCTTGCCCTGCGCTTCTGCCTCTGTAGACCCTGATAAGTCAAGACGGAAAAGCAGCAGAGTTCCCAGATCCTGTTCCCCAAACCTGTTGGCCCTACTTGCCCATTACCCTTTGGGCTATCTTAAACCACACCTCAGCCTGATGCCCACAGGGCATAGGGAGTGGAACCTGGACTCCAAGCTGACCATGCAAGTTCAACCTCTTTCTGGGCTTCCGTCTGTCCCCAGGGATGGCCTTAGGGAGCCTTTCCTTCCATAAGGAAGGCTTCCTCAGTGAGGCGCTAGGTCTAGGAACTAGGGGATCTCAGAACAGGCTGGGTGGCCCCTGAGGAAGTCTCAGACCATAGGGTCCCTTATTCCTTCCTAGGAACATGTCCAAGGACCCTCAGAGCCATAATACAACAGGCTGGCTCCTTTCACACCTTGTGCAGATGGAGAAACGGAGGTGGACAAAAGGTCTCGCGCCTACAAATGCAATCCCGAATAGAAAGCACTGTCTAGGACTCAGAGGCCCCTGCCTGGCCCCACACCCAGGGAAGCCCTGACAGCTTTAGTCAGACACTTGCTAGCAAAAGAGCTGAAGGAGGCTTCCACTCACTGCCAATCCCATGTGCAAGTGAGAAAGAGGCCCTGAGGCGGACGGGACTTGCCCAGATCTCTTCACAGCCAATCTGAGAAGCAGGGCCCAGCAAGAGTCTAGCCCTCCCCTCCTCACGCCCCAACCCCAGGCCAAGCTGCCTTCCAGCCCACTGGGAAGCTGTAATGTAGGGAGCCTGAAGTCCTGTGGCGGGTGACCAGGGGATGCTCACACCACGGGCTCGCACCCCTAGTCAGCTGCTCCTTTGGCCCCACTGTGTGGCCGTCCTTTCTAGAGTCACTTAAGACTTCCAGGAGAGGCTCCGTCCTTGCTGGGCTCTTCGGGACTTACTCCCCAGGAAGGTGACAGCCTTTATGGGACCCCCAGCTAGCCCCGGGGGGGGGGGCTTTCTCTTCACAGAAGCAGGGACCACCCTTGACCCTCTGCCACTAGAGAAGCCAGGGACAGGTGGCCCAGATCTGTCCCACACTTGCTGGTTGGGCTTCTGCTGGCCTGGGGCTTGGGAAGCAAATCTTGGTAGGCTCCTGGGGTACGGCTGGGCAGCCAACCCTGTGCCCTGCGCCCCATCTCAGCTGCTTAGGCTGTCCTAGTCGCCCACCAGATGGACACTCTAGGCTACTCAGCTACATCTGGTTTTGGTTCCTGGGTCATATGTCCCTTTCATCATTAGGACATTTTCCAAGCCCAAGGAGCTGCCCCACCCAGGACTGTCCCTGGACAGCTGGTCCTCCCGATGAGACCCCACCCCCACTGTACAAGTGTCCTGGGGCTTTCTGTCACCAATGGCCCAACTCAGCACCCACCTCTACCCCTACTGGCCATGACACTCTGTAAGGGAGAATATCTCTCAGGTTTCCCTGCCCTCTTGTGTTCAATCAGCACTGGGGATAACAGTACAACCAATAGTCCAAATTGGAAGAACTAAATAAATACATATACATGAGGCACTTAAAACAGCGCCTACTAGCCGGGCGTGGTGATGCACGCCTTTAATCCCAGCACTCGGGAGGCAGAGGTAGGAGGATCGCCGTGAGTTCGAGGCCTCCCTGAGACTACATAGTGATTTCCAGGTCAGCCTGGGCTAGAGAGAGACCCTACCTCGAAAAACCAAAGACAGTGCATAGTATGCAGCAAGGCTCTCTCTCTCTCTCTCCCTCTCTCTCTCTCTCTCTCTCTCTCTCGATCTCTGTGTGTGTGTTTCTATACACACCCCACTTTACATACCACTTTTTGCAGTAGTGGGGATTGAATCCAGGGCTTCACGCATGCTAAGCAAGCACTACCACTGAGCTATATCCCCAGCCCTTTTTGTGTTTTCTTTTATTTTAAGACAGGGTCCCTAAGCTACCTAGGTTGGCTTTAAACTCTGGCTTTAAACCCAGGCAAGCCTTGAACTTGCAATCCTCCTTCCTCCCTCTCCTGAGTAGCAGGGATCACTGGCCTGCACCCCCAAACCAGCTCATATCACTCCCCTTAAATTCCATTTCTCCTCTCACTTCCCCTCTAGCTTCTGCTGCAGCATTCGTTCAATCATAAGGCCTCAGAAGCCTTCTGCTGGGAGTTCAGATCCCACTGTAACTATGAGCCAGCGTGTGACCTGGTGGGAGATCCTTACCCTCTTAGTACCTTAACTTCCTCATTGTGACCAGGCAGTGATAAGACTATCTCATCCTCAGGCACTGTTAACAACTCAGACACAGGCCTGCCTGCAAGGCACCGTGGCCCCAGCTCCGGAGGGGACACAAGATAATCCTGCTCCCAAGCTTCTCTACTCATGCAGTCCCTCCTCCCTGGGGACACCTGCTTCACATGCCATCTCTGCCCATCAAATGCTCCTTGTCCTTCTAAGCCCGGCCGGTCACCTTCCTGGAGGAGAACTGACCGCAGTTCCCACCAAAGAGGGGCACCAGAGTCCACTCTGTGTTATCACATGTCCGTCTGTCCCAACAGGCTGGGAGTGTCATGAAGGCAGGCAATGAGCTGTGCCCACTTCAGTCACAGCCTGGGCTGGCTACGGGGTGAGGTTAAGTTGGATGCTGTGCTCAGCCAGCCACCCACCTCTCCCTCCCAACTCAGCTCGGTGCTGAGCGAGTCATGTGCATCTCATAACCTCGACAGGAAAGACAGGAAAAGAGGGGCAGAGCATTGTTCCCTGGGCTTCTACGTCATATAACCAGTTCTGGGTCTCCAAGTCCTGTGTCTCTTAGCAAACCTTCTCTTTCCTACATCTCATGTTCTTCTGTGAAAAGTGGTGGTGGCCAATGAGGGGGCTACTCTCCCCAACCTGTGCCCTACCCTGTGAGCAGCAAGAGAAAGCAGGAGGATGAGGTGGGGGGGGGGTCCTAGGTCCAGACAGACCACGGCCCCCAGGCAGCTCTTTGCAAATCAGAAGCACAGAAAGATGGGGTCCCCTATGGAGTCGTCAATTAATTAATAACTTGGCCCCAGAAGGGGCTGGGCCAGTGACCTCGACACTGTTTGCTGGCGGCCCAGTGCTATCACCATGTCTTTCCAGTTAATCCACAGACCCTCCTCCACGCTCATAATCTGTCCCCTGCTGTTTTATCTGCAGGCTCTCTACCTCTGCCCTCCGGCACTCCAGCCCCCCCCCCCGGGGCCCCCCCAGCAGACCAGTGTCCTGTCCTGGACTCTCTCACCCTGGCTCAAGTCACCTCCCCAACACCCACCTGCCAAACATCCTCACCTCCCCCGCGGCAGGCTGCTGCACTCCGGGAAATCATCTCAGTGACCCACGTGCATGACCCTACAAAAAGTCTCCCCTCCTCTGAGCCCTGACACCAGTGCATCGGTCTCTCCTAGGGCACTTGGGCACTGCGGAAGTTATTTAGAGCCTGCACTCAATCTCTCCCAGGCCAGGGGCAGTTCCTCCAGGAAGGGGCTACATTTCACTCCTCTCTTCCCAGCACAGCCTGCAGCCACCAAGACAGCAGGCGATGCTCTGGGGAACCACTTATGCCCTACAGGACCTCCTGCACGTGGGCACTGCCCCTGGCAGCTCGGGAGCTCTCTAGGAAGCCTCCTATCAGATTCTAAAGAGACTAGAGTGACCCTGGGGACCAAAGAGGAGGCCACAGAAACTCCTAGAGATAGCGGGACACTTCCCCAAGGTCACCCAGGTGGAGAGGCCAGGACTGTCTCTGCAGACCTCCAAGCAAGGGTCAAGGAGGTTGACAAGGCTCAGGAGCCTGAGCAGACCCTCGGGGTTGCGCCCCTTGGAGCGGATTTCCTGGCAGGCCTGCGGAGGTTCAGACGCACTTCTGCAGCCTTTGCAAAACCCCAGCCCGGGCAGGACTATTCTCGTTTCGATTCTCAAACTCGCCCGCGGTCAAAACATTATTTCCCAGAGCGCCACCGAGGCTTTAAAAAAAAAAAAAAAAAAGACTTGCGCCCGCCCCCTCCGCCCCCTCCGCCCCCCCGCGACTGCCAGATCAATTTGGATTTAAACCCCACCGCCGCCCTGGCAGCCCGGCTGCCAGCCCCGTAGGCGTGCACCCGGGGTCTCTATACTTACAGCCACTTGATGCCATAGCACACGCCGGTGTGGAGCGCCAGGGCGAAGAGCAGCGCCTGGCAGACCTGCGGCCGCGCCCTCATCGTCGCGAGCGGGGCGCGCCCCGGGGGGCAGAGAGAGGAGGGGGGATCGCGCCCAAGTCCGCCGCCGCCGCCGCCGCCACGGGTCCGGAGCGCACGCCGCCTGCAGACGGGGAGAGCGAGCGGGGCGGCGGGTTAAGGCGGCGCGCGGGCCGGCGGGGAGGCGTTTATTCAAATTACAAAGGAGGGGTCGGGGCCCGGGGAGGCCGAGCGCGCACGGGCGGGCGGGAGGGCGTCCGCTCCCGCCCCGCACCGCCCGCGCCCCGCCGGCGTCAGGCTCGGATTAGGTGCGGCCCGGAGCGCGGCCGGCCGAGGGCGTGTCGCTCAGCGCAGCTCCGGGCTGGACCGCCCAGGAAGGGCGCGGGGGGCGGGGGGGCGGGGTGGGGGACCGACCGAAATCAGTCCCTCGTAAAGACCCGGCAAAGCGTGAAAAGAAACGGGACTGCAAGCGGCGAGAAACCCGACCGAGCCACAGACGCACAGAAGGAGGGACGACGGAAAGGAGGAGAGAAGCGAGGGTCTAGGAGAGAGGCGGCAGAGCCCGGCTCGGGATCTGCACTCTTGTTGTTCCTGCAATAGCCGTGGTTAGTTAGTAACAGCCTTAGCGATCCCACCGTTCACCTCTCTGAGAATAGAGCGGTAGTGGTGGTGGGAGTACACCCTTTGCTTGGAGAGATGGCTTAGCGGTTAAGACGCTTGCCTGCGACACCTAAGGACCCAGGTTCCATTCCCCAGGACCCACGTAAGCCAGATGCACAAGGTGGCTCATGCGTCTGGAATTCGTTTGCAGTGGCTGGAGACCCTGGTGCGCCCACTTTCTTCTCTTACTCTCTCTCTCTCTTTCTAGGTAGGGTCTCACTCAAGTCTCAGGGTGGCCTCGAACTCACGACGATCCTCCTACCTCTGCCTCTGTTGGGATTAAAGGCGTGCGGCACCACGCCCAGCTCTCTGTTTAAAAGAAACACACACACACACACACACACACACACTCCTAACAGTAACGCCTTTGCTCCCCTCCCAGCCCCGTGATGGGCCCTGTCACTGCCACCACCTCACTGCGAAATGAGCCTTTCAGCTAGTGAGTGTCCATGCTGGGAGTCCTGCTGTCAAGTCTACCTGTGTGTAGTGAGGTCAGGACCGGGAGAGGATGGGGCACAGGAGGGAGGATGCTCGGGGGCATCGGTTTCTCGGCCTGGGAAGGGGAGGATGAGCAATGGCTTGGCGACGATCTTTACGCAAAGCGGGGTCTGCGGAGTTCAGGATCTGGCGGGCGGGGGGGGGGTGGGGGTGAGGGGAATTCCATTTAGGGCGTCGGGCGAGGACCGGGAGCAGCGGGTCGCGGCGCGCGCGATGTCGCCTCGGGCCCACAGGCGGCGCCCGGGGGCCGCGGAGGAGCCGCCGCCCCGCCCCGTTCGCTCGCAGCGCGCGGAGCTCCTCTCCGCGGTTTCGTCCCCCCCCCCCTTCTTCATTCTCACCTCATTAACTCCCTTCCCAACTTCTCCCAAATTTACCAACACCTGGCGTCCGCCCGAGCCATCCAGAGCTCCAGCCCCTCTCCGCTCGCGACGAGCAAAGACAAAGGGATTCCTTTCCAAGGGGGTTGCAGAGTTGGAAAAAGGAGGCGCCAAACGTGGTGATAGTTGGGGGGGGGGGATGGCCGCTGTAGCGGCAAGAGCGTGTTTACACCGGCAAGCCTTCAACCAACCCAGCCTCAGTTTCCCTTTCTATGAAAAAGCATCTCCTGAGGTCTTTCCACCCTTCCCTGTATCTACTATTCCGTATACCGGTGGTGTGAGCATATATGAGAGAGGAAGAGGGAGGGAGGGAGCGGAATTTGAAAGCTGTTTTCTGGGGCCTGCTGGCATAACCCAGAAAAAAAAAAAAAGGAGAAAACTCTTGAATTACATTTTTCCCCCTTCTCTTCCAACGAGTCCTCCAACAAAGCGTCCAGCAAGGAAGTGCTTGGCATAAAAGTGAGTCCAGGCAGAGACTCCGTGGGGCTTTGGTGTAACCAAGCCCTCCCCTCTTGCCCTGTCACTCTCCAAACCCCTTTTCTCTCTAGTCCTGGAAGAAGCTTACCCACTCCTCAGAACAAGAAAAATCTCTGGCCGGGCGTGGTGGTGCATGCATTTAATCCCAGCACTTGGGAGGCAGAGGTAAAGGGATTGCCATGAGTTCAAAGCCACCCTGAGACTCCACAGCGAATTCCAGGTCAGCCTGGGCTAGAGTGAAACCCTACCTCAAAAAGAAAAAAAAAATCTCTGCTTGATGGGGGTCGGGGTGTGGAAACGTCACTCAATTTGCTCAATTTGTCCTTGACCCTCCCTAAAGTGTGTGCTCCCCCAAGGCGTGCAGAATTCCTGGGTGGGGAGTGTTGGGCAAGGGCTGCGCACAGAAGGATCGGGTGTCCAGCCCAACTCTTCTGAGTTGAGGAGGGGCAGCACAAAGTGTGGACCAGGACCCACGCTTCCAGCTACTCTTTGCTCTTTCCGAGTGGCCCTGGCGGTCCTAGGCTGCTCCCTCCGCCACCACGGTTCCCTGCCGAGGGAGCGGCTCTGGGCCTGGACGTCTGGATCCTGACCGATTATTCCTGTCCACTAGGTCACCCTCAGCCTGCGCGCCCTGAGGGTCAGAGCGCACTGGCCTTCCCCGAGCCCCCGACCCGCCAGAGGGCGCTAAACCGGGTTTCCACAGGGATCTGCAGGGACCTTCCGCGCCGTGGGACTTTGGGCAAAGTCCCCCTGCTCTTCCCAGGCCCTAAGGTCCCCGTCTGGGGGATGAGATGAAGTGTAGAGTGTCTCCTGAGCCCTAAGCATTCCATAAGGCATCCATCCACTAGCCCCTAACTACGCAACCCCTTGCTTCAGGCCCTGCGGGCCACATAGTGTCCCTGTGACCAGGCGCGTCGTGGGCCCGCGACAAAGGGCAGTGTCCATGGAGAGACAGAGGGTCCTCTTTCCTTCCGCTGAGGAATAGGTCCAAGCTACCCCCGCCTGCTGCAGCGGGCCGGACTCCTCGGGGACGTGCACATACTGGACATCTCAAAGAGAGCACCAGCCCCAACAGGTGGTCTTAAGGCTTGGGCCGTGGCGCTCTCTAGAAGCTTCGCCGCCGAGTCTAGCTCGCGAGGACTTGCAAAGAGCCTCCGCTACTCCGACGCTCCGGGGCCGGGAGCTGGTGGTGGTGCGCACCGTGCCCTCCCCGCGCCCGAGGTCGGAGCTAGCCAGACGCCTAGCGGCGCAGCTCTCCGGTGAGGCCAGGGACGCCGAGCGACCACTCCAAGGTTACCTGCAAGACGGGCCCGGAGTCCCAGACCGTAACCCGGCACTGACTCCCCGCCGTGAGTCTTTCGGGGATCGGACGCTGTACTGGTTCACCGCGGAGACCCGGGTGTTTGGGAAGCGGGAAGGGAGGGTGGGGAACCCCCGCTAGCCGCCCCCTCTCTCGACCCTGTGTGCCCAAGGGCCGCGAGGAACCACCGGAGCACCTCGGCGCCGCGGGAGGGTGGTGCGTGGTTCATGGGGCTCAGCCAGATGTTCCGGGCAGCTCCAGATGTGCCGCCGGACCCCGGGGACAGAACTCTTCTAGGTAACCTCAGCCTGGAGCTCACTCAGGTCGGTAAACAAACTCAGCCCCTCTCCCCTCCCTTTACACACACACACACACACACACACACACACACACACACACACACCTCCCGCTTTGGTAGGAGCTGCTTTTTGCCACTCTTTCTGGCCTCGCCACACACGCCCTCTGTCGCGGGATCCAAGTCCCCCACCCCCGGGATGGCTCGGGCATGACCTCATCGGCCGGCCGATGGAAACGGAGGGGGGGGGGTCCAGTCCGCGGTTGCGGTTGTGGGACAGAGCCGGAGAACTCGGAAAGAACCGCCAGAACCGCGCGGCACAAGCTCCCTCACCCCATCCCGCATCCTCCTCCAGCCCGAGTCCCAGGTCCCCGCCGCTGCGCTCTGCAAGCCGAGTGCCTCGGAAGGGAGAGGTGCCGAAGCGGTTTGGGTTTGCTTCCTTGGGTGTGGGGGCCAAAGCGGGAAGGTTGGGTCACAGCGAATGCCACAAGTGCTGCCCCTGGGGACTCGGTCACCACCACCCCCCCACAAGCCCTAGCGGGTCCCGGCTGAGCCACTGCCCACGGCTCACCTCTGGGGCGCTCTCCGGGCGCGCCCTGAGTCCCCCGCGCCTCCGCTCGCCGACCTCGGGGAGAGGCGAGCGCGGTCCCCCAGCAGGCCCGAGAGGCGAGGGCGCCCTCTCCGTCCAGCGGCAGAAGCAGGGTAATCCTGGCCGCGGGCGGTCGGCTGGCTCCGGGGCTGTGCGGACGGTGCAGCGGACTGGAGCCGGTCCTCCCCTGCGCTCCGTTCCCCGGGCCTGCAGCGCTCGCCGCTAGCCGAACGCGATCTGCGGCGCTGGCCCCGGCGCACCCGCTTTATAAGGCGCGGACGGGCCGCTTTGATCCGCCCACGTCAGCGCGTCGAAACCCCACCGGGTGGCGCGGGGGGCGGGGTCCCCGTACCGCCCCGGCGCTCCCCCAGAGTTCGCACCCCGTGGGGACGCTAAACGGAATGTGCTGGCCGCAGCCACGGTGCAAAGCCTGCCCGCTGCGTGCCTACTGTGTGCCAACGCTTGAGGCAGGTAAGGCCCATCTCCAATCCTCCTGGCAGAAAACCCTCAAGGAAGCCTCGACCCACCAAAGGGAAGGTTCACTTGGGTCTCAGTGTGGAACCCCAGGTCGCCTAGGTGTTCTCTCCTAGCTTCTTGTTGCAGGCGTTTGGGGGGGGGGTTGGCGTCCGGATTTTGGGTTGTCTTTTGAGGTCTCTGCTGTATCTTGCCCTGGGGGGGGGGAGAGAAAGGAGGTGAGCTGGTGCTGTGTGAAGTGTTCTGTAAACTTGCTCCGAGCCTGAAAGGGCCTCCCAGCCTGGGTGCCCTTTGGACAGAGAACCAGGTTTCAGAAACTAAAGGGACCAGAGAGGGTGGGCCTCCTGTAGCCCCAAACCGAGCTGAGGCTGGAGCACTTCCACTTTACTTGATCCCCCTTGACTAGACCTGACAGAAACCACAGCTCCTTCCCCTTGGTTTTTTATTTTTTATTTTTGTAATTTTCTTTTTATGAGAGAGAGCGAGAGAGCGAGAGAGAATTGGCACGTCAGGGCCTCCAGCCACTGCAATCGAACTCCAGACGCGAGCGCCCCCTTGTGCACACGTGCAGACTTTTGTGCTTGCATCACCTTGCGTGTCTGGCTTATGTGGGGGATCTGGAGAGTCGAACATGGGTCCTCAGGGTTTTCAGGCAAGTGGCTTACCCTCTGAGCCATTTCGCCAGCCCATCATCCCCTTGAGTTTTAATCTGTCCACCAGGGACATGTCTGGAATTCCATGTGTTTCTGTCTCCCTTCGAAGCCCCCCCCCCCAACACACCATCTCAGAACATTCTGAAGAATTACCATTAAAAGAAAAGGAAATGGAGGTTTAGCGAGGAGAAAGCTTGTCTGGAGGTCCCCTGAGTGGGGGCTACTCTGTTCCCCATTCTTTGCAGCTGCAAATGAAGTGGCACTGGCACGTGGCTACAGGAGCCCCCACATAGAAAACACAGACACACGCACCTGGCTGGGCCCACGACGCCCCCAGAAAACTGCTAGTCACACAAGTACCACGATGCCAGCCAACCCTTTCCCCTTGCACACAGGGCGGGGGGGGGGCACATCATTGTAAATGGTTACAAACACCCTACCCCGGAGACACGTGAGCACATCAGATGCACCCGGACAGCCAATCGGTTAGTCCACAGTTGTGTACTTTTGGATAAGGCTCACCACCAGACTATCCCCGAAACAGTTCCCGGACAAACACACGTCTCCATGCACACAGGGAGGGTGCGCACGCGGCTCCCACGCATGCAGTTCCCCCTGCACACGAATATGGAACATCCTCATCTCCTAGGTCAGGCCACAGAGGTGAGATCCGCTCGAAAAGCACAGCGAAGGCAGCGTGGATTTCAGGAGGTGTGGGAAGAAGGAGCCTGTTCCACTCAGAAGGCTTGGGGGGGGGGGTTGCCAAAGGCCTCCAGAAGCTCACCTGCCCTTAGTTGCCCTGCCACCAGGGACAGCATGACCAGAGCCACTCCAGGTGGCCTTTGTCTGATTTGAGAAGTAGAAGTTGGCAGCCACCAGGCATTTGCAAAAGCATCTCTTTGGCGCGAAATTCTCTTCCTGCTCCCAGCTGGCATAGAAATGGAAGACAAGTGTGGAATCACAGCATACATTCTGGATTCCAGTAATCCCAGCACTCAGGAGGCTGAGGCAGGAGGATCACCGATACTTTGAAGCAAGCCTCCAATAAACTGTAAGTTTTGGATTCTAGCATCGATTTTTTTTTCCCTCCATTTTATTTTTAGCTGTTTGAACTTGAGCATGTTGCTTAAATTCTCTGGTACTTAGTTTAACTTGCTTGAACTCTCCGGTACTTTGTCTTCTCACCTACAAAATGGAAACAATATAATCTCATACAATCATCTGTGTTCTCCGTGGTCAGAATTAGCATTGCATTTCGGGCTCAAAGGGGAAGTACTGGCTAGGACTGAGCTGACGCCTGGACCCGGATCTGCCCAGCTCAGAATCAGTACAGAGTGTCTGCCGTGAACAGATGGAAGGAAGACAGTGGTTTCTCACTGTCTCAAGGGACTGAGGGAGGCCAGACCAGTTCCGGGACTGCTGCAGCCCAGTCGTGGTTCCTTCTAGCTGCTTAGTTCTGTCTAGCGAAGGAAAATCCGGGCACAGCTAGGTGCCCTGGGCTGGAGCAAAGAAGCTCTGGGAAAGAGATGCCAAAAGCTTGGCTTGAGAGTCAAGAGGGACCTGGTGCCAGTCTGTCTTCCCTGCACCCTAGCCTCCTGTTTGTGCAATAGTAAATAAAATAATACAGGCATTTAGCGGCAGATTTCATGAGATGCTTGGGAAAAGGATGTTTTCATCTTTAGACCTTCCTCCCTCCATTTTTGCCCTCCTTCCCTCCGTCCAGCCCTCCCCAAAAGCCATTGTGCAGCAGACCTCTGCCGGACACCTGAGCCTCAAGTACGTCCTCCGAGAGAGGACAGGGCACCGGGCAGGGCAGGGAAGGGCAGTCACACTCTTACTGCTGGGGGCATGTAAGTATGTTTCCCTTTTCTGTCACCCTGGTGACGCTGGTTACTTGATTGCTCAGTCGTGCAAAAAGCTTCCTGCTCACTCCGCACTCGGCCCCTGCCTGGTGGTCATTGGCCAGGAGCACACACCTTTCCTGCCCTGCTCTACCCTGTCCTGCCCTGCACATGCCCTACCCAGGAGGGCACCCAGGCTGAAAGGACATGGAGTGAGGGCAAGCACAGTGCCATTCACCATGCTGACCTCCACTGACCCTGTCCACCCTACCTCAGCTTCCTTCCCAGGAAGCCAGAACCTTGGTGGTGACGGGGGGTGGGGGGGGCAACCAGCTATGTTTCCAGGGCCCTGGATTGGGGCCAGGAGAGCTGGCTATAATGCCGTGATTCACTCGGTGGCCACAGGTAATTGATGTTCTCTGCATGCCCCAGTCGCCCATCTGGAGGTGAGCATTGCGCTAGATAACTTCCAAGGACTTTTCTAGCTCTAGAATCCAAGTCCTGACTCCGGACTGGATAAGTTGAACCATGATTGTGAAGGGAGGAAAGTAAGTCTCAACATCTTTTTTTCTTTTCTTTTTTTTTAAATCTTGGTCCTGGACAAAACTGACAGAAGCCCCTTAGTGCTGTTTCTCAGGGGGACACAGAGAGAAAGAAGTGTAAGGCTTCCAGTCTAAGGTGCTTTGAGAAAGGCCTCTTTGGGAGCCAAGGGAGCAGGGGTCTCCTGCTGTGGGCTTGGCGTGCCCTCCGCTGAGGTCAGATCTTCCAGGCAAAGGGAGAGGTGTCACCGGAGCTCCTGGGCTTGGCTCTGGCTGTTAGCCTCCTCTGTGTGTTGCTCAGGGACCATCATCATTTGCATGACAGAAAACCCAGCAACCCATCCCTTCTTGAAGATACCCAGAGATAATATGGTAGGAAAGTGTCCACACACACACCTCCTTGCGCCTGTCAGGAGGTAAGCTTTGCTGCGCACGTGAGCCCATCAAGCCCCCAGCCTTAGGGGACAGTTGTGCAAGAGTGAGCGCTGCCCACCGCCTGGGAAGGCATGTCCTCCTCCTCCTCAGGGCCTCAGGAAAGGCGTTGTTATTCTACAGCATCCAGGGATAAGCCAGGGCTGGGCTGGACAGGTTGCTTTTCTGGGATGCACATAACCAAACACTAACCATCATGTCTGCTAAGGCGTCACGTCTGAAAGGCGGCTTTCAAGCCTCATTGTTTAAAGGTGGTGGCGGCTGCTCGGGAGATGATGTTTGGGTTGCTCAGGCCTCTGTCAGCTCCAGGAGGGCAACTCAGGCCTTGGCTGGCACACAGAGGAGGAACTCTGGCTCGGGATACTGCCAGAGACAAGGGGGCGGCTGGTGATCTGGAGGAAGAGCTCATTCTGCTTACTGAGGCCACCCGATCCCAGCCTTGGCTTGGCCTCCCTGAGAGGAGGCTGTGCCAGCCGCAGGTAGAAGAAATTCCAGTCAGAACAGAACCTTCTGGTTCTGTCAGTCCCCGGGAAGGGGCTGGTTGGCTGCTTGAGTTGTGTCTTCTCCCTCTGATTGCCCTGGGGAGGGTGTGTTGGGAAGGGCCAGGGTGGCTCCTGTCACCAGAAGGGGAGGGCAGGAAAGCAGGAGGCCACTGGGCATGTGTCTGGGTTCCATCTCTTCAATGGCTGGGCCTCCATTTCCTTGGGTTAAGTAAGTCAGCGTCTCCACCTGGGGGATGAGGGACGATGGCCCAGTTTCACTGACTCCCACCGCCCTGAAAAACAACAGACAACAACTTAGGCTGGAAGAAGGGACTGACGTGTCACATATTCCCAGGTGAGCGGCACAGGACACAGGAAAATTGGGTCTCCTGACAGCCAGCCCAGAAACCATGCAATCCCTTGTGGCTGGTTCTCAGTCTTTCCACAGAGGGCCAGTGACACAAGTGGCTTTTAATTTTTTTTTTTTAAATTTATTTGAGAGAGAGAATGACAATGGGGCACACCAAGACCTCTTGCCACCACACACAAACTGCAGATTCACGTGCCATGCTGTGCATCTGGATTTATGTGAGTACCCAGGAGATAAACCCAGGCCAGTAGACTTTGCAAGCAGATACCTTTAACCACTGAGACTGGTTTTATTTTATTTTTTAAAGTATATTTACTTTTATTTATTTATTAGGACAGGGAGGGAGAGAGAGAATGGATGCACCAGGGCATCTACCCACTGCAAAGGAACTCCAGATACATGTAGCACCATGTGCATCTGGCTTACATGGGTTCTGGAGAATTGAACCTGGGTCCTTAGGCTTCGCAGGCAAGTGCCTTAACTGCCAAGCCATCTCTCCAGCCAGGTTTTTATTTTATTTTTTTATAGAGGCAAGGTTTCAGGGGCTAGTAAGATGGATCAGTGGTTAAAAGCACTTGCTTGAAAGCCAGACAACTGGGGTTCAATTTCCCAGTACCCTAATAAAGCCAGATGCATAAAGTGGGGTTCATTTGCAGTGACAAGAGACCCTGGTGGGCCCCTTCCCTCCCTCACAAAATAAGTACTAAAAAAAATAAAAATAAAAATAAAAGAGGCCAGGTCTCACTCTCGCTCAGGCCAATCAGGCTGATCTGGAATTCATTCCATAGCTCAGGCTGGCCTGGAACTCACAGGGAGCCTCCTACCTCAGCCTTCCAAGAGCTGAGTACTTTTTTTTTTTTTTTAACCAACTTAATTTCCTCCCATTCCAGAGCACAAATGCCTTTGCAGTGAAACTCCATGTCATAGTTTGGACTTGGGATATTCCCTGGAGGCCAATGCGTTGGGGGCTTGGTTGCCAGCTGTTGGGATGTTGGGAAGCAACTGGATCCTGAGGACTCTGATCTAATCAATGAGTTATCCCTGGATGCATTCATAGTATGATGGCATTACTGGGAATTCGGTCTTGTTGGGAAAAAGGGAGTGACTAAGGACATACTCTAGAATGATATACCTGGCTCCCTGTTGTACCCCTATCTGCTTCTTGACCACTAGGATATGACAAACAGCTTAGTTCTACACCCTTCCCCCTCGTTCTACCTCACCATGGCCTGGAAACAAGAGACCCAACTGGCCATGGACTGAAACTGTCAAAACTGGCGCCAGGACAAAGCTCTCCTTCCGTGGCTGTTCTCTCAGACATTTGACACAGTTAGGGAAAATCTAGCACACACCATCCCAGGTTAAGTCCAGCCACCTGCAACTTGGATTGTCCTATGGCTTGGCTTGCCCAGTGGGTGTGGCAAAAGGCAAGCTGGAGAGCTGGAGAGATGGCTTAGCGGTTAAGCGCTTGCCTGTGAAACCTAAGGATCCTGGATCGAGGCTCAATTCCCCAGGACCCACGTTAGCCACATGTACCAGGGGATGCACGCGTCTGGAGTTTGTTTGCAGTGGCTGCAGGCCCTGGCCCGCCCATTCTCTCTTTCTCTCTATCTGCCTCTTTCTCTCTCTGTCACTTTCAAATAAATAAATAAAAATAAACCAAAAAAATTTTTAAAAAAGAAGAAAGAAAAGGCAAGCTGGAGCTCAGGCCTGATGGCCTCCAAGCTTCTCTCTAGTTCCTTAGAACCCAGCTGGGCTAAAGTGTCAGGTCCTGGACTGGACTGCAACATGGTTAGAGGCCAATGTGAAGAGAGACCTACTCACTCAGCTGACCCTAGCCTGATCGAACAACCCAGCAAATGCGGCAGCTTAAGGGAGTCCAGCCAGGTCAGCAAGCAGCCCAGTGGGCTCGCAGAAATGGAACCAGCCATGGCTCCAGAACCTCTCAGTCTTTACGTGTCCTATGATACAACAACAGAGACACAAAGAAGGCAGAAGTAAGAGTGAAAAAGCTGAGTTATTTATCTAATGCCATTGCCCAGTCTCAGAATCTCAGAGGTGGGCTACACATTCTCATGGCCCTGAGCTTCTGACCACCAGAGCCAGACAACATCTCCCCCATTGCCCCAGCAATAGCACAGGTCCCACCATGGCTCTATCTCAGCCCTTGCTTGCACACCCCATGGGTGGAGGCTCCTGCAGGAATTGCTTTGACATTTAGGGATGGCTTTGTCTGAGAAAGGACCCTTCTCTACCTAGAGTGATTCCTAAGGACCCTATTTCTCTTCCTGGGGTCCTCTCTTCTATGTGACAGCCCTGAGGCATCACAGATGTGACCGTTAATATTGACTGTCAACTTGATAGAATCTAGAATCGCCTAGGAGAAAAACCTCTGGATACATCTGGGAGGGACTTGCTAGATTAGGTTAATTGAAGTGGGACGACCCACCCAAAATGTGGGTGGCACCTCTCCAGAGGCTGGGGTCCTGGATTGTTTCAAAGGAGAAAAGGGGGGCTGGAGAGACGGCTTAGCGGTTAAGGTGCTTGCCTACAAAGCCTAAGCACTTCTGTTTGACTCTTCAGGTCCCACGTAGCCAGACGCACAGTAAATCAAGCATGCAGTGTCACGCACCACAAAGGGGTGCATGCGTTTGGAGTTTGTTCGCAGCAGGCTGAAGGTCCTGGCAGGCTCATACACACACTCTCCCTCTTTCTCTTGAAAATAAAAATAAGAAGAAAAGGAAGGGAGGAGGATACTTAATAGGTTGATATTGTATATATGTAATTACAATGATTATAATGGGGAGGTAATATGATGGAGAATGGAATTTCAAACGGGAAAGTGTGGGGGTGGGGAGGGAGGGAATTACCATGGGATATATTTTATAATCATGAAAAATGTTAATAAAAATTAAAAAAAAAATAAGAAGAAAAAGAAAGAAAGAAAGAAAGGAAGGAAGGAAGGAAGGAAGGAAGGAAGGAAGGAAGGAAGGAAGGAAGGAAAGAAGAACAGGGAGCTGAGCACCTGCGTTCATCCTCCTGCTTACTGACTGCCTCAAATTTCTGCTGCCATGCCTTCTCCATAATGGACTGAACCTTCAAACTGTGAGCCAACCTGCGAAGTCAAAGGACCCAGGTTCTATTCTCCAGGACCCACGTAAGCCAGATGCACAAGGCGACGCATGCCTCTGGAATTTTGCTTGCAGTGGCTGGAGGCCCTGGCCCATCCATTGTCTCTCTCTTTATCTGCCTGTTTCTCTCTCAAATAAATAAATAAAAAATATTTTTTAAAAAAGAAAAAAATTGTGAGCCAAAGTGAACCCTTTTAACTTGCTTTTGTCAGGTATTTTGTCACAGCAATAACCAAGTAACCAGCACAGTAGGGGTCCCTGGCCTTTACAAGGCAGCACAGCCTCGCTGAGAGCAGCTGTTTTCATGAACCTATGTCCCTGCCTCCGCTGAGCTACAAAGGAAGTGAGTCCACCAGGGTCCAAACCCAGGAGCTTCAGCCCCGCCCCGCCTCTGTGGGGAAGACACACGGACCGTCAGTGAACTACAGCTTCTTCACTGGCAACAGGAGTTGAAATTCACCCACCTTGGGTTACAGTGGGGGCTTAGAGATGAGGAATGTGAGATGCTGGACTGTACCAGGTCCTTGGGAGAGGTTAGCTCCTTTTCCACCAGGTACATCAACTGGTCCAGGTGGGAAAGTCACTGGTGCTTACATGCAGGTAAGAGATGAACAGCCAGGAGCTGGGAAAATGGCTCAGCGATTAGAGGTGCTTGCTTGCAGAGCCTGCCAGCCAGAGTTTGATTCCCCAGCGCCCATGTAAAGCCAGATGCACCAAGTGGCACAAGTGTCCAGAGCCCTGGCACACCCGTTCTCCCTGCCTTGCTCTCAAGTAAAAAGAAATAACTAAATAAAGCAATTTAATAAACAGAGAGAGGACCAGTCAGAAGGCCCTGGCAGAAGGGGCTCCCCACAGGAACTGAGGAAGCAGTGGCAAGAGGGCAGTGTGTGGCATCAGGGAAAGGTATGGATGGGAGGCCTTGCACCCTGAGCTTGTGTTGGGTCAAGGTCTAGAGAGAGGAGAAGGGCAGGCGCAGCTGGCCTTGGGTCTGGGAGCCTTAGGCCCATGGAGGGCGGAGAACAGCTGGTACGAACAGGCACAGAAGTAGTGGGGAAGCAAAGCCTTTGTCACTTTTGCCTAATGCCTCAACTCTGCCTATTTGGGGCCAGGGAAGAGGCAGAGGAGAAGTTAGATCTACAGCCAGAAAGGTGCAGGGTAGACAAAGGAGGTGACTAACCGTACCTGTCTGTCTATGGGGGATTCAAAAAGGTTCCTCTCAGGGTCTGAAGGGTGAGGGTCATCTTGGACCTCAGGCAGAGTTCACAGTTTTCTAAGCTCTGCCCCCGTTATAGGCTTTGGTGAGATTTACAGCTATCTTGGGAGGGAGGGAAGCTGGATTGACTTCATTAATTAGCATGATTTTTAAGATAGGGAGGGGCTAGAGAGATGGCGTAGTGGTTAAGTGCTTGCCTGTGAAGCGTAAGGAACCCGGTTCGAGGCTCGATTCCCCAGTACCCACGTTAGCCAGATGCACAATGGGGCGCACGCATCTGGAGTTCGTTTGCAGTGGCTGGAAGCCCTGGTGCACCCATTCTCTCTCTCTCTCTCTCTCTCTCTCTCTCTCTCTCTCTCTCGGCCTCATTCTCTCTCTGTCTGTCCCTTTCAAATAAATAAGTAAAACAGAAAAAAATAATAAATTTAAAAAAAAGATGGGGAGACCAACCTGAGCATGGTGGCACACGTCTTTATTCCCAACACTTGGGAGGCAGAGGTAGATGTGAGTTCAAGGCCATCCTGAGACTACATAGTAAAGTCCAAGTCAGCCTAGACTAGAGTGAAACCCTCCCTCTAAAAACCATAAGAGAGACAGATAGATCAGAGGGGCAGTGACTTGCCCAAGATTCATAGCAGGTATGCAGCTGGCTGGGTTGGACCTCAGGCCTGTTTTCCACTTCTACCCTAGCCCAGGATGGAGTAAGACTTCTCATTGGCTCGGTGAAGAGTTAGGAGAGCCAGAGAGAAGCTGACAGCCGTCAGCAGACAACACTTAACTCAGACTGACAATTTCATTGTGCAAATGTGGATAAGGTCCAGTTGTATGCAAGGAAATCCAGACGGTGGTTCCCTGGGGAGCCTCAACCAGCACCCCAGTTGCTGGGGAAACAGGAGGAGGTGGGTGATGTCACCACGTTCCACTAAGGTGTGGGGGCTGGGCCGCCCATCCATTTCTGTGGGCTTGGCCTCAGGCTCTTCTCCTGCTACACCACCCCTCCCCTCACAGATGGGGCTTGGGTGGGGTGGGGGGAGAAAGTGGTGACTTACCCAAAGTCACAAAGGTCATCAGAAGCCAAGTGAGCTTGGTCCAGGTGAGGATGTGTTGCAGGCACCTTGAGGACCAGGCTGGGCCATTCGTTTATGAGTCCCTGGGCCCAGCTCACAGCCTTGCAAAGAACAGCTGCTTCACGGCTGCAAGGGCTGGTATTCGGGACTGAGGAAACACCCCAGCCAGTGAAGAGCTTCACGCAAAAGCATGAGGACTAAGTTTGATTCCCAGAATGCATGTAAAAATGCCCCTGGTGCCAGACCGTCTAGCCTAAATGGTGAGCTCCATTCCAATAAAAGACACTGTCTCAAAGGAGGTGGATGGCATTCCTAAGGATGGCACCTGAGATTGTCCTCTGCCTCCACATACATGTGCCCACACCCAGGCACACACCACTTCTCTTGCTTCTCGTTGCTGGGACAAACACCCAACCAGAAGCAGATGATGGGTTTTCTTCAGGCTTGCAGAATCCAGGGGACGTTCCATCGCGGCTGAAGCAGCTGGTTCCCTTCCATAGATGCAGCCACAGCAGAGACAGGAAAACCAACACCAGCGAGCTGGGCTAAAGAGACACGCCTCTTCCCCAGCAGGCGGTTGGAGACTTAAGTAGGAAGCTTAACCTTAATCAAAAATCCCTTGGGGCTGTAGACATGGGGAGGTGGCTTAGCAATTAAGGCATTTGCCTGCAAAGCCTAAGGACCCAGGTTCAATTCCCCAGGACCCATGTAAGCCAGATGCACAAGGTGGTGCATATATCTGGAGTTCATTCGCAGTGGCTGGAGGCCCTGCAAAGGCCTTTGTCTCTCTCATCTGCTGCCTCTTTTTCTCTCTCAATTTTATTTATTTATTTATTTGACAGAGAGAGAGAGAGAGAATGGGTGCGCCTGGGCCTCCAGCCACTGCGAATGAACTCCAGACATATGCACTACCTAGTGCATCTGGCTTACGTGGGTCCTGGGGAATTGAACCTGGATCCTTAGGCTTTGCAGGCAAATGCCTTAACCACTGAGCCATCCTTCCATCCCTCTCTCTGAAATAAATAAAATATTATTTTAAAAGTGCCTGAGGCTATGGGATATGCATTCACATTCAAACCACCACAACCATACACATATATGTCCACATAAATACTCATACTATCCACACATGTTAAAAAAAGGTGGGGGGAGTGGAAGCCATGACTGGGCTGTGAAGCTGTTGAATTCATGGCAGCGTTACATGAAGGGAAGTCCTGGGCCCTCACCCAAAGCAGCTCTCATTGCCTCAGGCAGGACAAAGTTAACCAACAGGCTGGGTCAGCACTTGGTCCCATAGAGATGGCATCTTCTCCCATCCAAGTACTAACCAGGCCTGACTCTGCTTAATTTGAGATCAGATGAAACCAGGCACGTTCAGGGTGGTATGGCCGTAGATGAGATGGCATCGTCTATGGTCCTGACCCTAGAATGAGAAGCTCCACTCGATGTCATCCCCTTCGGTCCTGGGAAGGGCACTTGGACTGTGGAAAGGACTTGTGGTTTGATTCAGGTGTCCCCCATAAACTTAGGCGTTCTGAATGCTAGGTTTTCAGCTAATGGAGATTTGGGGGTTAAGGCCTCCTGGAAGCATTGTATTGTTGGGGACAGGCTTATGGGTGTTATAGCCAGTTTCCCCATGCCAGTGTTTGGCACACCCTCCTGTTGCTATTGTCCACCTTATGTTGGCCAGGGGGTGATGTCCACCGTCTGCTCATGCCATTATTTTTCCCTGACACTGTGGAGCTTCCCCTTGAGTCTGTAAGCCAAAATAAACCTTTTTTCCCACAAGCTGTTCTTGGTTGGGTGATTTCTGCCAGCAATGTGAACCCGACTGCCACAGGCTTTATGGTCAAATGCAGATTCCCAGTATCCCTAGCTCCTGACTCAAGGACAGCACCAATAATAATACCCTTAGCTCAGTCCATCAGTTAGTATCCTCCATCCTGCTCTCCACTCCAGCCCTAGAAGCCAGAAATTGCCTTAAAAAAGAGCGGGGGGGGGGGGGCTCTAAGGCCTGATGTGGTGACACATGCCTTTAATCCCAGCACTCGGTAAGACTGAGGTATGAGGATTGCTATGAGTTCAAGGCCAGTCCAAGACTACATAGTGAATTCCAGGTCAGCTTGGACCAGAGCTAGACTTTACCTTGAAAAACCAAAAGCCAAAAGCCAAAAACCAAAAAAAAAGAAAAGAAAGAAAAAGGCTCTAAGTATTTTTCTGTTCTGGATATTGTTTTCCATGCTTTTTGTTTTGTTTTGTTTTTTGAGGTAGAATCTCGCTCTAGCCCAGGCTGACCTATCATTTCACTAGACTCTCAGACTGGCCTCAAACTCACAGCAATCCTCCTACCTCCCAAGAGCTGGCATTGAAGGCGTGCGCCACCGCACCCGGCTCTTCCTTGTGGTGTTTTTGAGATTGGGTCTGATGTGTAGCTCAGGCTGGCTTTGAACTCACAATGCAACCATGGCTAGCCCTGAACTTCTGTCCCTCCTGCCTCTACTCCTCAAGTGCTGAGATTACACTAGGCTTGCTATACTCACCTGTTCCTGAAACTTCAAGTTCACGTTCAGATTCCTCCATCCTTCAGGTGGTGGACACCACTCCATTGCATGGGTGGGCCGCGTTCTGATCATCCATTCATTGCTTGGGTGGGTATGTGAGTTGCTATCACTTTGGGGCCATTATGATGGAGAATACTGCCCTAGACATTCACGCACAAGCATTTGTATGAGGTGTATGTTTTCAATTCTTTGTATATACCTAGGAATTGCTGGATTATGTGTAACTCTGCATGACTCCTGGGGAGCTGCCAAACAATTTTCCACGGTGCTGTGCCATTTTACACTTCCACCAGCAATGTACGAGAGCTCCAATTCCACTGTGTCCTTGACAAGCTTGTCTTTTTAATTATAGCCATCTTAGTATCTCATTTGGCTCTGATATTTGTATCCCAGATACCAAATGCAGTTGAACTGTGTTCTCTGTGATTATTGGGCTATTTGTATATCCTCTTTGGATAAATGTCTCTTCAACCTTTTTGCCCATTTAAAAACTTGGGTGCAAACCATGCACACACCTTTAATCCCAGCACTCGGGAGGCAGAGGTAAGAGGATAACCATGACTTTAAGGCCAGCCTGAGACTACATAGTGAATTCCAGGTCAGCCTGGGATAGAGTGAGACCCTACCTCAAAAAAACCAAAATAGGGTCTGGAGAGATGGCTTAGCATTTAAGGTATCTGCCTGCAAAGCCAAAGGATCCAGGTTCGATTTTCCAGAACCCACATAAGCCAGATGCACAAGGGGGCGCATGCATCTTCATTTGCAGTGGTTGGAGGCCGTGGCAAGCTCATTCTCTCTCTCTGTCTCTTTCTCAAATAAGTAAAATATATTTTTAAAAATGTTAGCCAGGTGTGGTGGCGCATGCCTTTAATCCAAGCATGCAGGAGGCAGAGGTAGGAGGACTACTGTGAGTTCGAGGCCACCCTGAGACTACATAGTGAATTCCAGGTCAGCATGAGCTAGAGTGAGACCCTACCTCAAAAAACCAAAAAATAAAATTGATTAATTAATTAAATTTAATTAAATTAAAATTTAAAATTGGGTACAGTTGAGGACGGAGCTCAGGCAGTAAAGTGCTTGCCTAGCATGCACAAGCCCTGGGTTTGATTCCAGCAATGCAGAAACCAGGTCTGATAAGGAACATCTGTAATCCTAGTACCAGGTTGGTAGAGGCAGAAGGATCAGGAATTCAAGGTCACCCTCAGCTGTATTGCAAGAACTTACGGTCAATCTGTGCTACATGAGACCCTGCATCCAAAGTTGGTTTTATGTTTTGTTTTGTTTCTCGATGAAGGGTTTCACTCTAGCCCAAGCTGATGGTGCGGCGTTGGTGGTATAGTGGTGAGCAGAGCTGCCTTCCAAGCTGACCTGACATTCATTAGGTAGGTTCAGGGTGGCCTCGAACTCACAGTGATCCTTCTACCTTGGCCTTCTGAGTGCTGGGATTAAAGATGTGCACTACCATGCCCAGCTAAAAGTCCTTTTTAACAAATATTTTATATTTATTTATTAGATAGAAAGAGAGAATGGGCACCAAGGCCTTTAGCCACTGCAAATGAACTCCAGATGCATGTACATCTGGCTTACATGAGTACTGGGAAACTGAGCCTAGGTCCTTTGGCTTTTTGGGGAAGTGCCTTAACCACTAAGCCATATTTCCAGTCCTGAAAGTTTATTTTATTTTATTTTTTTAATGAGAGAGAATTGGTGTGCCAGGACCTCTAGCCACTGCAATCAGGTTCCAAATGCACATGCGCCACATGCATGACCTTGTGCACATATGTCACCTGTGCCTCTGGCTTACCTAGGTTCTGGAGAGTCGAACCTGGGTCCTTATGCTTCGCAGGCAAGTGCCTTAACCCTAAGTCATCTCTCCAGCCCTAAAAGTCTTTTTTAGGAAAACAAAAAATAAAAAGTGAAATGAGGGCTGTTAGACACTTCAGGTGAAGACCTGGGTAATGGCTAGAGAGAAAACTGGAAAGTTCTGGAGAGTGGTCAGGTCAGCAAAAGATCTATAGGCCGAGTGCTGGTGTGGGCAGGTCATCTCTCTTGTATTCTGGTTGGTGAAAAAACAGCTCTGGAGCCCGAGTTACAGCTCAGAAGACACCTCCCCACATCCCTGTGGGAGCCACATAGCAGAGGCCAGCCATGACATCCAGGCAAGCCTCACCCATGGGGTCAGCCATGAGCAGGCTTGCATGTGACACTATTGGCTTCACAGCATTAGTAGTTGGGAGCCAGTGAGTATGGGGGAGGGGGCGGGGGGAGGGGTTATAGGGTTCTATCTTACTTTCTATGTGAGGGAAACAATCCAAACAATCGAGTCGGGAAGAAAGTGTGAAAGGGAGGCGGGAGGAAGCTTCCAGTTGCTGGTCATCTACTGTTTGCCAGGACTGTGTGGAGTCAGCTCAGCTTACATCCACTGCGGGAGCAGGAGGGAGGAGGCAGTGAGAGCCGGCCTCTGGGCCCTGTCCCATCTGTCCTGGGGTACGAGACTCTAGAGAGAGAGAAAAAGGGCAAGACAGGGAGACAGAGGCCCATTAGAAGAATGGAGTCATACAGAGGAGAGGCAAAAAATATATATATAAAAGAATAAGAGTGGAAAGAACATGCGGCTCTGGCCTGGCGAGGTCTGGAGCAGGTCCCAGGGGAGCAGCCGAGGGCGGGGACAGCCGGAAACCAGCTCACCAGACCTGGAGCCAAGAGCCAGGCTTGGCCCACTCATGGTGGGAAAGCTCTCACCTCAAGACACTGAAGGGGTGGGGAGGCTGGCACCTGGGGAGCAGGGGCAGTCTGGGAAGAGGGCAGTGAGCCGGATGGCCAGGGGCTGCCAAGCAGGGCCACCATCTGGCTATGCAATAGCGGCTGCTCTGGCTGGCAGGCCCTAAATCCTGGCTGCATGGAGCCGCAGGCCCAGAGCTGGCTCAGAGGGAGGAGGACCAGGCCATCCTAGAATGCCAGCTGCTCTGAGGTACAAGTACAGAGGTGCTGTCATTTCTCATCCAAACTGGGACATGAGAATAAGTGAGAATCTTGTATACAAGTGACTGTATGTGCCCTCCCCCAAAACCCTTGATGGCCAAGATTCACTGTTTTTCTGCAGATTTCCTTAGGGCTTTGACCTCCGTTCATGCTGGCTTTTCTCTACAGACACTAGGACCTTTTTATTTTTTATTTTATTTAAAAAATTTTTTTTTATTTATTTGAGAGCGACAGACACAGAGAGAAAGACAGATAGAGGGAGAGAGAGAGAATGGGCGCGCCAGGGCTTCCAGCCTCTGCAAACGAACTCCAGACGCGTGCGCCCCCTTGTGCATCTGGCTAACGTGGGACCTGGGGAACTGAGCCTCGAACCGCAGTCCTTAGGCTTCACAGGCAAGCGCTTAACCGCTAAGCCATCTCTCCAGCCCCCTTTTTATTTTTTGGAGCACCCTTTCCTGTGTCATACCTGGCACCTCACCACGCCCCTCCATTGTCTCTACACACCTGCAGAGTCAGGTCCGGCAAAACCAGCGCCCTCATTTAAGCCAGTCAGGATGCCGCGTGCTTTTCCTTCACACCACGGGCACGGATCACAGCAGGCAAGTCTACTCCATTGTGCATTTGATTGTTTCAAAGTTCAATAGCGGACCCGGTGTGACTTGTCCACTGTTGCGTACTGGTCACCCAGCCCAAAGGCCCTGGTACATAACGAACAAAACCACACGTCTGGGTCTCTCGCCTTTGTGTTCATTGCTTTAGGCACGTTAAAAAGTGAAAGAAGGGCGGGCTGGAGAGATGGCTTAGCAGTTAAGGTGTTTGCCTGCAAAGCCAAAGGGCCTCCGTTTGATTCCCCAGGACCCACATTAGCCAGATGCACAAGGGGGCCCACGCGTCTGGAGTTCATTTGCAATGGCTGGAGGCCCTGGGCGCCCATCCCCTCTCATCCTCTCTCTGCCTCTTTCTCTCTCTCTCTCAAATAAACAAATAAAAATAAAGTTAAAAAAAAAAATTTAAAGGCTTCAGTAAATGCCCTTCGGGCACAATATAGACGTCTAATGTCTTTCATAGATGCTGAGCCCCTCAAGAACAGCCCATGGCCCCCCATTCTCTTCCTTCCTCTGACTGACCACCCCTCAGACTTGCACGGGAGCTTGGGTTGGGCTGAATGGTTGGCCGGGACAATGGGCATTCCTGTGGGGAACTATGGGAAATCAGAAATGGAAAGACCCCCCAGGGAATGGAAGTTAACATGCAAATCCAGAGTCTAGACCACAGGTACCCAGAACAGCCTTTCTCCTTCTGGTCATCTCGTCCATTCAACCACCCACCCTTCTTTTTTTGGGGGGGGGGTTGTTTTTCTTTTGAGGCAGGGTCTCACAGTAGCCCAGGCTGACTTGGAATTCACTGTAGTCTCAGGGTGGCCTCAAACTCATGGCAATCCTCCTACCTCTGCCTCCCGAGTGCTGGGATTAAAGTCGTGTGCCATCACACCCCGCTACAACCACCTTTTTAAAAAAAATATCATTTATTTGGGGGAGGGGACATGCCAAGGCCACTTGCCATGGCAAACAAGCTTCAGACTCCTGCTACTTTGTACATCTGACTTTATGGGGGTACTAGGAAATAGTACCTGGCCCTGAGCTATATGGCACTTAGCTACTTTTTTGTTTTTTCCCCTCAAGGTAGGGTCTCACTCTGGCTCAGGCTGACCTGGAATTAACAATATAGTCTCAGGATGGTCTTGAACTCACGGTGATCCTCCTACCTCTGCCTCCCGAGTGCTGATTAAAGGCATGCACTACCAAGCCGGTTTAACCACTTTTTAAAAATTCTATTTTTTATTATTGACAACTTTTATACACATGTATGTTTTCTGATTCAACTACTTTTTAGAAAATTAAGTGGCTAGGTGTGATGGCACATATCTTTAATCCCAGCATTTGACCAGCCTGAGACTACGTAGTGAATTACAGGTTAGCCTGGGCAAGAGCAAGATGCTATCTCAAAAAAAAAAAAAAAAAAAAAAAAAAAAATAAGGGCTGGAGAAATGGCTTAGTGATTAAGGTGCTTGCCTGTGAAGCCTAAAGACCCAGGTTTGATTCCCCAGTGCCCATATAAGCTGGATGCACAAGGTGGTGCATGCTTTTGGAGTTTGTTTGCAGTGGCTGGAGGCCTTGGTGCACCAATTCTCTCTCTCTTGTCCTCTCTCTTCCTCTCAAATAAATAAGTAAAATATTAAAAAAATTTTAATGTAAGTGTACAGTTCACTTTAGTGTATTTACAAAGGTGTACAGCCATCACTCCTGTCTAACTCCAGAACTTTTTAGCACCCTTGAAAAACAACTCCATGCCCAATACAGCCTCTGACAACTACCAATCATCTTATTTTAAGGACAAGGAAACTGAAGCTCAGAGAGAGGCGATGTGTACATATGGTATATGTCTTGTGACTGAGCAGCCAACAGCAGAGTAGAACCCAGACCTCCTGACACCTCACCTGCCAACCAGGCCAGGTCCTCTGGTAGACACCCTTGGCCATGCTGTGGTACCGGTCACTGAGTGGACTCTGTATCAGGAGAATATGATGGTGTCCTCTGTAACTTATCCCTTAACTCTCAACCCAGATCAGAGCTGAGGAGTCAGGTGTAAGAGATATATTTGGGGTGTCACGTCCAGCTCATCTTTGTGTGTGCGCGTGTGTGTTCTGGAGGCAGGGTCTCACTCTAGAACAGGCTGACCTGGAATTTGCCATTTAGTCTCAGGGTGGCCTTGAACTCATGGCGATCCTCCTACCTCTGCCTCCCGAGGGCTGGGATTAAAGGCGTGCGCCACCACGCCCGGTTTATCTTTTGCTCCACAATTAGTACAGACTTTTCAGTGTTGTCAGCACCTTTCCTCCACAAGACCACAGACTCTACTTAGTCTTTTTATTTTTAATTTTAGTCTTGTTTTAATTTATTTATTTACAGAGAGAGGGAGAGAGAGAATGGGCACGCCAGGGCCTCCAGCCTCTGCAAACCAACTCCAGACACACTTGCCACCTTGTGCATCTGGCTTACATGAGTATTGGGGACTTGAACCTGGGTCCTTTGGCCCTGCTGGAAAGCACCTTAACCGCTAAGCCCTATTTCCAGCCCTCTGGTTAGGCTTATCAACTTGACAGGATTTAGAACCACCATGGAAACAAATTTCTGGGCATGCCTATGTCTATGAAGGATTTTTCTACATTAGATTGACTGAGGTGGGATGAGCCACCCTGAATGTGGTCGGCAGCATTCCATGGGCTGGTGACAAGGAGAGAGCTAGCTGCCTTGTCACGGTTTCCTTGTCATGCACCACTAATGCATTTCTTAAGGGACTACCTTAGTTCCCACAGAGCAAATCAGGTCTCTCCAGGATGGATTAGGTACCTCACAGTGGGCTGTTACAAAGTGTGTTAGCTTGCACTGCCCCCTCATGAACATGCCCACTTTCCCTTTCTCCACCAAGTCCTAGAACAAGCTCTCATCCAAAGGTGACTAGGCTGGGTTTGGTGGCGCATGCCTTTGATCCTAGCACTCCTCGGGAGGCAGAGATAGGAGGATCACCAAGAGTTTGAGGTCACCCTGAGGCTACATAGTGAATTCCAGGTAAGCCTTGGCTAGAGTGAAGCCCTACCTCAGGAAAAACACAAAACAAAACAAAGGTTGACTTGATATGGCTGCCTGATCTTGGGCACTCAAGACCACAAGACAAAATAAACCTTTTTTCTTTATAAGGTACCTAGCCTCAGGTATTTTGTAATGACACTTTATCTGCTCATCGTATGGCAGCTCCATGAGGGCAGAGGTTTTGCTCACTGCTCTTAGTTTCTGGGACAGTGTCATGGAGGAAGAAAGTGTTTGGTGACTAGGGATTGAATGAATGAATGAATGAATGGCTACTATTGCATTGTCTCTTGTTACCAGCATTCAGGGGAAGGACTACTATGCCTGCTTTATAGAAGTGAGCTGGGTTAGAGAGCCCATCAGGACACTAGAGGCAGTCCATTGTCCTCTGGCCTTGGTCCTGTGAAGGGTGCCTAGTTGAGTTGAGGTGGCCTTGAGGAAGTAGGGACCTGACTTCCAGGGTTTGCCATTGATTTTCGGACCTCTGAACCCAGAAGCCGGTTTGCTCCTTCCTGTTGTAATTTAGTAGCTCTTACATTCCATGCCTCAGCCAAAATGGAAAAAGAAGGGAGGGGGGAAACAACAACACCGTGCTCATTTTTACACGGGCTAAGCTCCGTGAGCTCCGCATGGAAACTGCTGTCCATGATGTCATAGCCCTGAGGCTCTGGGCAGCGTTACTGACACACTGTGTGCGGTGGGCTGGGCCAGGGTCCACCCGCTCCCCCCAGAGCTGCGTGAGCACACTGCTGACCGCGGCTCCATCGACAAGCCTGGGCCCAGATCCCTGAGCCAGGATGGAGCCAGGCGCAGGGCAGACAGAGGTTCCCTCAGGCTCATGCGCAGAGGAGCACCATAAACTGCACCCCAAACGTCCTCAACGTCCACTGTGAGGGGACTCTGCATAGACTGAAGGACACGCAGGTCTATCACTTTGGTCTGTGCCTTTCTAGAAGCGGGGGACCCAGAGTGATGTGGTATTCTGCTCTCAGTCCAACTCACATGACCAGAGGACCACCGCGTCCTATGTGAGTCTTATGCTTACTTGAGAAGGCAAGGCTCCTGCTCAAGTGAGAGCCGTCTGTGGAGAAAACTGCTTGATCAAGTCCAAGTTTTCACTTTACACTTGAAGAAACCAAGGCACAGAGAGCGGCAAGGACTGGTCTAAGATCACACAGCCGATCCACAGAGCAGACAGGGCTGGAAGCAGCCTCTGGATGCCTGGCCAGGAGCATTTCTTACTATATCTCATACTTAAACAGTTCCATTCGGGCGGAAGCTCTGTTGTTCCGGAAGAGACGCCAGACCTTTCCAGAATCCGGTGTAAGGCTGTCTTCCAGGATCTGCTGTCAAGGACTATTCCTCAGGGAACAGCTGTTGGCAAAAGCAGGCGAGATATTGATTATGGCTGGGGTCAAGTGGAGGATGGTGTTAGGTCTGTGGTGGGGGAGGGGACAAGAAAGGATGAGGAAAGGGAGTGGAAGTGTTTCTGGAAAACTAACCAAAGGTATGTTTAATATATATATATATATTTACTATTGTCTGTATTTTCTTCAGTTCTACAAACAGTTGTTAATATCTGAAAATGATAAAATGTTGAACCAGGCTGGTCTAGAAATCACCATTGCTCTGACCTTGGCTGGCCGGGCCTTTCAAAGGAACGCAGCCATAGGCGGTAGATGAAGCGGGGATTCTCCAGCTCAGGAACCTACCTGCAGCCTGTCCATTAGAGACGCTGGCCCATCTCTTGAAAGAACACAGCAGCCAAGGACTGAGGTGTCCAGAGCAAAGCCGAGGTTCTGGGAAGTCCGCTTTGGCTGCATGCATGCCTTCTGTCCTGAAGGCCAACAATACTGTGTGAGCGACAGGCTTGCCCCGGTCCCCAGAGGAGAGTAAAGACAGCAAGGTCTCAGAATCCAGGTTCACCAAGCCACAGCTCCCCTGGCTCCCAGTAGGGAGGGAGCCTGGGGAATATCCCGTTGGTGGAGAGATGGCTTAGCAGTTAAGGCACTTGCCTGCGAAGCCAACAGACCCAGGTTTGATTCCCCAGTACACACATGAGCCAGATGCACAAGGTGGTGCATGCATCTAGAGTTCTTTTGCAGTGGCTAGAGTCCTTGGTGAGCCCATTCATTCCCCCCCTCTCCCTCCCTCCCTCTCAAGTAAATAAAATAAAATATAAATATTTTTAGGGCTGGAGAGATGACTCAGCAGTTAAGGTGCTTGCTTGTGAAACCTAAGGATCCAGGTTCAATTCTCCATGATGCCGAATGCATAAGGTGGCACATGCATCTGGAGTTCGTTTGCAGTGGCTAGAAGCCCTGGCATGCCTATTCTCTCTCTGTGTCTCAAATAAAAATAAATAAATAAAAGGACCTTTTGAATATATATAGCTTTTAAAGAGGGTCCAGGCATGGCAATTGGCTTACACGTGCACTCACAAGCACGCTCATACACCTCACAAACACACACACACGGAGTTAGCATTGGATGAGGCGTCCCCATGAGTGACACTGTTAGGAACAACCTTTCTGGCCTTTGGGTGTCTTGAGAAAGGTCAGTGTCAGGTCTTGTGAGGTAAGTACCCCATTCCAGGCTGGTCAATGACCCAGAGAAATGGCTCATGATTTTCATGCATGTGTAGTGCAGTGCTTAGGACGAGACTGGTATAAAGGAGCCCAGTGAACATTAGCTGAGGCCAGTGTGGCAGTGAGCCCGGGTAAGGGGTGAGGTGCTGGGTTCTGGCCCATGTGCCCAGCTGGAAGATTTGCTTCCCATCCATTCTGCCTCTGGCCAGCATGATGGGCTGGGCCACTTTCAGGCACAGAAAGAAGGAACCCCAAGCTGTCTGCTGTCGGCAGTAATGAGATTATTTTTTCTTAAATGTATTTATTTGCATTTCCATGTGTGTGGGTGTGAACACACCAACGTCTCTTGCCATTGCAAATGGACACTCATCTGGCTTTACCTGGGTACTGGGGAATTGGACCAGGGTGATAATTCAAACAAATTCCTTTAACCAGCCAGCCATCTCCCCCGCCCTCACGGTGTCATTGTCTGGTCTTTCTCTCCTGGCTCCCCTCTCGTCTCCAGGCACGAATGGGCATCATGGTCCCCCTCCCCTGAGTTACCCCTCACCCCCATCCCACACAAAAGCTCCCATTTCTCACCTCCCAACAGCACTGGGCTAGATCTCAGAAGCCTAGAACTCTAGAATGCCAGGGTTGGAAGGCCCTTCTCCAGTGATCCATGCTCGTGAGCACTGAGGCTCAGAGATGGAAAGTCGACCCTTACCTCCAGGCCGTGCACTAGGTGAGCCATGCTGGCCTGGAGTTGGGCCAGGCTCTGAGCTCTCTCACAGCCTCCTTTCCTCTCCACAGGTCCCCCAGAGGCCACTCCGGAGATGCCGCTCCCTCCCTCACCCCCCACACCCTCGTGGCCACCCCTCACCTGGTCTTCGTTTTGCTGCGTCCTCTGCAGATCTGTCTGGGGTAATTCTCACCAAGCCAGGCAGCTAACTAACGAGCTTCAGATGTTCACGCCCGGTTGCAGCCAGTCCACAAATACAATGGTGATTGGGGATGCCTGGCCTGGCCTGCCTGGTGCTGTGGGGTGGGACTGGGAAGAAGAAGGGAAGCCACTTTGCCCCTCCACAGGTAACTAAACTCCCCACTTGAAGCCAGTAGGCATCTACTACTCAACACCTCACCGGAGCTGCTCACCTAGATGGGATACGGAAGGTCAGGGAGGCTGGAAGCCAGATAAGACATGGGAACTTGCTTTTTCCTTCACACCTTTTCTGGATCCTGAGTGGGTGTTTTCCCCGAGCTAGCAGCAGGTAGGGGTGAGGGTGGGTGGGCACCTGCTCTATGCATGTCCTCTGCTGGGACAATCGCTGCCTGTCACCTCACCAGAACCCCGCAGATGACAGTCATCCATTGGTTTACAGGGGACACGGAAGGTCAAGAGAAGTGGAGGTGCGGGGTTCAGCCTTTTCTGTGACAGTCCATGCTCTGCCCCGATAGCAAGCTGTGGGGTTTCAAAAATCCAGGATGAAGCCTTGGGCTCATGGCTTGGGGAAGGGCGAGGCCCGTGTTGCCCAGGGTTTCCGACGCCAAGGCTGGGGTACAGGCTGACTCACACCTTCGTCTTGACAAGGTAACAGATCTCACATTTACAAAACGGGGGTCATCGTCTCACATTCAGGTGAGGTCATGCTAAATGCCCTCATAGTTAGTTCTCCAGGCTGTACCCAGAAAGCACTCTGGGAGCCAGACCCACCGCTAGGGGCTCTGTCTCGCTTTACTGTGAGGAGCCTGGGGGCAGAGTCCACTCAGCACCCTGGCCAGGCTCCTTTACCCTTTGTGTGTCTTGGATTCCCCACCTGTGATTAATCAATTAATTACTCCATTAATTAATTAGTTCCTATCGTATAGGGTCATGGTGAAGTTAAATGAGTTACAGTTTCTACAAGCTTAGGATGCCTGACCCAGAGCACATACCCAGCCTTGTTAGCCACTGGTGGGAGCAATCTTGTGAGACAAGTGCTCTTTTCCCTAGAGTACAGATGTGGAAACTGAGGCAATGCAGTGCAGAGAGTCTCCAATCTTAGCTTGCATCCAACCTCCTTGGACAGTTTCTTAAAAAGCCCCGAGAGGGCTGGAGGGCTTGCTTAGTGGTTAAGGCATTTGCCTGAAAGGCCAAAGGACCCAGGTTCGATTCCCCCAGGACCCACGTTAGCCAGATACACAAGGGGGCGCAGGCGTCTGGAGTTCGTTTGCAGTGGCTGGAGGCCCTGGTGCGCCCATTCTCTCACTCTCACTTCCTCTTTCTCTGTCAAATAAATAAATGAAATATATATATTTTTAAAAAGTCCCAAAAGTTGAACTCCATTCCCCATAGCTCCGGTAGTGCTGGCTGGGTCAGTCTGGGCTGGAACCTGAGAATTTGCCATCCTAGCATGTTTCTGGGTACCTCTGATGTCACTGGTCTGGGGACCTGTCTCGACGCCTGTTGTGGCAGGCAGGATCAGCTAGGACCAGTAACCATGGGGCAATAAGCAATGTAATGTGTGAGTGGGTGAGTAGGAGATTAAGGCAGGCAGAAAGATCTTAGACAAGGTAGGACTGAGCTCAAGGTGCTTTTCCTTGTGTGGGCCTCCTCCTCCTAAAACGGGGGGGGGGGAGGCATCAGTAATCCTTTCTCCTAGGGCACTGTTTGGAAGAGATGCAGGTAGAGGCCTGGCATGACTCAGAAGCTCCGGCACCATGACAAAGGTGCGGGAGGGTGCCAGCCTGGGCTCCCTCACTAACGTTGCTCCCCTCCCAACAACCGGGGCTGCAGCTTGTCCCTCCGTGTCCCTGGACCTGAGATGGGAAGGCCCGCCCCCACACTCCTCCCCCGGCTCCCTGTGGCAGAGGGCAGTGAGCTCGAGGAGGCCACTGGCTGCATAAAGGGGCTTGTGTCCCGGCCCGCTCACCTCCCACCTCGTGTCCAGTGGTTTTCTATTTCAGTTGCTGTAAAAATATCACCTTTGATCTCAGCTTGTGGCTCTTAAAAAAAAAACCAAAAAAAAAAAAAAAACAGAAGAAGAAGAAAAAGAAGAAAGCAACCACCGACAGGCTTTTGGCTTTCCCCCTTCCCTGCTCCCCTTACCTCCCAGAACAGCCTGCTCGTCCCCTCCATTTCTCTCCTTGTTAACCCCCGCCCTGGACTGCCAGCACCTAGCTGGAACCAGAGCCTAAGCCCCTTAGGAATTCCCTAACCCTAACCACCACCCCCCTCCGCTCCTCCGCAAGCCACTCTGGGGCTGTGTGCTGAAGGAACCTCACAAATGAGGGGCCTGTAGGGGAAAGCTCCCTCTCCTCCCCTCCCACCCCGGGGCCCCCACTCTTGCCCCTTCTCTTGTGCTTCTAGGCCAAGAACCTCCAAGATTCGCTGCTTGGCTAGGCATGGTATCAGTCACAGCCCGGCATCTGTGAAGTCTCCAGGCCTCCCCAGAGTGCAGTGAGAAAGCCTGGGGGGGGGGGGTTGGAGAGAGAGGGGGGCTAAATATTTACATCACTCAAAGCCAGCAGCAGCCCCGATTTGCACCTTCAGGCTCTGGGTTCTTCTAGCCTCCTCCTGGCTCTGCAGGGAGCATGAGGCCTGCCTCAACCATCACCCAGAATCCACTGGGCTCCATCCAAACCTGGAACCTCTCCTCTCTGCACAGCCGGGGAAGCACTTGCTGCCCGACCCCCCAAAACCCTGTGCTGTGGCCACCCTGAGACAGACAGTCTTCTATAACCAAGGCCGCTGAGCCAGAGCCCTTCAGGATGGAAAATCACCTTCCTGGGGCTGCTTGTGCCCTACCAACCCCACTGCCTAGGGAGGTCAACTCCAAGGGTCCCAGTTCCCCGAGCATCATCCAACCATCTTCCTGGGCAGTTTCTCGGCTGACGTGCATTTTGTGCCGAAGGAGACGGCTAGCAAATCCTGAACCTGTGACTCACGCTAGCCTTTGAGCTGCCTGTGATGTGTTCTTTTGGCTCCGGCTCTCACAGACGAAATACCACTCATTCAACAAACACTTCTCTCCATCGGTTATCCGAATTAGACCCTGCGCTCACATAGCCACTGCCCTTCCTCCGGGAGACTCCTCACTCCACACACATACAACCTTGCACGTGGTGACACCGTGTGACAGTGAATGCAGGGGTTTTTGGGGGGGGCACCTGGACCGTTACCTGATGGAGGAACAGAAATGGCAAGGCTGGGGGATTCATGGGAAGCTGGGAGAGCCTGGAGGTCTGGGCCAGCTTTGAGTACTCATGAGGCCTGTTGAGAGGGGAGTGGAGAGGAAGGTCAGGCATCAGGGAGGCCGGAGTGGGACCTACTCCCTGGGTGGGTTGTATGTGTGGGGGGTGGGTATGTAAGGCCCATCTGGGGGCAGGAAGACGCAGGATTGTTTGGTCCTGTGTGTGCCTCCAGGCCACAGCCTCGTTTAAAAGCAACCACAGCCCACCAAGGGCCCAGACTGGGCTCCTTGAAGAACAGCCCACAAGCCCAGGGCAAGGCGGAGGGCACAGCCAGTGTGGCTGCTCCTGGGCAGGGGGTTTAGGATGCAGACCTGACTCATCTGTGTCCCCAGGGCCCAGCCCAGGGACTGAGCCAAGCAGGCGCCAGTGACAGCAAGCTGTGGACTCAAAGAAGCCTTACAAACTCGTCCAGCAGACTGACTTGAGGTATTTCTTCCTGCCGCACATCCTCGATCTGGGGTTGCGGAAGTGGGAGGCTGCAGCCAGGCTTCAAAGGCGCCCCACACAACTGCAAGAAATTTGGGGTCACTATGGGCAAAAAAAAAAAAAAATCCTTCTTCTGGCTTTACAGCCTCAGTTTCCCATCTTGAGGTCAGGGCGTGCGTGATGGCGAATGTCAGGGGATCCCCAAGTAGAGAAGGAACCACAGGTAATAGGTAATAGAAATTTGGTTGGCGCTGTCTGGTCCTCCGGTGATCTTGGAATGGGGGGGGCAGCTCCAGCACCCTCCCCCGCAGGTCGGAGAGCCGTAGCTTCTGTCACCCCCACGTCCCTGGGGGCAGCGGTCTCCACATTGGCTGCGCTTCCCGGGCCCCGGGGGAGTCGGAGGATGGAGGAACTCTCGAAAGCCGGGTTTCTCGGTGAGCCTGGCCTGGGACCCCGCAGACCCACCCGGGTTCCGTGGACAACCCCGGGCGTGTGTGCGCGTCTGAACGGCCCCGACCGCGGGCTCAGCACGGGGCCTCGCGACGCCCGGTCGTCGTCCCACGGTCAGAGACCGGGACCCCGGGCCGTGCAGCTCCCCACCTCCGCGGGGGCGTCCCGGAGCCCCGCACCCGGCCGAGCCACGCCGCCCGCTCCGCGATGCCCCGACGGATCGCGGGCTTTTCCGGGCCAAAAGCCCCTGAGCTCCGGGGCGACACGACACTAGTTTTGGGGGCCCCTGGGCGAGCCGAGAACCCCGCATCCAGTTGGACGTGGGTGTCCAGACGCTAGAAAAAAAAAGTGGGGGGGGGTGATTTGTACCACTTAGAAAGTAAACAGACAGGCTTTGCGCAGCGTGGCTCGTTGGTCTAGGGGTATGATTCTCGCTTAGGGTGCGAGAGGTCCCGGGTTCAAATCCCGGACGAGCCCAAGGCTTTAGTTTTTGCCTGCTGTTATAATAGACCTCAGGTCTTAAAATACCTGTCGTTACTACGCAGCCTGGAAGGATTCTTAAGAAAGCAGCCAATGGGCCAAAACCCATTTTGAATCGGCGTTTGGAGTCATTCATGTCTTGCCAAGTTCTAGATCGCGTATAGGGGCTGCACTGTAAACTTGCCAGTTCCGAGTAGAAGGTAGTCTGTGATTGCGGATCAGAAAAAAAAGAGGGGCTCGTCCGGGATTTGAACCCGGGACCTCTCGGACCCAAACCGAGAATCATACCCCTAGACCAACGAGCCAGCCGCCAAAGCACTTCAGCTAGGGTTTACTAGAGGGAGCCAGCACCATGAGCATGCGTGTGCGCCTGCGCAGACCGGCACGCCGATCGTGATTTACTTGCACAATTTCGTGCGCGCCCCGCGGACCCACGCGCTGATTTGAGTCCACGAGTGGCCACAGGTTTGCACGCCCCACCCCATCCCCCGTGCTTCTCCACTCCTGGAGTCCTCGGCCTCGGGCAGCGCCGTCCCCACCCCAGATTCCCCGCCTAGGGCTGCGGAGCCGAGAGCTGGGCTGCTGCTCTCCGCCGCGCTCCGCGTCCAGCCGGGGCCGGACTTGGAGCATGTACTTACGCGGGTCGGGCCGGGTGCTGGGCCCCGTGTATCACCCCAGTGTGAATGCTAGGGCCTGGATGAGGGGGGGGTCTCAGCCCCAGGCCCGGGAAGGTGCGCACGGGCCAAAGGAACCCGAGCCCTTCTGCAGATCCGAACATCGCGTGGTTGCCGGATGCAGCGAGCCCAGCCCTGGGAATTGGATACAAAGTTACAAACAATGCCGGCGCACGGGGGCCTGGATTTTTGGCACTTGTTTTTTTCATTAACAACATTCCCCTCCCCCCAACCCCCACAGACACACAGCTCCAATCACTAGCATGGAAGTTCTTTGAGGGCAGGAGCCAAACCGAAGCCCTCTCCTCTCAGGGAATGGAAACGAGAATTAGTAATCACCAACAGTAATTACACAGCCTGGGTTCACTTAACTTCTTAAACTCTATTTGCTAGTGAGTAAAGGGATCCGAGAGGTTTGTTGTCTTAGGCAAAGTCACTCAGCTGCAAGTGGCCAAGCTGGGCTTTTCAGTTGTCAGTCATCTGTCACTGCTTACTTGGCCGTTCCCCACCTCTGTATTTCCATGTACATATTTAAATCACATTTATATTCACACGTGTTCTCCAGGAAATAGTTGACATTGTTTGGGAACAGTTTATAAAGAAAAGAGCAGTTCCCCACATTCATATGTCCTTGAGTCACTCGCCCCCAAATAACTCCTGGCTCTGCCGTGCGTATGCTGCCTCTGAAAATGACATTACTCCAGCCTGTCGCAGCAAGGCTTCCATTTTATGTACGTTCTTCTCTGAACACTTGAGAAGGGCTCCCGGAGTGAGGCAAACCTTTGTGGGCTTTGAAGGGCTTTTAAGTCGTGCCTGAGGTGTGAAGGAGGGAAAGTCACAGTATGTTGAGGTTTTAAGCGTCCTACTGTGTGCCAAGCACCAGCTGAGGCGTTTTACAGGTTATCTTCTCACTAAATCAAGAACTGGGTCAAGGGTGCCATCTCCACCTCAGGTAAGGACCACGAGGACACATACACTAAGTGACACCACCTCTCCCCCCTCCCGCCGGAGCACACACTGACATCCCCCCGGAACTCACACTGACACCCCTCCCCCCGCCCCAGAGCACACACTAGCCATTGTCAGAATCAGGGTCCATCATTTACTCAGTTGGCATCTTGGTGACAAGAGCCCCAGCTCAGAGCTGATGGTTTCAATGTGAGGTGCACCCAAACTCTGCTCTCTGGGATCATCTTAGTGTCTGGGTCATCCCCTCTATAAGGCCCATATGCTGTTCCCCCAGTCCTATCCCTCCTTGTGCCTTCTCCCCAGTTACACCTAAGCAGCTTTCTCTCCAGCTCAGCCTGCTCAGGCATTCTGGCTTCCGGGCTGGAGAGATGGCTTAGCAGTTAAGGCTTTTGCCTGCAAAGCCAAAGGACCCAGGTCAGTTCCCCAGGACCCAGGTAAGCCAGCTGCACAAGGTGGCGCATGCGCCTAGAGTGCATTTGCAGTGGATGGATGCCCCGGCGCGCCTATTTTCTCTCTCTCCTCTCTCTTATTCTCTCTGCCTCTTTCTCTCAAATAAATTTTTAAAAAGGTAAAAAACAATTCTGGCTTTTAAGCCTGGCATGGTGGCACATGCCTTTGATCCCAACACTCTGGAGGCAGAGGTAGGAGGATTGCTGAGTTCAGGGCCACCCGGAGAGACGACATAGTGAATTCCAGATCAGCCTGGGCTAGAGTGAAATCCCACCTCGGCGGGGGGAGGGGGAGTTCTGGCTTTGCAGCCTCCTGCAAGAAGACTCTTGACCACTCCAGCCCTTGGTGTGGCCAAGGTGCGCACAGACCTACAAGTTAATGAACTTCAGAACCTAGCCCGAGAAGCTAGAAGCTCTCACCACCATCCCCAGGGTGGGGTTCTTGGCCTTAGGTCTTCCTGGAGCAGTGGGGCTCCCACCCCAACCTCAGGTAGGACTTTGACATTGGACTTGGAGCCCGGTTTGCAAGGTTTCTCAGCCTTCTGTCAGCTGCTGGGTGACCTTGAGTGGACTGGCCAGGCTGGCAGAGACATGACGTGCTCACCTGTACAATGAGTGTGAAAGGCCTGGAGTGGCGTGGGGGTAACAGGGAGGGAATTAGTGGTGGAAGTGTTCTTGAGCTGTAACCTACCTCAGCCACCCTTAGCCAAACAACCTTAACCTTGCCTCCCAGCCAACCCCTCTCAGGGCAGTGAGACATTTTCCTTCCCTCCTCCAAGGGACAAATGCCATCAGAGGGGCCAGTGTTACTCAAGGGTCCCTGCTCTGTTACCTGTTGGCATGTGGCGCACCCCCGCCCCAGACTGTCAGGGTTAAGACCATTAGGAAATGGTGAAAACTGGCCTCAAAGCTGGGCGTGGTGGCACACGCATTTAGTCCCAGCACTCGGGAGGCAAAGCTTGGAGGACCTCCATGAGTTCGAGGCCACAGACCCTACCTTGAAAAACCAAAACATAAACAAACTGTTCTTAGAAGCTGTCAGAAGAGTGTCAGGAGGCTAGCTAGCATTCTTGAGACTCCCAGGTAACAGGCTGAGCTCCCCCCAGAGGTCACATGAATGGGCATTCCAAGGACAAGGGACACACTTGGTCCCCAGTGGCTGCTGGAAGGGACCTGAGTCTGTGGGCCACACGCCAGCCTCAGTGTGCCTAAAGCTTCCGCACGTGGGGCCAAGACGGAGGGTGCCTGCAGTCTCTGCTGCGGAGGTCGTGTGTCTAGTGGGGGACACAGCTGGGCAGCCTGCTCAAGGCTCAAGGTGTAGAGGGGTGGCCCCTGGGAAGGGGGACCGGGCTTTCCGAAAGGGACTGTGCACTGTGCGGCATCCTGAGCGGTCCTGGAGGCCGGGGAGGTGGCTCAGTGTGCACAGCACTTGCCATAGGCACAGGAAGACCTGAGTTCCCATCTACAACGCTGGGGCGAGCCGGAGTGCGCCTGTAATCCCAGTGCTGTGGAGGCAGAGACTGGAGGACTGAGCAGAACACCTGGTGTATAGCGATTTCCTCCGAATTGAAACATTCCCTGCTGGAGGGAAAGGGACTAGGGAGATGAGGGAGGTGAAAAAGTCTGAGAAAGCTGAAACTTACAAGACACCCCCAACGCCACCCCCAAGGTTACAGAAGCAGTAAACAACTTCTGGGGAGACTCTCAGAACAGCAGAGCTGCCTCAGCCTTTGCCTGGGTGGGCATTTTATTGTGCAGCTGCCTTTGAGTCGTCCACACTCCCGTCAGTGACCCCCTCACCTGCTCCCTAAGCAGCCCCAGTTACACTCTGGTTCAACAAAACTGGATTTCGGTGCAATTGTGCTTTGGCCTGTGGTCTGCGCAGTATCTGGGGCGATGTGTTTCCACCTCCCCAGGGAAAATGTTTCACGCAACAGCGCCTCACATAAGACCTCTGGTCCCCGCAAACATGTGCTCACACGCTTACAGGCATGCATGTACACGTACACAGGCAAATTTAAATCCCAGCTATGGTCCTATGAACCCAAAATCCACCGATCTCCTCTCTAAGTGGACACCCATTCGGGCCCCATGTGCTCCAGGTAGGAAGGCTTTCTAAAGCAAGAGCAAGATGGCGTGCTGCCCTGCCTTGCCCTCTCCCAGCCAAGCTCCTGGGTGCATTTGGACTGCCAACCACCCTCTGCCTCCAGTTTCACTCCTAGCTGCTCCTTACTAACCCCCACCCCCAAGGAAACAGCCTCTGCCTAACTCCATCCTTTGCGATTTGAGCCACGGCGAGCTCTCCCGCTTCCGGGAGGCAGAGAGGTGAGGCTGGGGCCACTGGGGGCCTAGCTGCCTCTTCCGGAAGGGGCAGACCGAACTTCCCAAGATAAGGGTGGTCAACAATAGAGGCTGTGTGGCAGTGAGTCTCCCAGCCAGAGGAAATGAGCAGTCTCCGCACCAGTGACTCGCTGCAGCCTCTGGCAACCCCCCCCCCCCCCCCCCCCCCCCCGCCAAAGGGTGGCTCAGGTGGGTGGCTGACTTTCCGTGCACCCCACATGTGGGGGGTCTTTTGGGCGGGGCTCAGGCATGGAGCATGTCTGGGGTGTTGCGGCCTGCCACCAAGGCAGTGGGGCCCATGCAGTCCCTGAACCCTTCTGGGACTCCATATCCCTCTCTGCATTTGGGAAGGGTAGTACCCAAGGACGCGCCGCCAGGCCTCCTGTTGTGATGGTATCATGGGAGGATGTGAAGCTGGGGAATTCCCACAGGTGCCCTGAGCCCACAGCCCGCTGCAGCCCGAGGTGTGACTCCAGCAGATCTCTTCCTGCCTTTGGCCGGGTCTTCCTGTCCCAGCCAGCCTGGTGCAGTTCTGAGATAACGTGTACGGACCCCTGAATGCAGTAGACTGCTGCCTCAGAAGGGGCTGGACTAGTGACACACTTGCGGTAGTGGTCTCTTAGGTGAGGGGTCAATGCCCTTTGCCCTCTTGTCACCATTGTCCCAGCTTGGATGGTGGCCTGTGCCTGACTTCAGCAGAAGTTGGGATTTCCAACCCAAGTGATGTTCCAAAGAAAGGACAGGGTCCTGGGAGGCGCTTAGCTCACCTAATACGGCCCGCCCACCCGCTTCAGAGCAAAGCCGAGCAAGCCAAGCTCTCCAGTGTGGCAGGCGAAAACCCAGAACTTAGATCTCCTCCCAGACTCTGCAGTGTTAGGACTGGAGTGGGCCGTGGGTCTCAGGAAATGCTCAGAAACTTGAAGCAAAGGGAACTTGCTCCAGGTCTTCTAGCCTAGAGGAGGGGACCCTCTCCAACCCCATGCTGTGGCTTCATCTCCCAGTCTCCATGGGCACAGGGGCAGCTCTAGAGGATGACAGTCCCTTCCTTTGTGAAAGGCACGGGTGGTGTGCCTCACCCCATTAGGAATGGAGAATGGGGTGGTGTATGTCATACAGGCCAGTGGGCACCTGAACACACAGCCCCATATACCAAGAGAGATGTGTGCATGGAGCCCAGGAGAGCAGGCCTGACTAGGCACAGTGATTCCCGGTCATCAGATATGGATACCACAGCCTGGGGAGAGTGGGACAGGCCAAAGAGAGGTTCCAGGGAGAATGGGAACAGAGTCAGGTGGGCCTTAGGCCATTACTTCTCCTCCTTCATAATAACTACTGAGACCTTAACCAAATACCTGGTCCTGAGCCTGCATTTTAAAATGGTGGAACGGGCCAGGCATGGTGGTGCACACCTTTAATCCTAGCACTCGGGAGGCAGAGGTACGAGAACACAGTGAGTCTGAGGCCACCCTGAGACTACGTGGTGAATTCCAGGTCAGCCTGGGCTAGAGCAAGACCCTACCTCGAAAAACCAACATAAACAAAGTAAATAAATAAAATAAAATTGTGGAATGGGCTGGAGAGATGGGTGAATGGTTAAGGTGCTTGCCTGAAAAGCTTAAGGACCCAGGTTCGATTCCCCAGTACCCACATACAGCTGGATACACAGGCACATGTGTCTGATGGCCCCCAAGGCACGAATTGTCTCTATTTCTCTCAAATAAATCGGAGAAGTAGAAGAGTTATAGAGCATCCAGAGCCTGCACAGGCGGGAAAAGCGGCTCCGGCAGCTCAGCCAACCGCCCGCGGCCCCGGCGCAGCAGAAAACCGCCAGACTCGGCTCGAGCCGCAGGACAAGCCAGGTGCGGGATTTTCCCCTCACACTGCGCTCTCCGCAACTCGGAAACATGAGGGGAGAGCGGCAGCGAGCAGCGGAGGAGAAGACCGCGAGGTAAAAGCACACGTGGAGCAGCGAGACAACCGGAGCAGCCGCGGCTCCCTCCCCTCCCCCACCGCCTGAGCCCAGCTCCAGCGAACACAGCAGCGGCCCGGGACCCGGCCACGCCAACTTGGGCTGACAGCGGGACCCAAGCAGGAGCAGAGTTCAGCAACAACTTCAGCGGCTCCAGCACCGGTACCAGCGGCCCCAGCAGCAGCGGACCCAGGAGCGGCGGCGGCGGCAGATCCCGCAGCATCGGCTTCGGGGGGAGCAGCGGCAGTGGACACGGCAGCGGCAGCTTCAGCAGCGGTGGTGGCTCCGGTGGTGGCAGCTACAGCAGCAGCAGAGGCAGCAGCAGCAGCTTGGTTTGCCCCATAGGAAAAGCAAGTGCCCAGCTCCAGAAATCAGAACAGCAGCCCGACGACCCAGGCAGCAACTTGACTGAGACCAAAATCACCCAAGGTAACTGGGATTGCACCAGGGAAGGGTCTCACTTGGTCACAAGCTGACTTGGATCCCTCAACAGACCAGAAATCTAAACCTCTTTGTTGATAGAGGATCTGGTCATTATAATAACTACTCGTGCATACATACTTGGGGCTGTTTTTGATTGAATGTGTACAGTGTTTAGTTAAATTTTAGAATCTACCTGTATTTTATTCCACTCAGCCTGCTTGAATACTCCTAAAGCAGGGAAACTCAACCCCTAAGAACATCTTTGTAGATACTCTGAGAGTCTTAAGAGCCACACCTAATACCTTAAGGTCCTACCCTGAAAATATATTACATCAAATCAATTGATACAGCTAAGAATACACAGCTAGCTAGAAAATCCAAGCATTAACTTAACCCAAGATGCAAAAATATATACATTATAACACAAGAAACACTAAAAAGCAAGACGATATAAATCCACCTAAAAGTATTAATGCATCAGAAATGTCCTCCAGTGAGAAAGAGTTAGAGGAAATGCCTGAGAAAGAGTTCAAAAGAATAATTATAAATATGTTCAAAGAGGTCAAAGAACACATGAAAACAATCAAAGAAGAAATCAAAGAGGAAATCAAAGGAATCAAAGAAGAGGCAGGACACCAATTTAATGAAATAAAGAAGGCAATACAAGACATAAATAGGGAAATAGAAATAATAAAAAAAAAACCAGTCAGAATTACTAGCAATGAAGAACACAGTTAATGAAATAAAAAACTCTGTAGAAAATCTCACCAGTAGGATGGATGAGGGAGAGGACAGAATATCTAAGCTAGAAGACCAGGTGGCAGACCTAATGCAGTCCAACAAAGAGAAAGACAAACTTATAGAAAAGTATGAGTGGGAATTTCAAGATATTCGGGACACTATGAAAAGATCCAATATAAGAATTCAGGGGATAGTAGAAGGAGAAGAACTCCACTCCAGAGGCATAGTAGGCATCTTCAACAAAATCATAGAGGAAAATTTCCCCCAAATTGGGAAAGAGGTGCCAATACAGATACAGGAAGCCTTTAGAACCCCAGCCAGACAAAACCCAGAAAGAACCTCTCCTCGCCATATTATAATCAAACTTCCAAACACACAAACCAAAGAAAAAATATTGAAAGCAGTTAGAGAGAAAAATCAAGTTACCTACAAAAGCAAGCCCATCAGGATTACAGCAGATTATTCAACACAAACTTTTAAAGCCAGAAGGGCTTGGAGTGATATATTCCAAGTTCTGAAAGATAACAACTGTCAACCAAGGTTACTTTATCCTGCAAAGTTATCCATTGAAATCGATGGAGAAATAAAGATATATATATATATATATATATATATATATATATATTTTTTTTTTTTTTTTCTTTTACAAAATTGTGGAAGCCTCACAGCAGCCCCACAAGGCAGGCCAGGGCATACATAGACACCTGGGCTTGCATGGATTCTGAGATGCAGAGTGCTTGGGTTCAAGTCCAACCCAGGGAAGGAGTGATGGGAACACTCCTAATTGAAAGATTCCCTCTCCCTTTCTAATGTTCCATCATTTTTTGTTTTTGTTTTTGTTTAGATTTCAGGTATGAGCCCAGCTCTGTCCATCATTCTCTACTTCTACCCCACACTCCTTGCCAGTTTCTACAGCCCACCCACCTGTATTCCCTTGGCACCAAGAAGTCCTGGCTGGTAGTTTTCAGATCACCCATTGTTCCCCCAAGCCCTGACTTACCCCTCATTGAGAAATCCAATTGCGGGGCCATATGATGGAGACTCCCGGCCCTTGTTCTGTGGTGGACTGTTGACAACTGGTCCCCATCTCACCTGCAGCCCCAGCGCTTGGGAAAGGGTCCGAGAGCTGGGTGTGGACTGGAGCCAAAGGGAGCTCCTTCAGCCTTTGGCTGAGGCCTTAAGGATCCTGACAGGTGCCGCACCCATCATTCCTGGGCGGTATTCAACTAGCCAGAGGGAGAAAGGTGGCTCTGTAGACCCTGCTCCCTCCATCCCTTCATGGGCTCCAAATATCGCCAGCTGCTTCCCTTCTTGCTCTCATGCCACTAACTGCCCAAACTCTCAGGCTACACAGTCTTGATTCCATACTGCATCTGCACCCAGTGCCTACCCACCCAGCAAGCCATCCAGCCAGCCATCTGCCCATCTGCTGTGGCCTGAGTGTGTCCTCAAAATCCACCTTTGGAAGCCCATTCCCTGGTGGGTTGGTGCTAAGGGGTGGGGCCTGTCAGAAATGATTAGGTCATGAGGGCAGAGCCCCCCATAAAATATCCTCCCAGAGATCCTCCACCCTCTGTCATGTGAGGACACATCAGGGGGGAAAAAAATGACTGCTTGTCCTCAGAAGATTCCAGATCTGCCAGCACCTTCATCCTGGGCTTCTGTCCTCCAGAACGGGGAGCAATACACGTGTTATATATAAACCACTCAACCCAGGGCATTTTATTGTAACAGTCTAAACAGTAACCAAGTATGTACCTGCTCAGCTTGCCATCATAGGCGTGCTTCATTCATCCAGCCCCCATGGCCAACACACTGCTAGATGCTGAAGTGACTGGCAGAGACATTAAAACCTACTCTGGCCAGGCATGGTGGTGCACATCCTTAATCCCAGCACCTGGGAGGCAGAGGTAGGAGGACTGCCATGAGTTTGAGGCCACCCTGAGACTACATAGTGAATTCCAGGCCAGCCTGGGCTCGAGCAAGACCCTACCTTAAAAAAAAAAAAATCTGGCTAAGCATGGTGGCTAATGCCTTTATTCCCAGTGTGGGCTACAGAATGAGTTTTAGGCCAGCCTAGGCTACAATGAGATCCTGCCTCAAAAAACCTAAAAGAAAAAAGAAATAAGAAGAAACATAAGAAACAGCCAGACATGGTGGTTCATGTCTATGATCTCAGAACTGGGAGGGTAAGGCAGGCAGATAGCTATGAGTTCAAGGCCAGCCTGGTCTACATAGTGAGTTTCGGACAGCCTGAGTTACAGAATGAGACCCTGTATTTAAAAGAAAATAGAAGGGATGGAGAGATGGCTTAACGGTCAAGGTGCTTGCCTGTGAAGTCTAAGAATGCATGTTCAAGTCTCCAGGTCCCATGTAGCCAGACACACAGTGATGCAAGCATGCATTGTTGCCCATGCATACAAGGGGGTGCATGTGTCTGGTGTTTGTTCAAAGCAGCTGAAAGGCTTTGGCACTTCTCTCTCAAAGAGAAAATATAAAACATAGGAAAAATCTTTAACCCTAGGTTATACAAAAATTCCTTAGCTATGACACCAGGAAGATCATCTTAAAATAAAAATTGATAAACTGGGGGATGGAGGGATGGCTTAGCCATTAAGGCACTTGCCCACAAAGCCAAAGGACCCAGGTTCAATTCCCCAGGACTCACGTAAGCCAGATGCACAAGGTGGCACATGTGTCTGGAGTTTGTTTGCAGTGGCTGAAGGCCCTGGCGCACCCGTTCTCTCTTCTCTCTCTCTCTCTCTCTCTCTCACAGAAGTAAATAAATAAAAAAATTTTTGAAAATTGATAAACAGGACTTCAGCACAATGTAAAATGCACACTGTGGAAAAGATGTCATCAAGAAATTAATGGCTGATGCTGGGCGTGGTGGCACATGCCTTTAATCCCAGCACTTGGGAGGCAGAGGTAGGAGGATGGCTGTGAGTTCAAGGCTACCCTGAGGCTACATAGTGAATTCCAGGTCAGCCTGAGTCAGAGTGAGACACTACCTTGGAAAAAAAAAAAAAGAAAGAAAGAAATTAATGGCTGGAGACGTGTCTTAGCACTTATGTGAAGCCTAAGGACCCCGGTTCAAGGCTCAATTCCCCAGGACCCACGTAAGCCAGATGCACAAGGTGGCGCATGCGTCTGGAGTTTGTTTGCAGTGGGTGGAGGCCTTGTCGCACCCACTCTCTCCCTATCTATCTGCCTCTTTCTATCGCTCTCAAATAAATAAATAAAAATAATCAAAAACCTTAAAAAAAAAAGAAAGAAAGAAAGAAATTGAAAAAAAAAAAAAGCCAGGCATGGTGGCGCATGCCTTTAATCCCAGCACTTGGGAGGCATTGGTAGGAGGATTGCTATGAGCTCGAGGCCACCCTGAGACTACGTAGTGAATTTTGGGTCAGCCTGGTATAGAGTGAGACCCTACCTCAGAAAAAAAAAAAAGAAAAAGAAAAGAAAAGAAAGAAATTGAAAACAAGCTGGGTGTGGTGGTGCATGTCTTTAATCCCAGCACTCAGGTGGCAGAGGTAGGAGGATCACCGTGAGTTGAGGGCCAGCCTGAGCTAGAGTGAGACCCTACCTCAAAAAAATAAAAATAAATAAATAAATTGGAAAAAAAAAACCCACCCAAATTGTGTCACCTCTCCATCTCAGTCAGGTCTGTGGTAAGGCCTCACAAACCAGTGGTTAGGGTCATTTTGCATAAGGTGCTGCATCTGTCTTATGGATCAAGGGAAGGGGAGCTCTGTAAGGTGAGGTGCTGAGGGTTCCTCACCACCTGGACTTCCTGGGAGTTGATAGATCTGGTCTGCCTGGAGCCCAGAGGTGGGAGGAGAGCCTTGCTGAAAGCAAGGCAGAGACAGTTCCTTGGTGCAGGAGTAATGAGCTCAGACTTCCTCTCTGGGGGGCTGGATTTCCACTGGGCACTTACAAGGCCAGATTCCCTGGCCGCTGGTGTGGCCAGCTCCTTGAGGAATATAGAGGCCTTGGAAAATGAGGAGCGGAGAGCCGGGTGTGGTGGCGCACGGCTTAAATGCCAGCACTAGGGAGGCTGAGGTAGGAGGATCACTGTGAGTTCAAGGTCAGCCTGATGAGAGTACATAGTGAATTCCAGGTCAGCCTGGGCTAGAGTGAGACCCTACCCAGGGGCCTAGGGAAGGGACTCCTTAACCAGAGGCACAAGCTGCACTCTTTGCAGTTGCCAGAGTCTGGAGTTGAGACAGGAAGCTCTGCCTGGGTTTTGAAGGCTACATAGGAGCTGCAGGCTGGAGAAGTCTGAGGGGGAACCAGCTAGAGGAAACAGCACATATGGAGGCCGAGAGGCGTGAGCTGGGGGCTGTGGATGTACCATCAGACCCCGCCAGCCAGCCCTGGAGAGGAGTGTTAACTTCTGCTCAGGGGCCAAAACCAACACGTCCTCCAGCATCCTCCCTGCCACCTTCCATGCCTGACCCTGGAGGTCTTCTCAGCCCATCAATCAACAGCCTAGATTTACTGGCTGACCAGGACTGAGTTCTGAACTAACAGTACCGTCCAGTCCTTCACACCTACCGAGGAAAGAGGCCCAGTATCACTGGAAGAGAAGCCATCTGTTTTTCCTCAAAGACGCCAGAACAGGCTCAGAGGGCGACCAGAAGAAACACGTGACTCTGTGGACAGTGGGTGGAGCCTGATTACGTCAGCTGTGTGCTCTGCGTGCGTGCTCACACGTATGGGCACATCATGTATGCACACAGCCCTTAGCATCCTATCCTGGTCAGTGAGTTGGGGCAGCGGGTGTGCGCTCTCAGCGGGTTAGGATCCTGAAGCTGGGTGTGGTGGAACACGCCCATAATCCCAGAATTTGGGAGGTAGACACAGGAGGATCATGAGGTTGAGGCTAGCCTGGGCTACATGCAAAACCTTGTCTCATAAACAAAAACAACCACAAAAAGCAAAATGGCCGGAGAGAGGGCTTAACAGTTAAGGCGTTTGCCTGCAAAGCCAAAGGACCCAGGTTCGATTCCTCAGTACCCCTGTAAACCAGATGCACAAGGTGGCACATGTGTCTGGAGTTTGTTTGCACTGACTGGAGGACCTGGCATGCCCATTCTCTCTCTTTTTCCCTCTCTCACTCTCCCTCTCTCTGCCTCTTTCTCTCTCTCACACATAAATAAAATAAATTTTTAAAAAACCAACTGGTGGGCTGGAGAGATGGCTTAGCGGTTAAGCGCTTGCCTGTGAAGCCTAAGGACCCTGGTTTGAGGCTTGATTCCCCAGGACCCACGTTAGCCAGATGCACAAGGGGGCACTCACATTTGGAGTTCATTTGCAGTGGCTGGAGGCCCTGGCACGCCCATTCTCTCTCTGTCTCTCTCTGCCTCTCTCTCCCTCTGTCTGTCGCTCTCAAATAAATAAAAAAATAAAAATAAACAAAATTTAAAAAAGCAATTGGCTTTACTTAAAAAAACACAGAAAACAAATGGAAATTCTTGAGTTTAAAGTGTAATATCTGGGGCCAGGCATGGTGGCGCACACCTTTAATCCCAGCACTTGGGAGGCTGAGGTAGGAGGATTGCTGTTTGAGGTCAACCTGAGACTACATAATGGAATTCCAAGTCATCTTGGGTTACAGCAAGGCCCTACCTCAAAAACCAAATTTAAAAAAAAAGTGTAATATCTGAAATGAAAATTTCACTGATAAAGTTAGCTAGGTATAGTGGTACATGTATGTAATCTCAACACTTGGAAGGCTAAGGCTGTGAGTTCAAAGCCATCTTGGGCTACATAGTGAAACCTTTCCACAGAAAACCACAAAAGGCTTGTGTGTGTGCTTGTGGGGTGGGAATCACTAGTTGGTTGCTGAGAAGGATGGATGGGAACTATCACATTGTAGTCAGGAAGCTTCTGTGAAGAGTGATGAAAGTATTCCAGAAGGGGAGAGTAATGGTCAACATTGTCAATGTCACTAATGGTAAAGTTCATGTTTTGTGTGTTTTAACATTATTTAAATTTTGTTACTTATTCATTTGCAAGCAGAGAGAGACGGAGAGAAGAGAGATGGATGGAGATAATGGGGGCACACACCAGAGCCTCCAGCCCCCGTAAATGAACTCCAGATGCATGTGCCACTTTGTGCATCTACCTTTGCATTGGTACTGAGGAATCAAACCTAGGTGGTTAGGTTTTGTAGGCAAGCCCCTTAACCACTGAGCCATCTTTCCAGCCCTCAACATAACCTTTAAGTGAATGAATTTTAAAGTTGTGATGAAGTAGAAGGGTCAGTTATACCTGTCACCCACAAAAACTTGCAAAACCTACAACAGGGAGATTGTGGTGACCCAAGTGTCTTCCTAGAACTAGAAACAGGACAGTGAGGCACCTGGTAGAGTCCTTGCTCAGAACAGCAGGCAGCCCAGCATCTCAGGGGGACATAAATTGTTTGGCTGTCAGCCTCCAAACCTTCTTCTCCATTGGGAGTCACATCCCTCCCTGCAAGGGCCTGTCAGGAGGCAAGGGCCCAGGTCTGTCCCAGGAGGTGAAGATCTGCTCAGTCCCTTCCCTTCAACTTCACCCAGGCATGAGACTCGGCTCAGCCAATAGGGTTCCCTGACCATGGGCTTCCCGTTTTGAAGGAGTGTTCTGAGACAGAGCCATACAAAGTGGAGATTTTCTTTTCTTTTCTTTTTAAAAAGTAATTTATTTATTTTAGAAAGAGGGAGGAAAGAGAGAGAGAGAGAAAGAGAGAGAAAATGGGCATGCTAGGGCCTCTATCCACTGCAAGTGAACTCTAGACACACACACCACCTTGTTCATCTAGCTTTAAGTGGGTATTGGGGAATTGAACCTGGGTCCTTTGGCATTGCTGGCAATACCTTAATCGCTAAACCATCTCTCCAGCCCCAGTGGAGATACTGTTTTTGGAAGGGGACAGGTGTGGGGGGGGGCAGTGGAAGGAGGAAAGAAATGAGCAAATTCATTCATTCAGGAAGTTTTTACTAAGTGCTTACTACATATGAAGCACAGAGTGAAGGAATGAAGGAGAGAGAAGTCAGAGGGTGAGTGTATGAGGAGCCAGTCCTTGGGAAACCTCAGGGGGGCTGCCAGGTGGGGTGAAGGCCTGGCAGGAGACCCTAGAGAAGGCATGTTGGGGAGTGGTCCCGGCTAAGATCACAAGGATGCCACTGGTATTCTCTTTCAGAGACCAGGTGGGGGGTCTGGTCCCTGACAGGCCACCGTCCTTGTAAAAGCCCTGATTTATGGTCTAGCCGCCCGTGGACCGTGATGTCGTCTGTGCTTCTGTTTATTTATTTGTGAGAACCAATTGGTTTCAGGCTCCTTCGTCCTTCTGTCTGCATGGGTTCCAACTTCACATGGTGAAGGAGACGGATGTCTTAGGATTATTTTGCATGAAATTGCTGTGAAAAAAACTGCTTGGCTCGCATTTGATTTCACCTCTTGTTACAGTATAATTTGTTACCCTGAAGCCCGTGGCAGCTGGCGGCCTGGAGGAGCAGATGTTCCTGGGGGAGGTGAGGACTCGCCAGGCAGCAGTGGCAGCAGCGTTGTGGTGGCTTCTGCCGGGCAGGCCTGGCCCTGACCTGTAACTGGGACAAGCTCATGAAACCCTGTCCGTCTTAGCTTCCCTGTCTATGAAATGGGGAAGAGTCTACTGTCTTTACCAGGCTTCTCATCTCTGTGATACAAACCCCCTACGGCAGGACAGGTTCATTTAGCTCACGGTCTCAGTGGTTTTAGCTGCGCTGATCCTGGGCCTGCGGTAGAGTAAAACATCATGGCAGCGAGGGCGTGCGGCAGGGACAGGAAGCAAGAGAGGGACAGAGAAGGTCTTTGAACAAGACACTGCTGACACGCTTCCCTACCTCCTGTGATTCCCAGAATCTCCAAAACAGCACCAGCAGCTAGGGACCAAGCCCTCAAGCTATCAAAGGCTCACACATGGTCCCTTTTATGGGGTACTTCATATCCAAATCATAATAGCTACCTGTCTCCTGGAGGTGAGAAATGCAGGCCTGGAGAGAGGGCTTAGCAGTGTAGGCGCTTGCCCGCAAAGCCTAAGGACACAGGTCCAGTTCCCCAGGACCCATGCAAGCCAGATGCACATGGTGGCATATGCATCTGGAGTTTGTTTGCAGTGGCTGGAGGCCCTGGTGTGCCCATTCTCTTTCTCTTTCTGTGTCCGTCTCAAATAAAGAAATAAATGACATAATTCATAGAAAAGGACAGTGTGTGCACTATGGAATGCCTCAACAAAATGTTTACTCTTACAGGCATGGACAGAAGTGAACTGGATAAAGGTGTGCTTTGTTTTCTTTTTGCATGTGTGTATTGTGTGGCAAGGCATGTGTGTGTGCAGATGCACGCGCCCCGTGTGAATGTGTGCAGAAGCCAGAGGGGAGCAGGTGTCCTTCTCTGATCCTCATCTGTGCATTTCTTTGAGACAGGGTCTCTCCTTCAACCAGGGTTGTCTGCTGCTCCTAAGCAAGCTTCAGCAAGTCTCCAATCTCTACCCCTCATGGGCTGGGTCTCACCCACCTTTTTGTTTTGTTTTGTTTTTGGTTTTTCAAGGTAGGGTCTCACTCTGGCCCAGGCTGACCCGGAATTCACTACGGAGTCTCAAGGTGACCTCAAACTCACGGTGATCCTCCTACCTCTGCCTCCCAAGTGCTGGGATTAAAGGTGTGCGCCGCCACGCCCGGCTCACCCAGCTTTTCACATAGTGTTGCAGTCAGGTTTGCATTGCTGGCACAGAACACCCGACCAAGAGCAGCTGGTGGTAGGAAAGCTGGTGGCTTACAGACTTGAGGGGAAGCTCCACAATGGCAGGGGAAAATGTGGCATGAGCAGAGAGTGGACATCACCTCCTGGCCAACATCAGTTGGACAACAGTAGCAGGAGAATGTGCCAAACACTGGCAAGGAGAAGGAAGCTGGCTGTAATGCCCATAAGCCCATCCCCAACAATACACTGCTGCCAAGAGGCTCCAATTCCCAAATTGCCACCAGCTGGGGACGTGGCATTCAGAACACATCAGTTTATGGGGGACGTCTGAATCAAACCACCACACATGGGTTCTAGAGAGTTCAGCTTGGCAGTGTCCTTCCCAAGAGGTTGTCTTGCTTAAGCAGCAAACACTGTTAACATCGAGCCATCTCCTCAGCCTAAAAATGGGCTGTTTGACATAACATAAAGACAGAAAATGAGCTGGGCATGGTGGTGCATACCTTTAATCCCAGCACTTAGGAGGCAGAGGTAGGAGGATCACTGAGAGTTCGAGGCCACCCTGAGACTACATAATGAATTCCAGGTCAGCCTGGTCTAGAGTGAAACTACCTTGATAAATCAAAAAAAAAAAAAAAAAAAAATCACTGTGAGTTTGAGGCCTCCCTGGGACTACATAGTAAATTCCAGGTCAGCCTAGGCTAGCAAGTCCCTATCTAAAACAAACAAACAACAACAACAAAAAAAACACCAACAAATTAAAAAGAAAGTGGTAGGATACTGTGATGGCTAATTCTGATTGTCAGTTTGACTAGACTAAGAATCACCTAGAAGGGGCTGGAGAAATGGCTTAACTGCTAGCCTGCAAAGCCAAAGAACCCAGGTTCAGTTCCTCTATATCCACATAAAGCCAAATGCACAAGGTGGTGCATGCATCTGGAGTTTGTGTGCAGTGGCTAGAGGTCCTGGTGTGTCCATTCTCTCTCTCTCTCCTTCTCTGTCTGTCAAATAAATGAATAATAATAAAAAAATATATTTTTTGGTTTTCTGAGGTAGGGTTTCACGCTAGTTCAGGCTAACCTGGGATTCACTATGTAATCTCAGGGTGGTCTTGAACTCTTGGCGATCCTCCTACCTCTGCCTCCTGGCTCAGCAAAATATTCTTTTTTTTTTAAAAAAAAGAATCACCTAGAGCATGGGAGAGGCTTATCTCTGGGTGTGTTTTCAGGGCATTTCCAGACAGGGTTCACTGGGCAGGGGAGAACTTCTTTGAATGTGGTGACACCATCCAATGGGCAGGGGCCCAGATGAAGTGTGAAAACAAGAGCAAGAGCAGAGTTCTGTCATTCTTTTCTGAGTCTTGGCTACTGTGCATTGAGCTCTTCTACCATATGGCTTTACCATGATAGACTGACCCCTTTGATACTGCATCAAACTAAATCTTTCTTGGCTTGCTGTAAATATAAATATAAATATAAATACACACACACACACACACACACACACACACACACACACACACATATATTTTAGAAGGAGGGGGGTGAGATCAGGTTCCTCACAGTAACATGAAAAGCAACTAATACAGAGAGAAAGCCAGAGAAGGTCACGAAAGGTCATGGATGCCAGAGGGAGCCATGAGAGAGCTGTGAGCAGAGAGACGTGATCTGAGTCCTCAAGGGTCTCCACACTCGGGACTGGCCAAGTCCACAGGCAGCTGTGGGATCCATTAGTTTCCTATGGCTTCCCAAACTACAAACTAGTTCGCTCAAACAGTGAAGCGTATTCCCACAGTTCTGGAGGCTACAATTCCAAGCTCAAGGTGCTGTCATAGCTCTGCTCCCACGGGAGGGTGTAGGGAAGGCGCTTACCTTGCCTTCTAGCAGCTGGTGGCAGCCACCAGTCCTTGCCATTTGCTGTGTTGCACCCGTGTAACTCCAACCTTAGCTCTTAGAGTCACTCAGCATCATGTCCTGTGTCTTTAGGCCTTCTCCCTGCACCTATCTATCTGCAAAGCCCTGATTTCCAGGTACCTAGAGTTAGAATGTCACATTTTGGGGGATGAAGCACAATGTGGCCTACAACAGGCCCCAATACCCCATTTGTCCTTAATCCCTCAGGGGCTGTGGATCTCAAGATCCATTCAATAAGTCATGTATGTCCCCTACTTTGGGATGGATGTGTTGGGTGTCACAGGATTGAAGGGACAGAAAAAACTCCAAAGAATATAGGCAGCATGATGCTGTGACCAGACAAGAAAGAAGTGAATAGCTGAGGCCATGTCCCATAGCAGAGACGGGAGGCCAGAGCTGGGGCAGGCCTGGGTATGGGGAGGGGTGTTTTCAAAGCTCTCAGAGGGATGACGTCATACCCCTCTCTCAGGGCGCACCACTGCCAGAGGCGGGGAAGGGAAGGCTGGCTGCCAGAGAGCTCGGGCCTGCCGCAGAAGCCACACGGGTGGCAATGAGACGGATCAGAGGGACCCAACTCTCCCTAAGGGTAGTTGGTCAGGGGTCAAGCACTGTTGATAATTTTAATTCTATGATAAGTCTTTATGGTAAACACTTGTTAATTTTTTCCCCCCCTTCCCCTGTGAATAAGCAAAACCAGATCAGGGCTTTCAGCCTCTTAAATAACAGTTGGCAGACACCTTCCCTTGTGTCTGCCTGTGTTGAGCAGGAAGCTATCAAGCAAGCAGCCCCTCTTTGACAACCGGCCGGACTGTCATCCTGGCAGTCCGGTGGCTTTAAAAGATCCCATGGCTGCCCCAAGGAAGCCCCACTCCAGCTGGAGGGACGGTGGCAACCGCGGCCGCTGCTGAAAAACAACTTGCTCCAGATGGCTTGCACTTGCTTTGGAAGGTTCATCTCTGGGAAAGACAAGCCTTGGTGAGCCCTAGAGGGCTCAGATCACTCTTCAGCTACTTTTACATGGGGCAGGACCTCCAGTGATTCAAAAACCTGTGACTGGGGCTAGAGAAATGGCTTAGTGGTTAAGGAACTTGCCTGTGAAGCCTAAGGGCCCAGGTTCAATTCCCCACATAAGCCAGCTACACAAGGTGGCACATGCATCTTGAGTTTGTTGGCAGTGGCTGGAGGCCCTGGTGCGCCCATTCTCTTGCTCTATCTGCCTCTCCCTGTCTCTCTCACTTTTTCTCTCAAAATGGATAAATAATTTTTTTTAAAGCCTGGGTTTGGTGCAAAGCCAAGTTTGTGGTTGGTGGAGCTCGGAGCTGTGCACGTGTGGGGCTGTGATTGGTAGATTTATAATCTATGTACAAGAATGCCTGACCCCTCTGCAGGCTGGAGAGATGGTTTAGTGGTTAAGGCACTTGCCTGTGAAGCCTAAGGACCCAGGTTCAATTCCCCAGTACCTACATAAGCCAGATGCACAAGATGAGGCGTGTGTCTGGAGTTCATTTGCAGTGGCTGGATGTGCCCATTCCCTCCCCCCACCTCAAATAAATAAATAACTTTTTTTTTTTTTTTTTTGGTTTTTTTGAGGTAGGATCTCACTCTAGCCCAGGCTAACCTGGAATTCACTGTGAAGTCTCAGAGTGGCCTCGAACTCCTACCTCTGCCTCCCGAGTGCTGGGATTAAAGGCGTGCGCCACCACACCCAGCTAATTTTTTTTTTTTTAATGAATGCCTGACCCCTCTTCTAGCTATATTAGTTGGCTGTTTTCTGTTGTTTTCAGGTTGGTTGGGGAAGCTTCTCTCCACTACTCCCCAATGTTGCACATCAGCTCCAATACAGGCTTCTCCTGAATGGTCTTTTGCCATCGTGTGGTCTTTATCTGGTAGAGTGGGCTGAGCTGACTTCACAAGGAGTAGACAACCCCAGGGCTTCCAGGTGTGCCAGGGGGCAGTGGCAGCAGCAAGGGAGCCAACAGCTCCGGAGAGTAACAAAGTCACTACAAAGAACCAAGACTGCCAAGGATGGCGGAAGTATCGCGAGAGCGAGAGCTGGCAAAGAAGAATTGAAATGGGAGCCAAGGCAATGAAGACAACAGGACTCGGTCACTTAGAAGATTTTGAGAGTGCTGCTAAGGGTTAAAGAATTAAGGGTCCCAACATCCCAAACTCGAGAGCTAGAACTCTAGTAGTTGGGTGTTGGTAACCCCAGTGCAGAGCTGTAAGACCTTGCGTTGAGCTCCTAGGGGAGCCTCCAGCTTTGAATGCTTGGAGCCCTAAGCCTCCAGGTGCCAAGGCTTAAGAGTTGTAAGGCTCTGGGTTTGAAAACCCCACTTGTGAGCCCTCTAGATCTCAGGCTGGCCAATGTTAAGGGCTGCCCCTTGCCTGTTCATAATTCTACCTGAAAAAAACAGCAAAAGAACCCCAGCCTTTCGTGTGTGATGAGAGATCAGCGTAGGCCAGCATGGCTGGTGGGGACCATGGCCCTCCCTGGCATTTTTGGTCAGCCAGCTACATGTCCAAGAGGCACGGGAATGGGAGGGGCCTTCTCTCTACATCCTTAAAATCAGAGTCAGAATTTGGTGAACTTTTGTCGATATCACAGCAGTGGGTCAGAGGACAGAAACTTCCCCCAAGATCTTACATCTAGGGGCCAGGGTGATGTCTCAGAGGATAAAGTTCTCTGAGGTTTTAAAAAATTTTTATTTTTTAAGTTTTATTTATTAGAGAGAGAGAGAGAGAGAGAGGGAGGGAGAGGGAGAAGGAGAGAGAGGGAGAGAGGGAGAGAGAATGGGCACACCAGGGCCTCTAGCCACTGCAAACAAATTCCAGATGCATGTGCCACCTTGTGAATCTGGCTTACATGGGTCCTGGGGAATTGAAACAGGGTCTTTTGGCTTTGCAGGCAGATGCCTTAACCACTAAGCCATCCCTCCAGCCCTCTATGAGTTTTTGATCCTGGCTTATATTCCTTCTGGGTAAGGTTTTCCACAAGATCTGCATGTTCCTTTTGTCTCCTTGTGAACAGTGCTAATTCTCTTCTTCCTAATTTTCACTGGTAGCTACATGCCTTCTGGGGAGATCTGAGTGGGTCTCAGTACCCACGGGGCTAAACCTGGATGCTCGGGCAGGCATCGGTCTTCCTAACCCTAAAAATAGTAAGATCTCGGGCTGGAGAGATGGCTTAGCAGTTAAGCGCTGCCTGTGAAGCCTAAGGACCCCGGTTCGAGGCTCGGTTCCCCAGGTCCCACGTTAGCCAGATGCACAAGGGGGCGCATGAGTCTGGAGTTCATTTGCAGAGGCTGGAAGCCCTGGTGTGCTCATTCTCTCTCTCTCTCTCTCTCTCTCTCTCTCTCTCTCTCTCTCTCTCTCTCCCTCTATCTGTCTTTCTCTCTGTGTCTGTCGCTCTCAAATAAATAAATAAATAAATAAAAATTAAAAAAAAATAGTTTTAAAAATAGTAAGATCTCACAGTGGGTCCACAGCAGAGTGACCACCAGTGCCTCCCACCCCACAGCTCTGACACCACCTGAGCCATCCAGATAGATGGTCCCTGCTCTGGGTGTCCTCTGAGGCTGCCCCACAAAGATCATAGGACACAACAGTGGTGACATCAATGGAAAAGAAAGATGGGATAGTGTGGTAGGTCCCACATGACAGCAGTAAAGGTTTACTCATACTGAGGGCTTGAAAGAGATGTCCATTCTTCCAGCCTTGGACCAGAGCAAGTGTCCCATTAAATGAAGTCCAATGGACGGGACGGGAGTGGTAGGGAAAGGTAGGTATTGGGGTTCTGTGCTCTTTGGAAAGGTGGGATCAGGAAAAGCATAAGTCTGGATGGAAGGACAAGGTGTGTGAGTGTATGTGTGTGCACAGGGAGGGACAGGACCTGGGAAGAACAGGGCGCCAAGAGGAGGCGTAGGAGGGTTTGACTGGAGGAGGAGAGCTCTCAGAAATGGGCCAAAGTTGAGGGTTGGCTGAGGGAGTCAGTGGTACCCCCAGTTTTAAGTACAACTGAGTCACCTCAGAATCCACAGACAGCCCAGGCCAAAAGAGGTCTTCATGGACGTGGTTGGTTGGGGAAGCCTGGTACAGATGGAGGGCCAGCCTCGGGCTCTTGGGACAAGAAGTGATTCCAGGAGCTGATGAGGCAGGCAAAAAAGATGCGCCTATTATGGCATCTCTGAGCATCTGGCTTCCTGGCTTTAGGACAGAGGACAAGTGTCCTACAGGCCTTGGGTCAGCTGTCCCTCAAGAGCAGCCACACCTGACTCTGCAAGCCCAAACCACACATCCATCAGAGGAGCAGGTGATTGGCCCAGATCAAGTCACAAGTCTACCTTGAGCCAATCAGGAGCCAGGACAATGGGTGGGCAAACATGGTACTGCGGATGTCCCAGCTTTAGCCTGGACTGTGGGGAAGTGTTGGGTCGTTCTGATCTCCCCAGAAGGTATGTACCTGTCAGTGGACGTTTGGGGAGAACACCACTGTTTATAAAAAAAAAAAAAAGAAAGAAAAGAAAAGAAAAAAGACAAAGGGAGTATGCAGGTCACGTGGAAAACTATACACAGAGGGAGTACAAGCCAGGATTTTAAAAGCAAGACAGCAGCAGGCGCATTCCAAAGCCCCACCACAATAAGCCATGGAGGCCCCAAGGTCTCGGCAGGGTTGGCTTCTCACCCTGTGGTGACAGGGAAAGGAGGCGGGGAGCAAACGCATGCCTGGGCTGGGGCTGCCTGGCAAAAGCAGAGAATCCCTTCCTTCCCTTCCCACTTCTGGGCTACTCAGAACTCTGAGCCCCGAGCCTCCCTCTGGTCACCTGCCAAACGGGGGGCACAGTGGACATTGCCCCTCAGGAAGGCGAGGCTTGCTCAGGGACAGTTCTTTCCATTTCTTTCCTCCTATACCGAGTCCTAAGACTTGAGGGTCCTATCCCCTCGCCAAGGCGCATCTCAGCTCCCTCAGAAGAACCTGGGCCTGGTTCACCTTTCACTGCCGTTTTTCTTGGAAGCCGGGAGAGCTCTCCATCCGAGCATGACTCTGGCCTAAACCAATGCCCAAAGAGATACCAAGGGTCCTGCTCCCCATCACTTCAACGTGCCTGCATCCTTCACGTTGCTAACTTAGACACAATGGTGCTGGCCTGGCCTCCTCACTTGCCTCCTAGCTGTGTGGATGTTTGTTTGACAGATGTAAACAGAGGCAGGAACTCCTCTCCCACTAGGGTGAGCTGCTGGCTCACAGGCTGGAATTCCATCTGCCTAGGTCTCCCAGGCAGGGCCATTGGCTAGCTGATTCTCATAGGATGAGAACCGCAGGCCCCATGGTGGTGGTGGGGGTGGGGGTGGGGACTAGAACCCTGAGTTCATTGTGCCCTGTCCCAGCCTAAGCCTGGGACTGCTTGGGACTCCCAGTTCCTCCTGGAATCTCTATTTGGGTTTGGTTTGGGGCTGAAGTTTGTTTCCATTCAACGCAACTTGATCCCAAACCAACCTCCATCTCCCCCCTCCTCTGCCCCAGGCATGCCTGCCCCTGTGGTGGGTGCCTGACTTTGCCCGCATGCTGACAGGGCAGGCGCTCAGACCTCCCACCGAGGGCAAGAGAGGCTGGGTGGACTTTGATGTCCTGAAAAAGAGGCCCCCAGCCTCAACCCTCTCTCTCTCTCTCTCTCAGTAAGTAAATAAGTCACAGCCTGCGAAGATCAAGTGCCACCCAGTGGAAGAAAAGAGAAACAGGCTGAGGGAGAGGGAATAATTGGGGGTCTAGATGCCTCCTGGTCATTTTCTTCTTTTTTCCTTTCCTTTCCTTCCTTCCTTCCTTTTTTTTTTTTTTGGTAGTCTCAGGGTGGCCTTGAACTCACAGTGATCCACCTACCTCTGCCTCCCCAGTGCTGGGATTAAAGGCATGCACCACCAGGCCTGGCTCATTTTCTTCTTGTGTAACCTGGAAGACACCCAACCCTTTGGGAAGGTGGCTGAAATGGGCAGTCCTGATGGCTACTACTTTCTCTTCGGTTTTTATATTATAAATATTTGAGAGAGAGAGAGAGAGAGAGAGAGAAGAGGCAGGTAGAATGGGCACGCCAGGAACACCAGATGCATGTGCCACCTTGTACATCTGGCTTATATGGGTAGTGGGGAATGGAACCTGGGTCCTTAGGCTTTGCAGGCAAGCCCCTTAACCGCTAAGCCATCTCTCCAGCCCCAAGTCCTCCGGACTGTGCTGCAGATTACAAAGTGAATTCAGCTTAGCCCCACCTTCACGGAACTTGCTGGATTAAGCTCTAGAAGGGTTATTTGAGCCTCAGGGGAAAGGTCTCACCCAGGAGCAGCTCAGGGGTCCAGAGTGGGGTTCTCTCGGCCCTCGATGAGAAACCGAGGCCCCAGCAACTGCATAAATGCCCAGACTGATTCTCAGGGAGGGTGTGGAGGGTGGAGCTGCGTAACTAAGAACTGCTTAACTCAATGTGCCCGTCCCTGCTGGGCCTGAACTGGGAATTCTCAGCCGTAGGTTGGTTCCCAGACACCTGCTGTCCACGTCGGCATCCCATCAAGTCCCCAAGCCGTCCGGAGAGCAGGGCACTGCTCAGAACCAAACCGCTTCATCTCAGGAGAGAGTTGAGAGACTGACCCTGCAAACCCCACATCCTTGCCACTGATGACCCTGACCCCTGCGAGTGAATATGGATGTGTGGAGAAGCAGGGCTGAAACCAGATTTAGTCTGTTTATCCTGCCAGCCTCCTGGCCAGCACTGAGAATGTTAGGCTCTCCCCAGCTCGGCCCACAGCTTTCCCTGTTGTGTTTGTGGGTAGCTCTGGACAGGGCTCTTCATGCATGCCACAGAAGGTGGACTCCTCCAGGCAACTTGGCATTTTTTTTTTTTTTTTTTTTTTTTTTTTAGTGCATATGTGCTAGGGATTCTGGGATTCCATAGGCAAAGATTCCCTGCCGTGACTGGAACCACTGCTCTTAATACAACAGGAGACTCCAATGTCATTGTTGCGGCTTCCCGCGATTCCGTAATTGTAGGAATCTGGGGTTAACCAGTCAAAGCTCCCGCTGTGATTCTGAGATCCTAGGATTCTAATTCCTGAGAGCTTATGCTGTGAGGGATAGGAAAATGTAGCTGGGATGGAGCCCGTGGTGAAGAGGCAGCTTTTCCACCCTAAGACTTCTAACGATGACAGCAACGTGTTGTTTGATTTTGCGCTGTGTTCAAAAGGCAGGCGCTGGTCTTGGCCAAGCCACATCAGAGTGTGAGAGTTCACTCACCCAGGGCAGAACCGCCCATGGTAGTGGACGTGGAAGAAGAGGAACAGGAGTGGCATCCTCTTCCCAGGCCAGAGATGGCCAGAGCTCCATCCCCTTCTGTCAGGATCTGTCCTGGGTGACAAGCTCCTGTCTCCCTCTTCCTTGGTTCCCTCTCCCACCTGGTGTTTCAACAGTGATGGATGCAAGGATGGGTAAGGCAGACAAAAACAGAGCAGTGCCTGGATGATAGCAGGAACCGGCAGTATGAATGCCTTCTTTTAAAAAATATACATACATTTGAGGGGCTGGAGAGATGGCTCAGCAGTTAAGGCGCTTGCCTGCAAAGCCTAATGACCCAGGTTCAGTTCCCCAGTACTCACGTGAAGCCAGATGCCCAAAGTGGTGCATGCATCTGGAGTTTGTTTGCAGTGGCAGGATGCTGTGACACACTCAGTCTCTCTCTCTTTCTCCTTTCAAATAAATAAAACTTAAAAAAAAATGGGGCTGGAGGGATGGCTAGTGGTTAAGGCACTAGCCTGCAAAGCTAAAGGACCCAGGTTCAGTTTCTCAGGACCCTCACGTAAGCCAGATGCACAGGGTGGTAAATGCATCTGGGGTTCGTTTGCAGTGGCTGAAGGCCCTGCATGCCCATTCTCTCTATCTGCCTGTTTCTTGTGCTCTCTCTCTCTCTCTCAAATATTTTAATATATTTTTATTATTTATTTATTTATTTATTTGAGAAGGAGAGAGAGAAAGAGAAACAGGCAGACAGACAGACAGAGAGGGAACACCAGGGCATCCAGACACTGTAAATGAGCTCCAGATGCATGCGCCCCCTTGTGCATCTGGCTTAAGTGAGGGTCCTGAGGAATTGAACCAGGATCCTCTGGCTTTGCAGGCAAGCGCCTTAACCTCTAAGCCATCTCTCCAGCACCCCTCTCAAATATAAATAAAAATTATATATATATATATATATATATATATTTTTTTTTTTTTTTGAGAGATAGGGTTTCCCTCTATCTCAGGCTGACCTGGAATTCACTATGTAGTCTCAGGGTGGCCTTGAATTCATGGCGATCCTCCTACCTCTGCCTCCTGTGTGCTGGAATTAAAGGCATACGCCGCCACGCCCAGCATTTTTTAAAAAATTATTTAAGGCTCTCTGCTCGTCCCTGTTCCAGCAGCGGCCACTCCCGCCTCGTGCCTTCCTTCCTTGCTTGCTGCGCAATGCCAGCCGCATCCCTACGCACCATGGTGAAGGTGGGAGTAAACAGATTTGGCCGAATTGAGCGCCTCTTCACCAGGGCTGCCTTCCACTCTGGCAAAGTGGATATTGTTGCCATTAATGAGTCCCTCATTGACCTCAACTACATGTCCCACGGCATGGACAAGGCTGAGAATGGGCAGCTTGTCATCAGTGGGAAGGCCATCTCCATCTTCCAGCAGTGAGACCCCACCAACATCAAATGGGGTGACGCTGGTGCCAAGTATGTTGTGGAGTCTTCCCTACTATGGAGAAGGTCGGGGCCCACTTGAAGGGCCTTCTGCTGATGCCCCCGCCCCCATGCTTGTGATGGGCGTGAACCACGAGAACTATGATAACTCAAGATTGTCAGCAACGCCTCCTGCACCACCAACTGCTCAGCCCCCCCACACCCCACCGGCCAGAGTCACCCATGGCAACTTCAGCAGTGTGGAAGGACCCATGACCACACTCCATGCCATCACTGCCACCCAAAAGACCGTGGATGGTCCCTCTGATTAACTCTGGCATAATGACTGTGCCCAGAACATCATTCCTGCATCTACTGGTACTGCCAAGGCTGTGGGCAAGGTCGTCCCAGAGCTGAACGGGAAGCTCACTGGCATGGCCTTCCGTATGCCCACCCCCATTGTATGTGTGGTGGATTGGAGAAAGCTGCCAAATATGACATCAAGAACGTGGTGAAGCAGATGTAAGATGCCCCCTTAAGGGCATCATGGGCTACAGGGAGGGCCAGGTTGTCTCCTACGACTTTAACAGTGACACCCACTCTTCTACCTTTGATGCTGGGCCTGGCATTGCCCTCAGTGACCACTTTGTCAAGCTCAGTTCCTGGTATGACAACGAATTTGGCTATAGCAACAGGCTGGTGGTCCTCATGGTCCACATGGCCTCCAGGGAGTAAGAACCCCAGAAACAACATGAGAAGAAGAGAGGCCTCAGCTGCTGTCCCTGGCCCAACTCAGCCCCAACATACTGAGCATCCTCTTCCTCAGTTTCCATCCCAGATAGCCCTGGGAGAAAAGGAGGGGGCTAGGGAGCACTTTTCTGTCACTACCATCAAATAAAGTTCACTGTACCCCCCAAAATCACTTACTTGAGAGAAGAGAGAGAGAGAATGAATATTGGCTAGCCAGGGCCTCCTGCAGCTGCAAACAAACTCCAGACACATGCACCACTTTGTGTGTCTGGCTTTGCATGGGGTACTGGGAATCGAACCCAGGCTGTCAGACTTTGCAAGCAAGAACCTTTAACCGCTCCAATATCTCTCCAGCCCCAGTATAAATTAATTCTGTTGAAATGTGGGAACAGTCAGGGAGGACTTCCAAAGTGACATCTTTGCAGGAGTTGGGGGCAGCCGATGAATGAGGGAGTGACGTTCTGAGAGTCTAGCCAATGACAGCTGGGTCCTTGTTCCTGGAGCCTTAGCAGGTGGATGGGAGTGGTTTTGATGAGGGGGAATCAGGGTGGAATAACTAGCTCAGGGGAAAGGGAAAGAATAAAAGATCTTGAAAAAAGAAAAGGGTTAAAATACAGGAAGAAGGGCTGGAGAGATGGCTTAGCAGTTAAGGCGCTTGTCTGTGAAGCCCAAAGACCTAGGTTTAATTCCCCAGTACTCACGTAAGCCAGATGCACATAGTGGCGCATGCATCTGGAGTCTGTTTGCAGGTGGCTGGAAGCTCTGGCATGCCCATTCTCTCTCTCTCAAATAAATAAAATAAAACAAATGCAGGAAGAATTATAGCATGCTACTCAGCAGTAAAAAGGAATACATTATTGATACATGCAACCCCTTAGGTAGATCTCAAGGGCCTTATGCTGGTGGGGGGGGGGAAGGGGGAGTAATGTCAACCTCAGTTGGGCATATTGACATGTTACTGTTATCAGGAAGGCTTAGGCAGGAGGATCAAGAGTTCCAGGCCAGCCTACACTACATAGTGAGACCTTGCCTTAAGACAAAAAAAAAAAAAAAGCCTCCTGATTTGTACGATTCCGTTTATATCATCATCTTGAGTAATCAAGCCACCAAGATGGAAAGTGATGGGGACGGCAGGAATATGGCAGCATGGATAGAACCAGGAGGGGTGGGCAATCACCAGGGATGGTGGGGGCCTCGAGGGGATGGAGGGGAAGCAGGCAGGAAGTGCGGCAGGATGGTGAGTGGGCACAGCAGGTGTCCTCAGGGGGCAATGCGAGTGAACCCTTCACGGGATGGAAACATCTGGGCCTTGAGTGCTGAGGTAGCAGACCTTACACACGTGCTGAAATGACACAGCGTGACACGCACACGTCCCTCCAAAGCCACCTTCCCTAGTTTCATGTTGCTTTCCACTCATGTGTGATTGAACCATTGGTGGAAATTGAGCGAGGGATCATTCCTGTCTGTTTGATCTTTACAACTTCCTGTGATTATTTCAAAATGAGGAGCCTTTGTTTTCTCGTTTTATCGAGGTAGGGTCTCACTCTATCCCAGGCTGACCTGGAATTCACTATGGAGTCTGGGGTGGCCTCGAACTCACAGTGATCCTCCTACCTCTGCCTCCCAAAGGCTGGGTTTAAAGGCGTGTGTCGCCACACCCAGCTGTCTTCCTTCTTTTTGATCAAGTCCAGAGTCTCACACATGCTAGGTGACCACCACTCAGCTACATTCCTAGCCCTTGTTTCCTTTTTTTTTTTTTTTTTTTTGGTTTTCCAGGTAGGGTTTCACCCTAGATCAGGCTGACCTGGAATTCACTATGTAGTATCAGGCTGGCCTTGAACTCATGGCGATCCTCCTACCTCTGCCTCCCGAGTGCTGGGATTAAAGGAGTGTGCCACCACGCCCGGCTCACTTGTTTACTTTTATGTTGAGAAAGTCTCATTAAGTATGAACTCATGCTGTAGCCAAGCAGGCCTTGATCTCTCCATCTTCCTGCCTCGGCCTCCTGAGTAGTTAAGATTACAGGCCTGCACCCCTAAGCCTGGCCTTTTGCAAAATAGTTTCATGCTACTTTCTTTGCTTTCCATAAAAATTTTGTCCATCCTACAAATTTTTTAAAAATATTTTTATTTGGGCTGGAGAGATGGCTTAGTGGTTAAGGCACTTGCTTGCCAGCCTGATGGCCTAAGTTCAAATCTCCAATACCCACGTAAAGCCAGATGCATTAAGTGGCTCACGTGTCTGGTTGGTTTGCAGTGGCTAGAGGCCCTGGTGTGCCCATTCTCTTTCTCTTTCTCTCTTTCTGCTTGCAAAGAAGAATAAAAGCTGGGCATGGTGGCACACGTCTTTAATACCAGCACTCGGGACGCAGAGATAGGAGGATTGCCACGAGTTTGAGGCCACCCTGAGACTACATAGTGAATTCCAGGTCAGCCTGGGCTAGAGTGAGATTCTGCCTTGAAAAGCCAAGGAAAAAGAACAATAAAAAATAATTTAAATTTATTTGCAAGGAGAGAGAGAGAGAGAGAGAGAGAGAGAGAGAGAATAGGCATGCCAGAGCATCTAGCTGCTGCAAACAAACTCCAGATGCATATGCCCCCTATGCATCTGGCTTTACATGAGTACTGGGGAATCCAACCCTGGTTGTTAGGCTTTGCAGGCAAGTGCTGTAACCACTGAGCAATCTCTCCATTTTTTTTTTTATGCTGGGGGGGCGGTTTCGAGGTAGGGTATTGCTCTAGCCCAGGCTGACCTGGAATTCACTATGTAGTCTCAGAGCGGCCTTGAACTCACAGCGATCCACCTACCTCTGCCTCCCAAGTGCTGGGATTAAAGGCGTGCACCATCACGTCCAGCTCTCCAGTTTTGTAGTAAGAGAGATTCTGTGAATCTATAATCTTATAATTAAAAAAAAAACCAAAAACCTCAAGACAAAGAGAGGACTTTGGGGATATAGGAAGGAAGCAGGCAGATCAGGGCAAGGAGTGGCACTGCATTCAAACTAAGGGGTACTCAGTCTGGACTGGCAGAAGGTCAGGATAGGGAAGCACAACATAGGCTTTTTGTAGTCTGTTCTGCTTTTCTTTTTTTTTCTTTTTTCTTTTTTTCAAGGTAAGGTCTTACTGTAGCCCAGGCTGACCTGGAATTCACTATGTAGTCTCAGGCTGGCCTTGAACTCACGGCAATCCTCCTACCTCTGCCTCCCGAGTGCTGGGATTCAAGGCGTGCGCCACCACCCCGGGCTCTGAACTTGATCAGCTGTTGGGGGGACTCACACTCTAACACTTCCTTTTCTTCCCAGCTAACGGGGCAGCTGGCCCAGAGACGCCTCTCCTGTAGCCACATTGGCCTGACAGCCCTTCCCAGAGGCAGTTCTGCCCTGGCCTTCTAGGAGGGTAGACAGAAACCAATTTCTAGAACAGACCCAGAAGCAGGCGACAGTTTGAACTGCTCTCTACTTCCAGCTCTCTGGTGTCCGCTTTCTGGACACCTCCCAGTCTCGTGCATGTGGCCAGGTCCCTGCCATCCAACCCGACAACCTACTGCGAGACCCTTCTATCCAGCTGCCCAACAAGCTCTTTAAACATAGGGTGGAAGCAAACTTTGGTCCTCAGGCTTATTCTCTTCATGGGAAGGGGGTGGCTTCTCTACTCCTCAGTCTCCTACTCAGTGTCAACGGTGCTGGAGGAGGTCACGGTCCCTCAGCCCCTGGGCTTCCTGCAGTGTTTGCTGCCCCTCTTGATCCCACAGCCATGTGCCTGCAGAGCACACCTCTCTGCCTTCGAGACCTGGGCCACCAGACCTGTTGGCCCCAAGTAGTTATGATCATTCCCTTCCATGCCCAAGAGATGTGGGGTATCTGCCTACACAAAGGCGAGGCTATGCCAGGCTTGGTGGTGCACCTATAATCCTGGGTCTCACTGATTAGTTAGTGTAGCTGAATCGATGATGACTCTAGGTTCAGCGAGAGACTCTGTCTCAAAGGATTAGGTGGGGAGCAACCAAAGAAGACCCCTAAAGTTCACCTCTGGCCTCCACAGAAGTATGTGCCCACACACATGTGAACACACACCCAGGCACAACACACGCACACTGAAGATACTGAAGATGAGGAGAGCTTTGCACATTAGACCTTGCCAAGAAAGGGCTGCTCCTCTCTCCCAGTCCATGTACTTTCCTGGCCATGATTGAATGAACTTGAACGTGAACTCATGGCAATGTGTCTGAGGATGATGGGCTGTCCTGCCCACAGTAGGCCCTTCCTCCAGGGGACATATTAGAGATCAAATGTGATCCCAGGAAAGCAGCATTCATGGTGGAAGTTCGGGCACAGTGGCACTTTCAGTATCTGCCTGAAATCCCATAATAGCCAAACCTCCGCCATGGGCAGAGCTTCAAAGCGCTTCCCCATCCATAACGTCATGGAAATCTTCCGATTCTGCTTACCAAGGGCAGGGAGGCGTTTCCTCACTTCACAGAGACTGAGACTCAGGGAAGTGTGGCGACTCGTGTGATGTCCTGCAACAAGTGTGGACTGCAGTCAGGGACAGTGAAAAGAGAGACCCAAGGGCTGGAGAGATGGCTTAGCGCTTACGCGTTTGCCTGTGAAGCCTAAGGACCCCGGTTCGAGGCTCGATTCCCCAGGACCCACGTTAGCCAGATGCACAAGGGGGCGCATGCGTCTGGAGTTCGTTTGCAGTGGCTGGAAACCCTGGCGCGCCCATTCTCTCTCTCTCTCTTCTTTCTCTCTCTGTCTCTTTCTCTGTCACACTCAAATAAGTAAATAAAAATGAACAAAGAAAACTTTTTAAAAATTAAAAAAAAAAAAAAAGAAAAGAGAGACCCAGATCAGGCTCATGGTCCCGGGTGTCCTGGGTGAGCAGGGCACTTGACTCTGAGCCTTACTCACCTGACCTGCAGAGGGACTGTAACATCTCAAGGTCGTCTGCACACGCGGCTCTGCTTCTCAGAAGCCTGCTCCCTCGCGGCACCCACCCAGCTACCCCTGTGCCTGCCAGCTCTGCCAGAGACATCATGATGGACTCACAGTGGCCAGGCCCCAGAATATCATTCTTCAGCCTCCTCTATGGGCTGGTCCCCCTTTTCACAGCAGGATTAAAGGATTCCTGCTCACGGGATGGCCAATTCCAGCCTAAAGTACCTTTAGAATGTGGCCCATCGCCTCCCGGGTATGGATTCTTAGTCCTTTGTGGGAGCTTGGACCAATTGTTACAACTTTCTGAGCCTTGTTCAGTTGTCTTCTCACTACAATGAGAACTCTAAAAGTTAGCTTTGGGCTGCAGAGATGGCTTAGCAGTTATGGCACTTGCCTGCAAAACCTAAGGTCCCAGGTTTGATTCTCCCGTACCCAGGTAAGCCAGCTGCACAAGATGGGACATGCATCTGGAGTTTGTTTGCAGTGGCTAGATGCCCTGGGGTGCCCATTTTCTCACTCTAATAAATAGATAAATAGTACATTTTTTGTTTGTTTGTTTTTCATGACAGGGTCTGTCTCTAGCCCAGGCTGACCTGGAATTCACTCTGTAGTCTCAGGGTGGCCTTGAACTCACAGTGATCCTCCTACCTCTGCCTCCCGAGTGCTGGGATTAAAGGCGTGCGCCACCACACCTGGCAAATAAGAATTTTTTAAAACATCTTTTAAAAATATTTTTTGTTCATTTTTATTTATTTATTTGGGAGTGTCAGACAGGGAGAGAGAAAGAGGCAGATAGATAGAAAATGGTTGCGCCAGGGCCTCCAACCACTGCAAACGAACTCTAGATGCATGGGCCACTTTGTGCATCTGGCTTACGTGGGTCCTAGGGAACCGACCTGGGGTCCTTGGGCTTCACAGGCAAGTGCTTAACTGCTAAGCCATCTCTCCAGCTCTAAATAAGAATTTTAAAAGTTACCTTTAAGCTTGCAGTGAGATGCAAAGAGGAATGTGGGGGCAGAGTGACTCAGCTTCAGTACTGGGAACAGGGTAATCCCTGAAGTGTTAGCCTTGATGACTGTGCACTCAGCAAAGTCTTGCTGAATGAAAGAGCCTCCCATGCCCCTTTTACAGAAGAGGAACACTAAGGACTGCTAGCTTGAGTGCACATAGCTCTCTCCTAGCCAGCGTGGAAAGGCCTAAAAGCACCAGGCCTTTCAGATTGGGTTTTGGAGAAATCTTTGGGGTCTCTGCCCATTTGGCAGATCCCAGATATTGTCTGGATCCACCCACACAGCTGCAAATGGACAGCCTGGGGTAGGGTAGATGAGACACAAGTCCTGGTCCCTCTCCAGCCCGTCCCAAGTTCTGGACATTCCAGAAGTCACACCCTGTCCCCAGACCTCTCTGGAAACCTTGGCAGCTTTATCTGTAGAGGGGGAGGGGCTGAGGATCTGCTGGGGAATGAATGTCAGAGGTCAGGAAGACATCGGGTCCGGGGAGGATGAGGAGAACCCCGTGGGACCCAGGCCACTGCAGATTCCTGAGCGCTCACAAGAACTGGCTTCTAATCAGGACGCCGTCCGGTCCCTAAGCCTGCAGGAAGACTTTGGGTAAACGATTTCTACTTTCTGGCCTCAGTTTTCTCATCTGTGAGATGGGAAGTTGGCTGAGCTCGGGAGTCCTCCATTGCAGAGACAGGACGCAGGATTTCCAGAGCAAGGTCCATGATTTCCCTATCTTTGAACTCCCCCCCCCCCCCCCCGCCACATCCACCAACAAGAGTGCAAGTATCTGGCTGTGGTCTTTCATTTATCATCCTTTATGGTTTACAGGTACCAAGGCCGGCAGGCCGATTACTCAACTCAACAAGCCTATTCCACTCCTTAGTGACTAATAGATTCCTTTTCTGTTTGTGTTTCAAAGCCATAGCAATAACATTGGCTCTCGGTAACGGCGCTGAATTATTCAGGCCGACCCTACCTACAAGATAAACAGACCAGCCGTAACATCCCTCCTTAGAAAAAGAGGGTCTCTCTGTGGGGGTTGGGGGGAACCAGTGGTGCTGGTGTTGACGCTGGTAGGAGGTGGTGGGGCGGATTGATCAGCTGTTCAGGATCTAAGATTAAGTCATTTCTCCAGTCCTCTCCAGCTCTGACTTACACATCAGTCCTCCTCAAAGGGAGGGTTGACTAGAGAGATACCATCTTCGCTTTGCAAGGTTGAGTGTGGGGTTAAGGGCCCGCCTGGGAGTCAGACTGCCTGGCTGTGGGTCCAGGCTCCATTGCCAGCTGGCTGAATGACCTTGGGAAGTCATATCCTCTTGGAGAACTTGTCTGAAAAAGGCAAAAATAAAAAATAAAAAAATAAAATATAACATAATATAATAAAATAAAATGACCTTGAGCTGTGTGGTGGGGAATGCCTGTAATCCTAATACCAAAGAAGCTAAGGCAAGAGGATTGTCAAGAATTTGAGGCCAACCTGGGCTATATAGAGCAAGATCTTGTCTCAAAAAGCAGGGCAGGGGTGCTGGGAAGATAGCTCAGTTGGTAAAGTGCTTGATTTGCAAGCATAAGGTCAATTCCCAGAACGCATGTAAGAAATTCTGGGCATGGTGGTATACGTTTGTAAACCCAGCTCTGGGGAGGCACAGACAGGCAGACTCGTGGGGCTCCCTGACCAGCTACATGCAGATAGTCTAACCTAACTGGTGATCACCAGGCCAATGAGAGACCCTGTCTCAAAGAAGGTGGATCATGGGCTAGAGAGATGGCTTAGTGGTTAAGGCACTTGCCTGCAAAGCCAAAGGTCCCCAGGACCCAAGGAAGGCAGATGTATAAGGTGGTGCAGATGTATGCGTCTGGAGTTCGTTTGCAACAGCTGGAGGTCATGGTGTGCCTATTCTCTCTCTCTTCCTCTCTCTGTGCCTCTTTCTCCCTCTCAAAATAAAAAAAAAAAAATAGTTTTGGAGTTGCAAAGGGGAAAGTAGGGGGAGGGGAGGAGAGATATACCATGGGTTATTGTCTATAATTATGGAAATTGTTAATAAAAAATAAATTAAGCCGGGCGTGGTGGCGCACGCCTTTAATCCCAGCACTCGGGAGGCAGAGGTAGGAGGATTGCCATGAGTTCAAGGCCACCCTGAGACTACAGAGTTAATTCCAGGTCAGCCTGGACCAGAGTGAGACCCTACCTTGAAAAACCAAAAATAAAAAAAAAAATAAAAATAAATTAAAAAGTAGTTTTTAGGGCTGGAGTGGTGGCTTAGCGGTTAAAGCTTTTGCCTGCGAAGCCAAAGAATCCAGGTCTGATTCCCCAGGATCCACATAAGCCAGATTCACAGGATGGCACATGCATCTGGAGTTTGTTTACAGGTGCTGAAGGCCCTGGTGTGCCCATTTTCTCTCTTTTTTTACTCAAATAAAAAAATATATTTTAAAAATATTTTATTTTTACTTATGTATTTATTTGACAGAGGAGGAGGGACACAGAGAGAATGGGCATACCAGGGCCGCCAGCCACTGCAAACGAACTCCAGATGCGTGTGCCCCTTGTGCACTTGGCTTATGTGGGTCCTGGAGAGTTGAACCGGGATCCTTTGTCTTTGCAGACAAATGCCTTAACCGCTAAGCCAGCCCTTTAGCCATATATATATTTTTTTAAATGGTGGACTTCATTCCTGCGGATGACCCCTGAGCTTGCACTCTGCCCTCCACAAGTGAACATACACACATGCACACACATTTACACCGAGGCCGGTCACCTGTCTTCCTCTGTGAAAGCTGCAGGGGACAAAAAGGCAAGAACCACTTAGCAACTTCTTGGACCTCGGGTGTGGGTCTGCTGTGCAAAGTGCTGACTGCTACTTGCTAACTTCTATAGGACCAGGGGCTAATTTCCACAGCTGTGCGACACAATCTCTTCCCGCTCTTCCCCGGTCTCATGGATTCAAAGCTTCCTGACTTTTTAAGGAGTTTTTCCCATTCCCTCCCTCCCCCATAGGCTCACCTCCCTCACCAGCCTCAGGTTCCTTTCCTGCCCTCTGCGGAAGCCTGTGGGCCCCATGCCCACCGCTACCCCGAGATAATCACCATAGATAGAATGGCCTGGGTCCACTCACGGTGACAAAGGCCAGGGTGGCCAGTGGTGAGCTGGTCAATGTTTAACAGTTGCCTCTCTAAAGGAAGAAGGAAACTTGATTTATATCACTCGCCAATTTCCTTGGTGTAAATACTTCCTTCCCGGTTGATTTCCAGCCCAGGACAGTGAGCTCATGAAGAAATGCCTACGATCCAAGTGCCTGAGACTTGGCTCAAGCACAGCACTCACTGAGTGAAACTGAGATGAAATAAATGGAAAGGAAAGGCTAATACAAACATATAGTTCACTGTGCTCATGGCTTGGGCTGATGCCCTAGGTAGCTCAGTGGTAAGAGTCCTTGCCAAGCATGCAGGAGACTCGGGCTTCAATTCCTAACACTGCAAAACATAATGTGTTTGTACATAAAATGCTTATCAAATACAAATGTCTTCCAAACGTCCCCATTCACAAAATGTCAGTGGAGAACGCCCCGCCCCCCGCTGCTACTCATTGTTGACACATAAAATTCACTCCAACTAATTCTCCGTTCTTGTTTTATTTTTCTCCTTTTATTAAAAACTTTTATTAAAAATTTTCATAAGACCCTCTTACAACCCTCCTTTGTCTCCCCTCCCCCACCAAACTTATTTTATTTAGTTTTGTGTTTCGAGGTAGGGTCTCACTCTAGCCCAGGCTGACCTGGGATTCACTATATAGACTCTGGGTGGCCTCGAACTCTTCTACCTCTTCCTCCTGAGTGCTGGGATTAAAGGGGTACGCCCCCATGCCTAGCTTCCAAACCCCTATTCTTTCCAAATATTCCCTCTTTTTTTTTTTTTTTTTTTACCCTCCTCTATCATCCCTAACAACAATAACAGCCGCTGTGAGGTCCTGAACACAGTGACCACTTTGTGCTTGGAATTCACTCCCACCATCTCTTAATGCAAAACCGCTACGCCAGTCCCTCAGTTTGGGACTTGGCACCTGTTATGATCCATTGTTCCAAAGGGACATCCCTATACCCCAGTTGGGCGGGGGGGTAGAGTTAGAGTGACTGAATTCCTGAAGGTGTAAAAAGGGCAGGAAAGTTTTTCTTATCTCTTGCCTAATTCCAAAGAACTGTTTTCCCACAGTCAGAACCCCTCCTGGGAGGGAGGTCTTTCATAGGAGTTAAACGTTGTGGCTGGTCAATTTAAGCTAATCTCATCCTGAGACAGCCCCCAGTCCTAACCAACCAGCTGGCCCTCTGATTTACCTGGGTCCAAAGACATCACCCTAAGGTGCACGGGGAGGACAGGCTCTCTAGCTCTCTGATCACTTGGGATCTTCCAGCTGTGGGTGAGTCTTTTGCCTCGGCTGGGCCTGGACTGGCTCAGATCAGGCACAGGCCCAGCCTAGAGGCCCCCTGGCCCTTACTCTCCGCCTGAGTTCTTTATCCTCCCCAGCTCCCCACACGGCAGGAGCTCCTTGAACTTTCTTTCCTCTTTTCTTTCTACCGGTTTTTACCCTAGATCCTTATCTGGTCACATGGACTTCTGAGCTATATGTGGCCCACATGGGATTTCGGGCTCCGTGTGGTGTACTTCTCTTTTTTCTACTTTATCTCCTCTTACCTCTCAGCCGTCCCCTTTTCACACTCCTTTGCAAAATCTGAATTAAATTGTGATTTAAAAATTTTTTTGTTCATTTTTATTTATTTATTTGAGAATGACAGAGAGAAAAAGACAGAGAGAGAGAGAACGGGTGTGCCAGGGCCTCCAGCCACTGCAAACGAACTCCAGACGCGTACGTCCCCTTGTGCATCTGGCTAACATGGGTCCTGGAGAATTGAACCTCGAACCGGGTTCCTTAGGCTTCACAGGCAAGCGCTTAACCGCTAAACCATCTCTCCAGCCCAAATGTGGGATTTTAAAAATCATTCTTTTGAGTCTAGAATTGCCAATTCTCTGGTTAGTTTGCAGATATGAACTCAGGGCTTTGGGTTCCAGGAAGCACCCCAGAGCCCCAATTTCCCCATTACACGTTGGCCACTCTCCCACACCCTAGGAGCTTTTTGAGCTCACCCAGGGAGCTCCTTCTAAATTCTTGGTTTGTTTTTGAGGCATGGTCTCACTTTAGCCCAGGCTGAGCTGGGATTCACTATTATTGCAGTCAGGTTCACATTGCTGGGAAAAATCATCCAATCAAGAGCAACTTTTGGGGGACAAGGGAGTTTATTTTGGTTTACAGACTCTAGGGGAAGCTCCACAATGGCAGGGAAAACCAATAGCATGAGCAGAGGGTGGACATCACCCCCTACTAACATCAGCTGGACAATAGCAACAGAGAGTGTGCCAAACACTGGCATGGGAAAAGTGGCTGTAACACCCATAAGCCTGCCCCCAACAATACACGCCTCCAGGAGGCTTTAATTTCCAATTGCCATCAGCTGGGGAGACTAGCATTCAGAACACCTAAGTTTATGGGGGACACCTGAATCAAACCACCACATTTCACCCCTGATCCCCATAAACTGATAACCACACATGATTTAAAATGCAGTGCATTCATCCAACTTTAAAAGTCCCCATAGTTTTGTTTTTTTTTTTCTTTTTTTCAAGGTAGGGTCTCATTCTAGCCCAGACTGACCTGGAATTCACTCTGTATTCTCAGGGTGGCCTCAAACTCATGGTGATCCTCCTACCTCTGCCTCCCAACTGCTAGGATTAAAGGCATGCGCCACCACTCCCGGCCCCCATAGTTTTTATCAATCCCCAGGATCTTCAAACATTCCCATAGTCTAAGGTCTTTTAACTGAGCCATAATACCAAAAATTAACCTCCCCAAACCCATAATGGCACAGAACAAACATTCACACTGCAAAAGATGACATTGGGCATAGCAAAGAAATAATCAAGCAATGCATGATTTAAACAGGGCAAACACCAACTCTGTAGCTCCAAGTTCAAAAACTCTAGCCAGTGACAAGTCTCCAAGTTTGGTAATTCTAACCAGCAACAAGTCTCTGGAGTTCCAATTCTGCCCCTCCAGCTAGGCTACTCGCAGTCCTGGAAAACTACATCCGGATCCGGCAGCTTTCCTTAGCAGCCATCTCATGGTCCCAGCATCTCCACTGGGTCTCCACTGCAATCCACGGTTCATCCACATGGCCCCATGGGGTGTCCATGCAGGCATCCAGCAAACCTGCTTCACACTGCCCATGGCCATTTCCAAAACATGAGACCACATTGAAAACTCAATGACCCTCTCTTTCCTGCATTTCTTATACTCCACAATACCAGGTAAGGAACCAATTTGTTAATCCAGGGAGTAACAAAGCAGACTTTGAAGAGCAGGACACTCCTTGAGCACTCAGGCCCCTTCAAAAGAGTCTACATGCTTCCTGTTGCCCCAGTGCAGGTCAGCTGACCTGGTCTCAAATGTAGTAATCTTTCATATAATTGCAGTTGAATAGGCAGTAGTTTTGGCCTAAACATTTCTTTCTGTGCCATATTCTTCTGCACTTACCACGTTCCAAATAGGCTAAAAATCAGCTCCAAAAGGCCAATACAGTCAGCTGTCTGTGCTGATAGAGTACCCACTCTTTGGTACCAACATTACTGTTGCAGTGAGAACTGCTGCAGAAATCACCTAAGAGCAGCTTTTAGAAAAAAAAGGTTTATTTTGGCTTACAGATTTGAGGGGAAGCTCCACGATGGTAGGGAAAACCAACAGCATGAACACAGGGTGGACATCACCCCCTGGCCAGCATTAAGTGGACAACAGCAACAAGAGGGTGTGCCAAACAAACACTGGCATGGGGAAACTGGCTAAACCACCCATAAGGCCACCCCCAACAATACACCGCCTCCAGGAGGCTTTAATTTCCAATTGCCATCAGCTGGGAAGACTAGCGTTCACAACACCTAAGTCTATGGGGGACACCTGAATCAAAGCACCACAACCATTCAATGCCAGGTTGGCCTTGAACTCACCTCCACCCTCCAACCTCTGCTTTATTAATGCTGGGATTAAAGGCGTGCACCACCAAGCCCTGTTAATAAATTTCTACTGGTTTATGTATGTGTGTGCGCATGTTTTTTAATGCGTAGCCTAGGCTGGCCTTGAACTCCTGATCTTCCTGCCTCTGCCTCTTCAGCAATAGCCTACTGGCATGTGTCACCACAACCGGCATGTGTGTGCATGTTTTACGAGAGTGTCTCATGTAACTCTGGCTTGCACTTGCTATGGAGCTGAGGATGACCTTGAATTTCTGATCCTCCTCCTCCTTCTGATCCACCTCTCGAGTGCCTGGCATTACATGTGTGCACCACCATGCCTGGCATCTTCAGTGCTGGGCATCAAACATGGGGCTTCATGTATGCTAGGCAAGCGCTCTATCAACTGAGCTACTCCTAAATTCTGACATAGAGTTTAGCCATCTACCCACCCATCCATCCATCCATCTATCCACCACCGCTCATCCCTAATCCATGAACCCACCATCCATTGTCCAACTGCCTATCAACTCAGGTATCAATCATCCATTCATCCACCCACATAGCTATCCATCCATCCACCACCCACCCATTAACCACCACCCTTCCATCACCCACCCATCCATCATCATCCATCTCCTCTCTTCTCGATCTACCACCGGTACCCAACAACCTGGGATGATGTCAGCTTGCTCTACCAGGGAGCTCCCAGATAAATGGGGGGGTCATCTGTTTGGGTAGACATCATGAATCATGACAGTGTGTCATGCCAAGTAAAATGACGGAAGTAAGTGTCTTTGGCCAGTGTAAGGATTAAAAGCCCCACTGGTCTTGCATACCTGAATTTGATTCCTGCTCCAGCAGGTACTCCCAGTGGGACCTCAGGAACCTCTTTAACCTCTGGGCTCCAGGTTTCTCAGCTATAAAATCAGGAAGAGTAACATCTCAACCTTACAGGGCTATTGTGCTCAAACATTGAGATAAAGGTTATGATGGCCCCAGATGAGGATCTCAGTAAAACTAGACAGCTAGTCTTCCTAGGCAGTGCGTGGGGCCATCGGTTGACCCTGAAGGCAGAGAGGCCCTGTGAGGTTGCTGAGTTGGATGGGGGCCCAGCACCTTTACTGTGCCCTGTTGGCTGAGTGATCCATTTGTGGGAAGGCAGGTTACCAAGCAGGGCCAAGCCCTGAAAGGGATCATGGTCCTGATCCCGGGGAGCTGTAGCCTGAAGGAGAAGGCTAATTCATCACCAGCCCTCGCCATCCTTGGCTTCTCCATGGGGCTCAGCAGTGACTTCCACATGACTAGATGGTTGGTGGCCACACTCCAGTCCCAAGCATCCCCCTCCCCACCGCCTCTGACCCTCTAATCACTCCACTTGGGCCCGTGGCAGACCCCTTGCTCCCTCAGAGAATGGCTCCTGACTCTGGCTCTGGTGTTCTTGGCTACATTATGCCCCCTTAGGGAGGAGGAAATCACCCCACTTCCCTGTCTTCCCCTAGCCCCAGTATGATCCGGGGCCCCACAGTCTACAAAATAGCAAACAGCTGCTGTGACCATGGGCTGCCCAGACCCCAGAGACCCAAGGAAAGCGGGCCAAGGGGAACTTGGAGAAAGAGTTCTTAATAACATACCTTCCCCATGCTGCTTCCAAAGAAACTTCTCACAAATCATTCCATAAACACTTAGCAGGCTCTCAGGAAAGCGTGCACAGCTCTCACCCGGCTATTAGGAGACTCCTCACAAGTAAATTGAGACCAGGCAGCCGAGGCCCATGCCAAATCCCCCTTCCTGCCCTCTTCCCATGCGGCCTCCTCCTCCCCCACCCGGGCCCTTCAGTTCTGAGGGCCCAGGTCTCCCACCATACCCTGGGCCTCTCCCCAGCCTACTGAGTGGAGGGGCTTTCTGTTCCCCAGAAAACCACTCCACTTCCTCATCCCGGCCCAATTGCTGGGTTCTCACAGGCTTCTCCTGACTATGCATAGGCCCAAATCCCACTGAGATTTTTGAGGGCCACAGCACCAGGCCCAAGCATGGATGGACTAGGCGACCCACACCCTTGCTCTGTCCCAGCACCCCTCAGCCGAGTCTGCTGGTGCCTCTCAGGCTGGGGCTGCTCAGCAGGGAAATAACTCCAGGTTCATCCAAGTCACGAGCTGGAAAATCCCTCCCTTCCAACACCCCCCCTCCAGGGAGAGTGTTGTGCAACTCACCCGGCTGGCTAATATCCAGCCATTGGCTGATATCCAGCGGGGATCAGGGAATGACTGGATTGTTCAGAAGTTGACACATTCATTCTCTTGGAGGTTCACAGCTTGTTGGGGTAATGACTTTCATCGGAGTCTTTCAGAACAACGGAATGGGTTGGCAACTCCAAGACAGTCCTCCAACATAATTAGCTTTGAGAACACTTCCCAAATGACTTGGTCCTTTCTCTACATTTATCCAGTATCATTTTGAGGAACAAAAAAGCTGTATTGCAAACAGAAATCATGGATGAGATAAATAAATCCTTCAGATGAAAATAAACATGGAGATTTGTGCGTGCTGAAATTAACCATAGATGGGCTTTAAGAGACAGGCCCTGGATGCAGATCTTGGGTCACGTTCCAACCCAATGCTTACTGGAAGGCTGGTCTTGAGCAAACCTAAGCTCTTCAACTGGGTGATAGGGACAGATATGGCTATCTCAGATTGCAACCAGGATAGCTCCCCTCACCCCAATACCCTCGAACCTGCTCAGTGGAGGCCTCCCAGGGGACTCAGAGCATAGGTCCTTGACCAAGGTGCCAGAAACTGCTGGAAGCCCATCCGGTCAGTTGAATCACAGGCAGTTCATTCCATCTTTCTCTGAGCAGTGTGTAGGGAAGGAGTGTCTCTTCTGCACACCAGGCACTAAGCAGCATGCTAACCAGGACAGACACGGGCCTGCCTCATGAAGACTGAGCAAAGGAGGGGACAAGCACTCAAAGAGAATGTATAATTTGCAGTTGTAGTAAAAACCACAATGTCCCAGGTTTGATTCCCCAGGACCCATGTAAGCCAGATGCACAAGGGGGTGCATTGCATCTGGAGTTTATTGGCAGTGGCTGACAGCCCTGGTGCTCTCTCTCTCTCTCTCTCTCTCTGCTTGCAAATAAATTTTAAAAAAAAAAAAAAAAAACCTTAAAAAAAAAACAAAAACACCACAATGTCCTTGAATCAAAGGACTGACAACTTCCTTCTGCAGGAGGGATCAGACTCCAGGTCTGAAATACTGGGAGACAAAGGTCAGAGAGAAGAACCAGCCCTCTGTTATGTTGACTGCAGAGGGAAAATGAATGAGGAGCAAGATGATGGGACCATACATAGGGCATTACTGCAGCTGCATCCCCCGGCTCCAACTCCCAGACAGGACCCGGATGTTCAGAAAGGTGAGCCTCCACACATCACTCATCCTACATACCAAAGAGTCACACAGAAGCCTAGGACACTAGCTCGTGTACATGCACATCTACTTTCAAGATAAGATGACAGCAAACCGCTTCTCCAGGCTTGAAACAGAGGAGTCGCCCCAGAAACCCGAGCATAGCGGACATCATTTTTGCGCACTTGACGGGGTTGGGGGGGGGAAGCAGGAAGACCCCGTAGCCTCATCCAAAGCGTTTGCTGAGATTAGGATCCTGGATGTCCCTCACTGCTACCCTGTCCCCCCCTCTAAAGCCTTAGCACAGTCCTCTGCAGGCACCTCAGTCCAAGTAGCCAGGGGACGTGTGTGTGTGTGTGTGTGTGTGTGTGTGTGTGTGTGAGAGAGAGAGAGAGAGAGAGAGAGAGAGAGAGAGAGAGACATGGTCTATGTGGTGTATGTGTCGCAGCATCAGATGGCACTCTCTTTGGTGTCCAGAACAGAATGTCAGGTGTCACACTTCATTGCTCTTTCACACTTTCTTGCTGAGCTGGAGTCTCTTAGTGACATTGGAACTTAGTGCTTTTCAGAAGCCCAGTCAATTTCCCGGCTCTGCTCCCCCTTTCAAGGCTGAGGTTACAGGCACATGTGGCCATGCCAAGCTGTTAATGTGGGGTCTGGAAATTTGAATTCAAGTTGCTTCGGGCCCTCATGCTCGTTCAGGAAACACACTTAACCATTGAGACAGCCCAAGGGAAACTTTAAAAAATATTTTTATTTACTTATCTGCAAAGAGAGAGAGAGAGAGAAAGAGAATGGGTGCACCATGGCCTCTTGGCACTGCAAATGAACTCCAGATGTATGGATCACTTTTTGCGATCTGGATTTACATAGGGATTGGGGAACCAAACCTGGGCTGGCAGGCTTTGCAAGCAAACACTTTTAACTGTTGAGCCAACTCCCCAACCCCTGCTAATTGGCCTAGCCAAATTGGTGAGTTCCAGGTTTAGTGAGAGACCCTGTCTCAAAAAGTAAGGAGGAGGCCTGGAGAGATGGTTTAGCAGTTAAGGGACTTGCCTGCGCAGCCTAAGAACTCATGTTCGACTCTCCAGGTCCCATGTAAGCCAGATGCAGTGACTCAAGAGTGTCATGTTGCACATGGACCACAAGGGGGCGCACACATCTGGAGTTTGTTTGCAGTGGCTGTAGCCCTCACACTCCCATTCTCTCTCTCTTTCTCTCTCTCTCTCTCTCACTCTCTCTCAAAATAAATATAAAAAATAAATAAGATGTTTAAAAAGTAAAGAGGAAAATGATTGAGGAAGACACACAACATTGACTCCTGGCCTCCACATGCACATGCATAGACATACATACACACCACACAAATACACCAAAAAACAAAAAGGAGAGAAAACAAGTTCTTGTCCTGGAAACCTGGCCATGGCACTTCGTGAGCTTGCCACTAGGAACTAGTCACATCCCTTCCCTCAGGCAGAGTTTTCTTATCTATAAAGCATGTCACTTGGTGAACTTGACATAACATTTAAATGAGATAGGATAAAAAAGTGATATGGAGCCAGGTGTGGTGGTGCAGGCCTTTAATACCAGCACTCAGGGGGCAGAGATAGGAGGATCACTGTGAGTTTGAGGCCAGCCTGAGACTACATAGTGATTTCCAGGCCAGCCTGGGCTACAGTGAGACCCTACCTCAAAAAACCAAAAAAAAAAAAAAAAAGTGATATGGATAACAAAGTGATAAGAAAACACAATACAATCAATGATTCTATTGCCATAGAGTGACAAAAATTTGCTTAAGGGCTGGAGAGATGGCTTAGTGGTTAAGTGCTTGCCTGTGAAGCCTAAGGACCCAGGTTCGAGGCTCGGTTCCCCAGGTCCCACGTTAGCCAGATGCACAAGGGGGCGCACGCGTCTGGAGTTCGTTTGCAGTGGCTGGAAGCCCTGTCGTGCCCATTCTCTCTCTCTTTCCCTCTATCTGTCTTTCTCTCTATGTCTGTCGTTCTCAAATAAATAAATAAAAAATGAACCAAAAAGAAATTTAAAAAAAAATTGCTTAAGCATCTGAGTGTGGTGGCACGTGACATAACCCCAGCACTTGGGAGGTAGAGACAGTAGAATCAAGAGTTCAAGGTCATTGTTGGCTAGATATGGAACCCTCGACCACCCATAAGACCCTATCTCAAAACTGAATTTTGCTTAAACCAAAAAAAAAAAAAAAATCAAAGTATTGACTCATGTCACTGGAAGGTTCAAGGACACGAGAACTTCAGGAGTGACTTTGTCCTGGGGTTCAAGTCCAGCCCACGGCATCTCTCTGCTCCTTCTGTGTGTTCTCATGGTTTCCATGTTGGCGTCATCCTTAGGCTCCACAGGGTGGAGCAATAACGGTGAAGTTAGCTAAAGTGCGGGGGTCCATTTCCGCCCCCTGAGAGGAAAGAAAAGAACTCCCTTTCTCAACACTCTCTACAAATATTCAAATACTCAACTTACTGGGTCTGAGGAGTCACACTTCCCTTCCCCACCAGGACCCCGTGATCAGGAAGCTAGGACGCCGGTTGGCCTCAGTCTCGGCGGCAGCTCTGCCCTGCGCAGCCCACACTAGCTGAAGTAGACGAAGCAGTGCGTGGGGAAGAGCGGAGGAACACTGGTGCCGTTGCCGGAATAGCAGGGGGAGGAGGCACTGGGAAGGTGGCTCAGTGGTTAAAGGCACTTGCTCTGGTGCAAGCCTGATAACTGAGGTTCAAGCCTCCAGTGCCTATATGCCTCTGCCGTCCCTGTAATTCCAACACTCCTACAGTGATAAGAGGCAGGGTTAAAAGAATCCTGGACTCTTGGTCTAGCTTGTCTGGCCTTCCCAGTAGCAAAACCAGCAAGAGAGACTGACCCTGTCTCATACAAGGTAGAAGGAAGGACCAACATCTTGGGGTTGTTCTCTGACCTCCACGCATGCACAGCGGTGTCTGGCATGCGCACTCATACACACGCATGTGCACACACACACACACAAGTTAAAAAATTAAAAGGGAAAAGAGTATTGATGGCAAAAATTGTAACTGCTCCACACAATCCTAGTCAACCCCTTTGGTGGACTAATATCTACCCATGTCTGTATTTACACACACAAATGTTGCCTTCCATCTCCTGTCCTGCCCTAAATAGAAAATAAAGCAGGGATGGAGAGATGGCGTAGCAGTTAAGGTGCTTGCCTGCAAAGCCAAAGGATCCAGGTTCAATTCCCCAGGACCCAGGTAAGCCAGATAGATGCACAAAGTGGCACACGCATCTGGAGTTCGTTTGCAGTGGCTGGAGGCCCTGGCACTCCCATTCTCTCTCGATCTCTCTTTACCTTTCTCTTTTTCTCTCTCAAATAAATAAATAACAATTCATATATATATATATATATATATATATATATATATATATATTTTTTTTTTTTTTTTGGTATTTCAAGGTAGGATCTCACTCTGGCCCAGGCTGACCTGGAATTCACTATGTAGTCTCAGGGTGGCCTTGAACTCATGGTGATCCTCCTACCTCTGCCTCCTGAGTGCTGGGATTAAAGGTGCGTGCCACCATGCCCGGTTTACAATAAAACTATGTTAGAAAATAAATCAAAGACCTGCCATGACTGAGTTCAGAATCTCTGGGTGACTTGTACTCTTTGACTTCAGAGTTCGACGTTTTCTCTCAGTTCTGTCATCTGCAACATGCCACGATTCCACAATGACAGAAAACCATTAGGCAGCTGAAACAACTCCTGTTTGGAAGAGGGAAGGAAGACAACACACAGAGCCACCGGTGAACACCACGAACCAGCTTTCCTGTTGAACAGGGATTGCAGAGTCTCCCAGTCCTGGTAGGGAAATGAATCACTTGGACAGAATGATAGGCCCCTACCCCAAAGGTGTTTGCATCCGAATCCCTGAAACCTGTGTCTACATTATATTAAACACAAAAGGAGAATTAAGATCACAGATGGATGGCTGGAGAGGTTGCTTAGTGGTTAAGGCACTTGCCTGTGAAGTCTAAGGACCTATGTACAACTCTCCAGAGCCCACATAAGCCAGATGCACAAAAGTGAGGCAAATGCAAGGTAGCACATGCCCACGAGGTGGCGCAAGTATTTGGAGTTTGTGGCTGAGGCCCTGGTGTGCCAATTCTCTCTTTCTCTCTCTCTAAAAAACAAAAAGAAAGAAAGAAAGAAAGATCTGAGATGGGCCTAGCATGGTGGCACATGCCTTTAGCCCAGCATTCAGGAGGCAGAGGTAGGAGGATCACTGTAAGTTCAAGGCCACCCAGAGACTACATAGTGAATTCCAGGTCAGCCTGGGTTAGAGCAAGACCCTACCTTGAAAAACAAAAACAAAAACAAAAAAATCAATTAAGATCATAGATGAGGTAAAGGTTTGTGGTGGTTTGATTCAGGTGTCCCCCACAAACTTAAGATATTCTGAATGCTAGGTTCCCAGCTAATGGCAATTTGGGAATTAATGCCTCCTGGAGGCAGTGTATTGTTGGGGGCGGGCTTATGGATATTATAGCCAGTTTTTCCTGCAAAGTCCAGTGTCTGGCACACTCTCCTGTTGTTATTGTCCATCTGATGTTCGCCAGGAGGTGATGTCCACCCTCTGCTCATGCCATCAATTCCCCCTGCCATTATGGAGCTTCCCCTCGAGTCTGTAAGACAGAATAGCCTTTTTCTCCCCCACAAGCTGTACTTGTTTGGGTAATTTCTGCCAGCAATGCAAACCTGACTGCAACAAAGTTGTAGATTAATCCATTTTCCATCACTATCATGAAACATCTGACACTGGATAACTAATCAAGGAAAGAGATTTATTTAGCTCACAGTTTCAAAGGGTAGAAATCCAAAAACAGCATGTTGCAAGCTGGTGAGGGTTCCACAGTTGATATCAGCTCATGTTGATGGCACCATGTTGTGGGGCCCTCATGAAGAGGGAATATCAAATGGCCAGGCTGGAAGACAGAGAGAGGAGGATTCAGTAATGACCTCTCATAAGCCCCATCTCTTACAGATCCCCAAACCTCTAAATACGAAAGTGAGTACTAAGCTTCCATTACACAAAACTTTGGGAGATGCATCTGAGCCACTTCTAGACTACAGTACATCAGAATTAGCCAGGAGGAGCCCTAGATTACCAGCTGAGCCCACGGTGATCACAAGGGTCCTGGAAATCCTGAGAGGGAGGCGCAAGAGGAGCCAATGTCAGAGTGATGAAATAAGAAAAACATTCAATTGGCCATTGCTTGCTGTGAAGATAAAAGGGAGGGCTGGAGAGATGGCTTAGTGGTTAGGGTGCTTGCCTGCAAAGACCATGGACCCACGTTTGACTTTCCAGGTCCCATGTAAGCCGGACGCACAAAGGCGAGGCAAGTGCAAGGCCGCACATGCCCACTAGGTGGTGCAAGTGTCTGGAGTTCCACTGCAGTGGCTGAGGCCCTGGTGTGCCCCTTCTCTCTCCTGTCTCTCTCTCTTTCTAAAATAATAATAATAAAAATATAAATCCTAAAGAGAGAGAGAGAGAGGGAGGGAGAGGAGGGAGCCAAGAGCCTCTGAAATCTGGGAAAAGTCAGTGAATGAATTCTCAGGTCCCCCAGTTAGGGCTGTGACACATTGATTTTAGCAGAAAGACCTTATGGATCATCTGACCAGTAGAGGGTAAGATAATAAATGTGTGTTTTGTCAAGCTGGTCATCACCTGTTTCACCAGAAGCGAAACAGAGAGCAGAGTGGTGTCCCCCACCACAGAGTGTCTTGGGGCCCGTTCTTGTGTCTTATGTCTCCGGCTGGCTGAGCAGTTCTGGCTTCTTTTGGTCCTTGTGATCATCTTGGGAGATGTATATGACCATCCTAGGTCACACAGGAGGAAATCAAGACTTGAGTAGCTGCCAAAGTCAGCCAGCCAGTGGAAATGGGGGCCAAGATGCCAACCTTCTCCTGCCTGTCCAGAGCCACAGTGGATCCTTGGAGAATGGCCTCGTTCTACTGGGCTCATGCCTGTGTGTTCAGCAAGGCCGCACGCCTCCCCACGTGGTCTCCACGTATGGCCCATCCCAGGGGAGAGAGGGCGGGATGCGAGACCACAGCCGGCCGGCAGATAGTAAATATCCGTGGCAGCACCTCCCGCTCTCCAGGGATCAGGCTCCTCCTCTCCAAACCTAGACCGTAGCTCTCCTCCCTGGCCCAGCAGAATCAGATGTGGAGAAAACGTGGGGCTGTGTCTTCAGGATTTATTCTCCTCTCTGTTGTCACCTCTACGCCCATCTGATCCAGGGATGTCCCCAGGGTGGTCGAGGGGAGGAAGGGCCACTCTGGCTCCTCCAGTTTCCTCCTGACAAATGTGAAATGGGTCAAGGGGCTGTATGGGGAGGTAAAGCAATCTCTAGGAATGCCTGAGTGCATTTTGGGGCTGTGAGCTCACACAGATGTAGGGTTCTTTGGGTGTACCTCAGGGGCTAGCCCCGCCAGCTGACAGAAGAAAACAGCTGCTTCCCTTGTCCTCTGAATGCTCACAACCCACGGGGCCTGGGCCACAACTCTCACTGAGTGGGAATAGCCAAGGGTCCCAGAGCCCAGATCACAGCACATAAACACAAACCCCAGAGGCCATGGTTCAGGGGACCATCTAAGATCAACTCTGTATTGGTCCAGAGAAGAGAATTAACTTTGCTCAGAAAACACAGCAAAGCCAAGACTATTGTCTGTCCATTCCTTGGTGTTTTTTTTTTTTTTTTTTTTTTTTCGAGGTAAGGTCTCACTCTAGCCCAGGCTGACCTGGAGTTCACTATGTAGTCTCAGGGTGGCCTCAAACTCAAGGCGCTCCTCCTACCTCTGCCTCCCGAGTGCTGGGATTAAAAGCATGCGCCACCACGCCTGGCACATTCCTCAGTCTTCCAGGGATAAAATGCACGTTTGTGGAGAAGCTTGAGTGAGACAGAAGTTGCTAAATTCACATGAGCAGAAAATAATAATAACCCACCGTGGATTAGGCAAACTGAGCATGCCGGACGCTGAGCGGAGAATGTGACAAGGGTCTCATTTCATGCTCACAGCCCTGCGAAGCCACCACGACTTTCATTTTATAGCACAGGGGACCTTGTCAGAGAGGTGATGTGCATGCGAGATCAGTGGACTTCGTTTTCTGCCAGTTACATCTTAGTTTGTTTAAATGCTGTGAAACCGAGGCACAGCGAGGCTAATGAGCCTTTTTAAGTTCACCCAGTTTAGGGGGGGGGTGTGTGTGGCAGAGCTGGCCTTGAATTGTCCGGTTGCCAAGCTCACAACCGCCCCTCTCATCACAAGACCATGTTATCTGTCAGCCTCTCAGAGCGGCTCATAATATACCCTACTCCAAGTCTCTGGACCCAGACCCAAGGGAGTAACCGGGAAGCCTTGGGAGGTAGGGGGCAGAGATTGAGAGAGAGAGAGAGAAAGTGGGAGAGAGAGAGAGAGGTCAAAGGGGTCTGGATGAGATCAGATATGAGCCCCTTAATTTTTCTTTTCTTATGAAGGAGAGAGAGAGAATTGGCATGTCAGAGCCTCCAGCCAGGGCAGTTGGACTCCAGACGCATGCGCCACCTTATGCGCATGTGTGACCTTGCACACTTACATCACTTGTGCGACTGACGTACATGGGACCTGAAGAGTCAAGAGGGGGTCTTTAGGCTTCCCAGCCAAGCACCTTAATGGCTAAGCCACCTCTCCAGCCTGAACCCCTTAATCAGACTTTGTGCAGGGCACAGCCTGCAGACCCGGCTAGCTGGGGCCGCAGGGCCAGCAATGCTATGAGCGTTGGCCTGCAGGGAGCACCCTTCCTGACCGCTGCACTCCCCGGCCCGCGTGTTTCTCGTGTCTCCAAAGGCACAGGGCTTGAGGGGTTTCTTCCGTGCAGACCCCGAGACCGTGTCCTCAGGCACAGGCACGTGAGAGCGTCGTTCAGTCAGCATAGCTTAGCTGTCTGCTCTGTCTGTAGCAGGCCTGGTCTGGGCTCTGGGGACTCTGATGATCAGATTGTCCCTGTCCTGGCCCAGTCCCCGCACAAATGCAGGAGGAGATGCAGGAACACAAAAGACAGCGAAAGGCCAGGGAGCTGGCGTGTGTGCGCACACAAAAGGAGCCCCTTCCTCAAGCAGAAAACGGTCCTAATGGGCTGATGTCACACATGGCCGCCTAGGATGGCACAGGGTGACATGGATGGTGCCCCTGCACCCCAAGGAGCTGTGCTTCCATATATGTATATGTATATGTATATGTATATGTATATGTATATGTATATGTATATGTATATGTATATGTTTGGTTTATTTTTTTCGAGGTAGGGTCTCATTCTAGCCCAGGCTGACCTGGATTTCACTATGGAGTCTCAGGGTGGCCTTGAACTCACAGTGATCCTCCTACCTCTGCCTCCTGAGTCCTGGGATTAAAGGCATGTGCCACCATGCCTGGCTTTAAATAAATAAATAAATTTTATATATATATATATATATATATATATATATATATGTTAAATATTACTTATTTATTTATTTGAGAGAGAAAAGTTATAGAGTAACAATGGGCATGTTGTGGCCTTTAGCCACTGCAAACAAACACCAAGCACGTGTGCCACCTTATACATCTGGCTTACGTGGGTACTGGGGAATTGAACCTGAGTCCTTAGGCTTCACAGGCAAGTTCCATAACTGCTAAGTCATCTCACCAGCCCCCTTTAAATATATTTTATTTATTTATTTATTTATTTACTTGAGAGAGAGCGAGCAAGCGAGCATGGGTGCACCAGGGCCTCCAACCACTGCAAATGAACTCCAGATGCGTGTGCCTCCTTGTGTATCTGGCTTATGTGGGCCCTGGGGAATCGAACCGGGGTCCTTTGGCTTTGTAGGCAGACACCTTAACCGCTAAGCCATCTTCTCTAGCCCAGAGCTGTGCTTTCTTTCTTTTCCTGCCTGCCCTGCAGCCCACATCCTCTTTGCTTTGCTTTCCCATCCCCGCCCCCCCCCCCCACCACCCACCTGACTTCTTCGCTCTGTTTGGCCTCCTCGCCTCCGCCACACAGTCAGGAACTTGATGGGTCCCCAGGGCCACCTGCCTGGGGGCTGTCTGAGCTCCCTGCGTGGGACGTATGCAGAGCCAGCCCTCAAACGGGAGCAATGGTCCTTGAAGCACGCGAGAGCATTCCTTGTCAATGTGACGTGACGGCAAGGGTCAGCGGGAAAGGACAGGGAGGAACAGGTCATGGGAGAGAACAGAGCATGGCGGGGGCCGTCCTGTCGCACAGCGTTCAGCGCAGCAACACCTGTCTGCACACCATGGCTCCTGAACCTTGAACTTGAGGAAAATTCAGTGAAGCCAAGGAGGCTCAGAGAGCCCCCAGAAGCCTGCCCAAGGACCACACTGCAGGGACACTGGATGTGAATACCAGCCTGCAGCTCCCTCCCAGACCTCCCGCAGCCACTCCTGGCTCACACGGGTGGGCTCAAGGAGGCACGAGGCCCACCTGCCAAGTTCACCGAGGCATAGGCATTGGCAGAGGCCACTGAGCTGCCTTCTGCTGGGAAGGGTCATGCCGTTCAGACATCATGGTCTATTGATTGGCCCTGTGAGCAAGATGCATCGAGGGGCCCCACCTGGGCCAGATGGGCCTGGGCCAGGGCCCTAGCCCTGAGGGTGGGGGGCTCCCAACAGAGCCAGAGACAGCAGCAGGCCTGGGTCCTCCTGCCCACCTCTCCTGCTTGAGGGGGAGGGGACAAATGGCTCACTCAAGCCTCCTTTGAGGCAGGGTAAAGCATGATCTGAAGAGAACGGGCTACTCAGGGTCAGGGACAACCTGCCTGAGCCTTTGGAAGGAGGGCAACTAGCAAGAATGGAGTTAAGTGGGGTCAACCTGGAGCCACATTTCTGGGTTCAAATACCAGCCACTTGCGCATGACCTTGAACAAGCCAATCTGGCAGATGGGGCCCAGCGTGACTGTCCACTGCATAGGGTCCTTAAGGCGTTTCTACACGAGCCCTCGGCAGTGGGTCGGGACCAGACCGGGATGACCTGTAATCTCTTCCGCAGAGTGTGACAAGGACTGCTGACTGGACAGCTCTTCTCCCTCGATGGTGGACAGGTCCCCTGGAAGTCTCCAAGTCCCTGAAGACCGTAGTGACCACACTATGCCCTCGGCAGGTCCTTCAGGCCGTGGAAACAGAGCAATGCTGAGGTATCCAGCTGCTGCCCAGCTCAATGTCTCTTTCAAAAAGAAAACAAAACAAGAGCTGGCAGAAGTTTTTCTTCGATGTACATTGACAAATATGGCCAAGTGGCTTAGGATCAGAGAGATACACTTTCCCAACCCATCCTTTCTATCTAATGCTGTTCACCTTGGGTGACATACTCAGTGTCCCTGTGCCTCCATTTCCTCATGTGTCAAATGGGACTCATGGGGACAACACATAGGAATGCTCCCTCACCAGAGGACACTGGTTGTTCCCCTTCAGGGGACGCAGTCAACCATCTTGATGCCACCCCTAGTTCATCAAAAGCCCTGATGTGGGCCTGGGACCTCCAGAGACCAACCTCAGTCTTGTTTTCCCAGAGCTCAAAGGTCTCTGAAGAAGCCAGTGCTTTGGTCCAAAATGTTGGGATAATAAGCAAGGCCTTGGGCTGGAGAGATGGCCTAGCAGTTAAAGCATTTGCCTGCAAAGCCAAAGGACCCTGGTTTGATTCCTCAGGACCCACATCAGCCAGATGCACAAGTGGGCGCACGCATCTGGAGTTTGCTTGCAGTGGCTGAATGCCCTGGCACGCCCATTATCTCTCTCAAATAAATAAATAAAAAATATATTTTTAAAAAATAAGCAAGCCAGGTGTGGTGGTGCATGCTTTTAATCCCAGTACTCGGGAGGCAGAGGTAGAAGGATCACCATAAGTTCGAGGCCACCCTGGGACTACATAGTGAATTCCAGGTCAGCCTGAGCTACAGTGAGACCCTGCCTTGCAAAATAAAACAAAAATAAATAAACAAAAAATAAAGCAAGGCCTTGTGCTTTTGGTGAAAGTGGTGATGGTTTTCTTAGGCACTGACTCTGGGGAATGGCCATGCCATTTTATATAATTTTTATATGTTCTGTTCCCTGATTCAAGTTTTTTGTTTGTTTATTTGTTTTGAGGTAGGGTCTTACTCTAGCCCAGAATGACACTGAATTAACTATGTAGTCTCAGGGTAGCCTTGAACTCACAGCGATCCTCCTACGCTGGTCTCCCAAGTGCTGGAAATAATTGTGCATGCCACTATGGCTGGCTTTAAAATTTGTTTGTTTGCAAGCGTGGGCAGGGAGTGGGAGAGAGAGAGAGAATGGGCACAGTAGGGCCTATAGCCGCTGCAAACAAACTCCTGATTCATGTGCCACTTTGTGTATCTGGCTTTATGTGGGTACTGGGGAACTGAACCTGGGTTCTCAGGCTTTGCAGGCAAGAGCCTTAACCACTAAGCCATCTCTCTAGCCCTGATTCAAATTTTTTTTTAAATTTTTTATTTATTTATTTGAGAGCGACACACAGAGAGAAAGACAGATAGAGGGAGAGAGAGAGAATGGGCGCACCAGGGCTTCCAGCCTCTGCAAACGAACTCCAGACGCGTGCGCCCCCTTGTGCATCTGGCTAACGTGGGACCTGGGGAACTGAGCCTCGAACCGGGGTCCTTAGGCTTCACAGGCAAGCGCTTAACCGCTAAGCCATCTCTCTAGCCCTGATTCAAGTTTTTGAATGCTTTCATGAACCACCTAAGTCAACTCCAATACAACCACCAACCTGTAGCTGTCAGCCAGACTTCTCAGAGCCTTTAAGCTCTGCTAACATTGTCTCCTCAGGACAAGCTCCAATTATTGCAGGGCACCAGAGCTGGCAGTGCTCCCGGGCACCCCTCCACTAGTTCTGGCCTTCATCCTCTGGCGACGCAGCGTGAGATGATGCTGGCCCAGTACGAGGCCTCCTCTCCCTCCACTGCTATACTGGGTGGCCTGCAGGTGGGCTGAACCACAGGTGGCAAATATTTGCTGACTGGAGGGAATGCATTGTCAGGGAAGACGCTCAGCAGGTGTGGCTGTGTGTGCACTTCAAGAGGTGAAACAGGGGCCAGTGACTGGGGAAGGAACTGCCTGAATCCCACACCTGTGGGGAGCCCCACCAGTGGGGACCTAGCCCCAACCCGGGTCATGTTCAAAGGGCTCAGGAAGACCAGGGACAGATCAGACAACAGGGCACAAGATTTGAAGATGTCATCAGAGGCTGGATGACAGCCCCACAGCTGTGTGGGAGTCTGGTGAGGGGACAGGTCTGCTCAGCAGGGTGGGAACTGAGGCCACAGTTTATGGGAAAGGCCAGAGAGGCTGAGTTTTTGTCCCGACACCCACCAGAGCTAGGCCTAGGGAGAGGTGGCTGTGCAGTGTGCCCGAAAGATCACCCCTTTAGAGCCCCCAGTGCCATCCCTGAACCTGCCTGCGAAGGCTAAGGACCCAGGTTCCATTCCCCAGTTTCCACCTAAGCCAGATGCACAAGGGGGCGCACGCATCTGGAGTTTGCTTGCAGTGGCTGAATGCCCTGGCACACCCATTCCCTACTCCCCCCCCACATCTGTTTCTCTCTCTCTTAAATAAATAAACAAATAAATAAGATATTTTAAAAAATCAACCACAGGGTTGGAGAGATGGCTTAGTGATTTAGCACTTGCCTTGTGAAACCTAAGGACCCCAATTCAAGGCTCAATTCCCCAGGACCCACGTTAGCCTGATGCACAAGGGGGCGCACGCGTCTGGAGTTCGTTTGCAGTGGCTGGAGGCCCTGGCACGCCCATTCTCTCTCTCTATGTGCCTCTTTCTCTCTCTGTCTGTCACTCTCAAATAAATAAAAATAAACAAAATTAAAAAAAAAAAAACAACAACCACAAAGGGGCCGGAAGGCTGCTCAGTGGTTATAGGCACTTGCTCCACAAGTCTGCCTACTACAGGGGTTTTAGATTCCTAACACCTCCATAAAGCCAGATACAAAAGTAACCTGTGCCCGTAGGAGACGGAGTCAGGAGAATCTTGAAGCTTGCTGTGGCCTCCCTAGTGAGAAGTCAAAGAAAGACCTTGTCTCAAACAAGATGGGAGGAGAGGTCATCCTTGAACCTTCACATGTGCACCGTGGCACTCTCCCCCCCCATGCACGCCCACATAAAATAATAAAATAGGATAGAATAAGGAAATAAAATGAAAACAAAGGACAGGACAAGGAATAGGAAAATGGTTCAATTCATCCTAACTTCATGATTGGGCATCTGCTGAGAGCCACACCACTCTCCCAAGGCACCTGCCGTGCTCCCTGAGAGACAGAGTGCTCCCTCTAGGCTCCTGGGAAGATGGGTATATAGTGCTCCCACGGATGCTCCTGAGAGATGAGGATGAGATACTCCCAAGATGCTTCTTGAGAGATTCAAGGCAGTGCTCTCATGGTGCTCCAAGAGAGATGTGGATTCTGGGGAGCAGCTGAGAAATCTCCCTTGAAGGCCAGCATGTGCCACGGGATACTGAGACTTGTCAGCCAGATGCAGGACCCTGTCAGCTCATGGCCACTCCTTCCCTCCAGCTTCTTGCTCAGCTAGATGGCCACAGGCCACTGCCCGTCCTGTGGCTGAGATTGGGTGCTGTCCCCTGGGCTCCTACCTGAGGCAGAGAACCTAGGGGAAGACATGGGCTGGAGTGAAGGAAGTGAGATCCTGCCATTTCTGGGGAAAGGAAATCAGAACTCAGGATTCAGTCATGAGTCCAGAACAAGAGAGAGAGACACCTCAGTGGGTGGGAATGCTGGCGACAAAAGCGTGAGCGTTTGAAAGGACCCGAGACCACCTGAGTTTGATTCCCCAGCACCCAGGTCAACAGCTGAACACAGCGACACACGTCTGTAATCCCAAATTTGTGGGGAGCGGAGACCAGAGAATTGCGGGGGCTTGGGAAAATGGCAGCTCTGGGTTCAGAGAAGAGAGTTCATCTTCAGGAAACAGGTGGATGAGCAGTGGAGTGGGACACCCAACGTATTCCTCTGGTCCCCACGTGGGTGTGTGTGCACGCGCACACACACACAGAGACACACACGCATCACATACACCACTCCACACACAATAAATAAATAGAATCCAGGACCAAGAGTAACTCCCGCATCTCACCAAGTACACCCGGGCAGCCATGGAGGAGGCAAAGGCGCCCAGGCATTACACTCACCTTGCTCAACATCTCAGGGAGAGGACCAAGAAAGGGTGCCAGGGGCCTGGAAGCTGAGGATGTGTGGGGTGCTTTGGTTCAAGAGCCTGATCCTCTCAGAGCCTCAGTGTCTGTCCAGTGGTCCAGCTCATGGACATGTCCAGCAGTGAGTCGCTTCTGCCCTTGTTCTTGTACAAGGGTACCAGAGAGAGATTGTTCTGGAAGCACTCTAGGGGGGAAGCCAGGGTGTGGTCAGCACTGATAAGGACCCCGTGGCTCCCAGGCAGGGTGACAGCGGCTTCCTGACGTGAATGGGGGCAATCCTATCAGGCAAGCTAGGAAACTAATAGTGATGCTTTCCATGCTTCCAAATGCCAGATCCGGAGACGGGGCTCTGCGGGGATGTGGTGGGGTGCGGCCAGGCCCGTCACCCTGTGCTCTGCTCTGGGTCTCGGGATGTTTGCTGGACAAGCCTGGCCAGGACTGGGCTCAGCAAACTGTGTCCCCAGAGTGCCCTAGATGGGATCCTAGGGTAGCAATAGGGGTGCCTATGTAGTTAGGCGCTTACCTGCGCTTGTCTGGTAGGACACTGGTTCTGCTCCCTTCTGACCTTGGAAATCCTTCGTTGGCTAGATTCCCCTCTGTCCATCAGGAGACCCTGGGGAGAGGTGGCCCCAGCTCAGCCAGCTCAGCCCACCACTACCTCCATGCATGCTCTTTCTCCCTCATTGGGACTGTGCCTCCATCTCCTCTGCTAGACTCCGCCTGAATGGCTCTGGTGCAGCTCAAGGTGAGACGGGTAGACAGGGCTGCGCGTCAGGACTGAGCTGGCACCTGAACGCTGGGAGGGTCCCAGAGCTTTGACCAAAATATCAGGGTGGCTGTGGGGGGGGAAGGTGTCTGTTCTCTGCATGGGAGCCTTGCTGAGCCTCAGGTTTTCCAGCCACAGAGCCAAGGTAGGGGAAGAAACTGCGTGTGGTTCCCAGTGCAGGCTGTGGACGTGGAAAGGGCTTTCCCGAGAGAATCTGGGTCCACAGGCTAACCCTGTCTACCTGCAAGGGGCTCTAGTCACTAATAGTCATTAACTCCTCAAAATGAGCTTGGCCACATGCAGGTGGGAAGCTCTTTCCACTCTACTCTGACCAAGGCTGGCATATACTCCCTGCCCAGTCTCTCATCTGATACCTAGCAAACCTGATCCCCCTCCTCCCCAGAGTCCTCCAGCCCAACAGCCCCTCCTCTCATATCCCTGGGGCTCAACAATATCATTGTTCTCAGATTCAGATCAGGGCACCTCTTCCAGAAGCTTCCTTTGAGCCTTCCCTGCTGGCTTCCTACAGATAAGGTCTTATCTCAATGCTTTGGTGATGCCTGGCTTGTGAACTTGGCCATGTGATCTGGGAACAACCTGAGGTCTGAGTGTGGATCCTCTATGTCCAGAGCCCTGACCTTTGGGCCTGGAGCTGCAGACTCTCTGTACATACGGGACTGGTAGATGGATGATGGATAAAGGCAGTGGATGGATGGGTGGATGCATAGATGGATAGATGAATACATGGGTATGGAGGATAATTAATGGATAGCCAGTATGGTGGTGCATACCTTTAATCCCAGAACTCAGGAGGCAGAGGTAGGAGGATCACTGTGAGTTCAAGGCCAGCCTGTGACTACATAGTGAGTTCAAGGTCAGCCTCAGCTAGAGCAAGACCCTACCTCAACCCACCCCCCCCACAAAACAAACAAAGAACAACAACAACAAAAACAGGGGTTAGAGAGATGGCTTAATGATTAAAGTGCTTGCATGTGAAGCCTAAGGACCCAGGTTTGTTTCCACATAAGCCAGATGCACAACAAGGCATATGCATCTGAGGTTTGTTTGTAGTGGCTATAGGCCCTGTTGCAGCCATATTCTCTCTTTCTCTAGCTCTCTCTCAAATAAATAAATAAAATATTTTAAAACAACAACAACAACAACAAAATAGAGCCAGGCGTGGCGGCACACACCTTTAATCCCAGGACTCAGGAGGCAGAGGTAGGAGGATCACTGTGAGTTTGAGGCCAGCCTGAGACTACATAGTGAATTCCAGGTCAGCCTGGACTAGAGTGAGACCCTACCTCAAAAAGCAAACCAACAAAAAATCTAGATGGATAGATGATGGTAGGTAGATAGATGGGTGATTGGCCTTCGGGCTCTGCAGGACTGGGGAGAGGAACAAGGAAGCATTTGCCATGGGGGTGTCCAAAAGGAAGATCCACGTGCTAATGATGAAACACTGGACCCGGGCGCATGGCCCTAATGTGTGGACTCACTGTGGGTAACTAATTCATGTCTCTTAAGCCTCAGTTTCTCAGTCTGCGAAACGTGGGATGGTTGCCACTAAGCCCATCCCACAGGCTGAGGAGAGAAGATCCAGCACAAGGAGGGATATGCCAGCATCCTCCTGGGGGCAGGAACTGCCTGGGCTTGGCTCCTGGGTTCTGGGAAGAGGGGAGACAGGGAAAAGAGGCTTCTAGACTGCTCAGTCTGCTCTGTGGTTTTGCTGAGCCACCTGCACCTCCAGGACCTTACCCAAGTGTGCCCCTCCCTGCCCTGCCCTGTCTGTCCCAGAAGTGGGTTCCCCAGATCCCCATTGTTCTCAGAGCCTTTCTCCAGATTGCCCTGTAGTCCAGACTCTGGGAACAATGCATGTTACATTCCAGGGATTCCATAGCCTTCACTCCTGCCTTGCCTCTTTCAGATGGGGGGGCAGGGTTCTGTCCTCTCCCCCAGCAGAGGAGCCAGGCTCCAGGACCCTCCAAAGTTTCGCACCTCTGAAGTTCTCCCAGCAGTGCCTAAGATGTCTCTGTGCCAGGGGCTTCGGCCAGGGTGGAGCTCTGCTTCTGTGGGCTCAGATCAGGCTCTTCCTTGGATTGTGGGGCAGATCCAAGTAGCCTCTGGTCTTGGGACCTTATTTCTCCCTCAGGGAAGAGCAGCAGAGTGTGGTCATTGTTAGGAAAATGAGAGAGAAGACTCAACAGCACAGACAGGCTTTATTTGGGAAATACCTGCCTGGTCAGAAGCAACTTCCCTTAGAGCCATAGGGGTAAATATGGGCTAGTAGGGTCATTGGAATTCCTTGGTTGCAGGGTAGTCCACCTTGTCTCAGGGCTTGGGCCAGTACAGGAAAGTGATCATTGGGAGGGTGGTTTGGGGTCACTCTTGGGAAACAGAGAGTTACAATGAAATGGAAACCAGAGTCCCACAATGGAGATATTCTGATTCTAACTAAACCGTAAGCTTTGCAGTCTGAGACCCAGGGCCCTGCCTGGACTTTGACCAATGCAAGCCACTGGGCCTCTTTCTGTTTCCTCCTCCATTGGACAGTGTATTAGTTATCTTCTCATTGCTGGGACAAAATACCTGACAAAGAGAAGTTTGAGGGCTGGAGAGGTGATGGCTTAGCAGTTTAAGGTGCTTGCCTGCAAAGCCAAAGGACCTAGGTTCAATTCCCCAGGGCCCACTTAAGCTAGATGCACAAGGTGGCACATGCATCTGGATTTTGTTTGCAGAGGCTAGAGGCTCTGGTGTGCCCATTCTCTCTTTTTCAAATAAAGAAATGAAAATAAAATATTTTTTTTTTAAAAGTTTAAGAGAGGAAAATTATTTCTTCTTAGTTTCAGGGTACAGCCCCTCATGGTGGAAAGGCATGGTGGCAGGAACTTGAAGCAAGCTAGTCATGTTCAGCCCACAGTGAGGAAGCAGAGTGATGAACGCTGGTCCATAACCAGCTTTCTCCTTTTAATTTATTTATTTATTATTATTATTATTATTATAATATTATTTTTGAGGTAGGGTTTCACTTTAGCCCAGGCTGACCTGGAATTCACTATGTAGTCTCAGGATGGCCTTGAACTCTTGATGATCCTCCTACCTCTGTGGGATTAAAGGCATGTGCCACCATGCCTAGCTTTCTCCTTTTTTTTTTTTAAACTATTTTATTTATTTGAGAGAGAAAGAGAAGGAGGGAGAGAGAATGTGTGTGCCAGGGCTTCTAGGCACTGCAAATGAACTCCAGATGCATGCACTACCTTGTGTGTCTGGATTAAGTGGGTCCTGGGGAATTGAACTAAGGTCCTTTACTTTGCAGGCAAATGCCTTAACTGCTAAGCCATCTCTCGAGCCCAGCTCTTGCTTTTTTATACAGCTGAAGACCCCGGCCATGGACTGGTGCTGCCCATAGTTAAGGTGGGTCTTCCCCCCTCTTAATCAATGTAATCAAAATTACCCTTCACAGGCTAGCCTAATGTAGCTAATCCTTCACAGGTGATTCTAGGTCCAGTCAAGTTGACCATAGCTATAACTGATTACAGATGGAGATGATGCCAGCACCTAGTCTGGGTGGTGTAAGCGCAGGTGAACTGTAAAAGCACCCTACTGTGAGACTGAGTGCTTCTGTCCCCCAACATGTTTGTTGACCCATCCATCCCTCCAGCCCCCAAAGTGATCAGAATGCCTGGCATTTGGAAGGAATTACTCCGTGAAGGTGGAGCCTTCAGGATGAGACGGGTTCCTTTTTGAGGGAGATGAAAGCTTGCTTATCCTGTTTTTTGTGCAAACACAAAGGGCAGAAAGATGGCCAGCTATGAGCCGTGCCACCAGACACCGGCTTGACCCTGCACCTGAAGCTAGGATGTCCGGCCTTCAGAAAAGAGGGCAGGGGGAATCACTGTTGCCACGTATGATGATGAATGTCTGTAAAAGGGCAGGAGGAACGTTACAAGTTCAAGGCCAAGGTTAAGGCCAACCTGTTCTACACAGTGAGGTCCGGGCCAGCCAGAATTAACTAGCAAGAACCTGATCGAGCTATTTCGTCTATGGCACTGTGTGAGAGTGGTCCAAGCTAGGACGTCCACTAGATCCAGGCCTTCCGTCCACCTCCAGTTGCCTGTGTCATCAGTGCCCTCACACACCAGCTCTGGAGCCCCTCTAGAGGCAGGAACTGTATCTGCTCCATTCTGATTGAAGTCCCCTCTCTGCCCAGGGCCCTCAGCTGGGTTTGGTGTTGAGCAGAGGCATGGAGTCTGGGAGGAGGAAAGAGGAGAGGCAGGATTGAAGGGCTCTCGGCCTCCTCTCTGCCAACAGACAGCATCATGGGCCTCATACCTCCCACCCCAGCCTCCCAAGCAGGACCCAGGCCTGTCCTCTGCCAGCTCTGTCTGAGCTGGGGGGGGAGGGAGTGTCCTTGAGGTGGTGAAGGCAGTCTGGGCCCCTTACCTCCCTCCCGCTTGGCCCACACGCACCTCGTGGAGTGGCATTGCCAGAAGTCCCTGCTGTGGGGGAGGCATCTCTCAACACCAGGGGAGGGACATGGTCAGTTCATTTATCAGCCTTGCTGGTCAGCACCTGCCCACCTCACCTCCCAGGGAGAGTCTGGCTCTGGTTTCCCTTCCATGGCCTGTTTCCCTTGGAGCCTTTTCCTAGAGCTGTCTGGTCCCCATGAGCCATCCGTTCATTTCCTTCTGAAAATACAAGCGCTTCCTGGCTTTGCGGAGAGCCACCGGTGAAATGGGCCGAGAGAAGTCTGTGCACCTTAGTGCCCAGCTGGTCTGAGCCAGCCCCTCCCCAACACACACACACACACACACACACACACACACACGGTGTCAACCAGGCAAGCCTCTATCCAGCTCATGAGGCGCCTTCGACAGACTTCCACTGACTCTTCTCTGTGCCTAGGCTGGCTGCCAGAGTGACAGGAAGTTTATGTCCTCTCCCTGTCCCCAAAGTCTGGAGAAGAAAAGCCAGGGGCTATGTCTCCAGATGGGGTACATGTCCTGATGGGGCCACCCCAGGGCTGCCTGTCCCCATGCAGAGCCCCAGACCTCCATGTCTGATGGAAGAGAGGTAACACGAGGTCCCAAGGACACAAGCGCTGGTCTTGGGCACTGCACCATAACACTACGGCGGGCTGGAGTGGGATCCCACCACCTTAGACAGAAGGCGAGCAGAAAATGAGGCAAGGGCTGGAGATATGGCTTAGTGACTAAGGCATTTGCCTGCAAAGCCAAAGGGCCCAGGTTCAATCCCCCAGGACCCCTGTAAGCCAGACGCACAAGGTGCACATGCATCTGGAGTTCGTTTCCAGTGGCTGAGGTCCTGGTGTGCCCATTCTGCCTGTCTCCTCTCTATCTCTCTCTGCTTACAAATAAATAAATAAAGTTAGAAGAAAAAAGGAAAATGAGGCGACAGGGGAAAGACATGGTGACGTCAGGGTCCAGGGGAGGCACAGGGTAAAGTGCCCGTGAAGAATGGCCCACGGACAGATGGGGAACAGGGGAAGAGGTCTGTGATGTGCCTCCACTCTCCGACCACGCAGAGCCTCCCCCCCCAGCTGTGACCCATGCGGATGGTAACCCCTGGACATCCCAGGCCTGAAGACTTAACAGGTCCATCTTTCCACTATCAGAGTGGGTGAAGAAGAGCCCGGAGCAGCACAAGGTTCAGGTCCTTTCCGGGTCACCTGGGGCTGGCAGGTGGTTCACCTGATGATGCGCTGTTGCAGTCAGGTTTGCATTGCTGGCAGAAAACACCCAACCAAGATCCGCTTGTGGGATAAAAAGGTTTATTTTGGCTTACAGACTCGAGGGGAAGCTCCATGGTGACAGGGGGCAACGATGGCATGAGCAGAGGGTGGACAACATCCGATGGACAATAACAACAGGAATGTGTGCCAAACACTGGCATGGGGAAACTGGCTATATAACACCCATAAGCCCGGCCCCAACAACACATTGCCTCCAGGAGGCCTTGATTCCAAAATCTCCCTCCGCTGGGAACCTAGCATTCAGAACACCTAAGTTTATGGGGGACACCTGAATCAAACCACCACATACACTGACAGGAGTGGATTTATGATATTTTCGTTTTTCTCTCTTCATGTTATACTACTTTAGAAAGAAATTGTCTTCTCTCTTTCTTTCCCTCTTCCTTCCTTTGTTGAGACAGGGTCTCAAGTAGCCCAAGATTGGCCTTGAACTCATTAACTAAACAAAGACGACCTTGAACTTCTCTCTTTTTTTTTTATGTAGGGTCTCATTCTAGCCCAGGCTGACCTGGAACTCACTATATAGTCTCAGGCTGGCCTTGAACTCACAGAGATCTTCCTACCTCTGCCTCTGCTGGGATTAAAGACGTGCACCACCATGCCCAGCTGACCTTGAATTTCTGATCCTCCAGCTTCTTAAGTGCTGCGATTATAGCGTGAGCTACCATATGGTTTTATGCAGTACTTGGGGGGTCAAACCTAGGTTCTCGTGCACGCTAGCAAGCACTCTACCTTGGCTCCTCACAAGCAAGTTTCCACCAAAAGGAAACAAAAAACAGCAACATTACCAACCCCTTCAGCTGTTTCTCCTCCTCCTCTTACCTCCAAGGCCATTGCCACTCCTTCCCCACCTACCCCCTGGACAAGGTCTTAGCTGACTGTGTGGCTTTGGCCTTTTGGAGCTGATTTTCAAGAGGAATGTGGAAGGATTTGAAACCTTGGCCTAAGAGATGCCTTGCAGTGCTGTTAAGTACAGCTTGATGGACTATTCTGGTTATAGCTGAAAGACCTGAATGCAGTTAGAACTATGGACTGTGAGGTTTGGCTTCTGAGGGTGAGAAAGAGCTTTGCTTGGACTGGGTGAGCAGTTTGTGTGAGAGGCTTACAGTTATGCCTGTGTCCTGAGAAGTTGTGCAGGGTTGCTTTACGTAGAAGTGAACTGGTGTGAGCAGAGGAATATTACACAGAAATAAAAATCTCTGGGTGAACTGCTGCCCATTCAGCTGCAATTGAGAGATTAGAACCTTTGAGATTGGGCCAGCTGACCTGCACTGGGGCAACAGGAAGAATGTAGACTCTTTTGAAGGGGCCTGAGTGCTCAAGGAGTGTCCTGTTCTTCAAAGTCTGCTTTGTTACTCCCTGGATTAACAAATTGGCTCCTTACCTGGTATTGTGGAGTATAAGAAATGCAGGAAAGAGAGGGTCATTGAGTTTGCAATGTGGTCTCATGTTTTGGAAATGGCCATGGGCAGTGTGAAGCAGGTTTGCTGGATGCCTGCATGGAGACCCGATGGAGCCGTGAGGATGAACCGTGGATTGTAGTGCAAATCCAGTGGAGATGCTGGGACCATGAGATGGCTGCTAAGGAAAGCTGCTGGCCCCGATGAAGTTTTCCAGGGCTGCGAGTAGCCTAGCTGGATGGATGGAATTGGAACTCCAGAGAATTGTTGCTGGTTAGAATTATCAGATTTGGAGACTTGTCACTGGCTAGAGTTGTTGGACTTGGAGCTACAGAGTTTGGTGTCTGCCCTGTTTAAATCATGTATTGCTTGAGTATTTCTTTGCTATGCCCAATGCCATCCTTTGCAGTGTGAAACTTTGCAGTTTATTCCGTGCCTTTATGGGTTTTGGGGGGATTTTTTGGTATTGTGGCTCAGTTAAAAGACCTTGGACATGTGTGAACATCACTGGGATTGATAAAAAAACTATGGGGACTTTTAAACTTGGACTGAATGCATTATATTTTACATCATGTATGTATATCAGTTTGTGGGGGCCAGAGGTGGACGCTGGTGGTTTGATTCAGGTGTCCCCCATAAACTTAGGTGTTCTGAATGCTAGGTTCCCAGCTGATGGATATTTGAGAATTAACACCTCCAGGAGGCGGTGTTACAACCAGCTCCTCCTTGCCAGTGTTTGGCACACTCTCCTGTTGCTGTTGTCCACCTGATGTTGGCCAGGGGTGATGTCCACCCTCTGCTCATGCCATCATTTTCCCTGCCATCGTGGAGCTGCCCCCTCAAGCCTATAAGCCAAAATAAACCTCTTTTTCCCACAAGTTGCTCTTGGTTGGGTGATTTCTACAGCAATGCGAACCTGACTGCAACATCCCCTACTTGTTCTAAATCAGAGTTGTCAGAAGGATACCCAAGAAAAAACACTGTTTCCTGAAATGCAGACTTATCTGGGGGTCTGTATTTGACTTCATGCTTCTGCTCAGTCTCCTGAGAAGTCCTAAAGTAAAGCTGGCTCTGCTCCTTCCTGCTCTACCCCTGGTCCAGCCACGGGGTCCATCCAAGCTCTTGAGAATGGTTTGTAAGGACGCCTAGACTTCCAATTCCCCACCTCCCACACCCCAACTATAGCAAGTGGTTTTGCTTTTTCCCCATGAAAAAGTAGATGAATGAATGAATGAATATGTGATTCCTACATGAGATAAGTAGCTGGATTCCTGCTTTTCCCTTCCGTGCAGATGCAGCAGTTTCATGAAGGAAGAACGGTCAGAGAGATGTGGGCCCTTCTCCAGTGCTGAAGCCTGGCGGGTGACAGTCCTTTGAGATTTCTTTGGAGCAGAGAGGAGGTCACAAACCAGGTGCCGCTTCCTTCTGTTTGGTGATTTCCTGGAGCCTTCTACTGACAGAGATGAGGAGGAGGACATGGCAGTGATGTCGTGTGTCACATCGTAGACTGTCCATTAGACAGTTTGCATTTGTCATGTAGAGCTACAAAACTAGCCTTGTACACCAAGGCATTGGAGACCCAGAGTGGCGCACTCGCTCCTGGCACGCTGCCTGAAGGTCCCGCGTCAGGGGTGCCTGGTCACTTGCTGTCTATCTACGATGGTGCTCATGGATCACAGAGACAGTGCATCCTTGCCTTCTTGGTGTCCATCTGTGCAAATCTTGACTTGAAGCTGGAGTGTCAAAAAGTCGGTTATACCTGTCCCTTCCCAATGAACCAATTAGTCAGTGATAGTGTAATAGGGACATTCCTATACATTAAAAAATAAGCGACTGGGCCAGAGAGACGGCTTAGTGGTTAAGCGCTTGCCTGTGAAGCCTAAGGACCCCCATTCGCGTCTCGATTCCCCAGGACCCACGTTAGCCAGATGCACAAGGGGGTGCACACGTCTGGAGTTCGTTTGCAGTGGATGGAGGCCCTGGTGCACCCATTCTCCCTCTCTCTATCTGCCTCTTTCTCTCTCTGTCTGTTGATCTCAAATAAATAAATAATTTTAAAAAATAAACAGCTATAAAGCCTAGCGTGGCGGCGCACGCCTTTAATCCCAGCACTCAGGAGACAGAGGTAGAAGGATCACTGTGAGCTCAAGGCCAGCCTGAGATTGCATTGTGAGTTCCAGGTCAGTCTTAGCTACAGTGAGACCCTACCTTGGAAAAACAAAAACAAAAACCAACAAACAAACAAAACACAAACCAAACAACAGCATTTACTATAGAAGTAGGCCTTTGAAAGCCAGGGACCCAAGGAATTCATTCCTTCCCACCAGTCAGTGAGCACCTCTTCGTGAATCTATCACCTTGCTGGGGAGTTTGCAAGGTGAGAAAGGCAACCTTTCTGTCAGCTGCACAGATGCCAGCGTGGGGTGGGGTGGGGTGGGGTGGGGTGCTCTTCTCCAGTGTTGGTTCACGGTGTGTCCTGTATCGCCTTCTCTGCTGAGCGTGAGAATTGCTGCTTCGCATTCACTCACGTGTCCACTCATTCAGAGAACCTCTGCGGAGTGCTCATCTGCGTCAGCCTCTCCTCCCAGCCGTACGGGTCCCTCCAACGGACTGTCCCTTCGCAGGTGCTGTTCCTCCGCAGAGCCATCTCACTCCAGGTTAGCGAGCTGATTAATTTACCTTCAACATTCGGGGCAGGCTCACCCTCCTCAGGGGACACCCTGACCCTCCTGACCCCAGGCCGTTGTTAGGGACTGTCCCTGGGGTTCCCCTTTGTCCCGACTGAACACAACGGTTTGTCATTGTCACTGCCTGTGTCCACACCTGTCTGTCTGCCAGACCGTGACTTCATCCTGGACAAAGGCCAGGTCTGACTCATCTTGGGGTCCCCAGCCCCACCTCAGAGCCTGGAGCAGAACTGGCACCCGCAACGGTGTGTGGAGTACGGGGAGAAAGGTTTTCAATGGTTCTGGTTCCAGTTTCTTCCCAGCGGCTAAGAGCCAGCGATCGTCAGACCATATGTGTCAAGTGAAGTTGGAGAGAGGGTGTCCCTGTCCACGGGAGAGGCCCAGAGTCTGGGGTGTGGCAGCTTAGTGGCTGGTGACCAGGTTAGGCATTCTAGCTCTACCTCTACCTCGGTGGGTCCTTGCCCCTTGCCCTCCCCAGCCTCTGCCCTGAAGCTGGAAATGGGGCGTGGGGACTGCAAGGTGTCTGAGAGTCCTTGTCACACAGCCCTCACCGACAGTCTCCAAACTGCCCTGGGGCCCACGGTCCAGCGCCTCGGGCTGTGGGAGGTGATGCTGACAGCCGCAGAGGTGAAAGCTGGGTGCATTAATGGAGCCCCTGTTTACCCAGGCCGGGCCCATAAAATCCCTCAGGCGGAACTGAGCTTGGCTTGGAGCTCTGGGGCACTGTCCGTTCCGGCTGCTGAACCTTGGAATGGACCACCTGGATGGGCGGCTTGTTCCCTGGATGCCTTGGAAAACTCCAGAGGGAAGCTTGGGAGTGCCCGAAAGCCAGAAAGTAGACAAAGGCAGGTTTGCAGGGGTTGGGAACCTGGAAGGTCAACTTTCCCAGTCCCCTGCCCCATGCCAGGGTCACCTGCAGGTTGCATGATAGCCCAGAGGAGAAGAACTTGGACTTTTCCTGTGTGCTGCCTCTAAGCCCAGGCCTGCACTGATGCTCGGTGAACATGGCTCGGGGACAGGTCACCTCTGTTTGGTCTCTGTCCTCTCTCCCCACACTGCGGAGCTCTCGAGCGTCTCTAGCCTGGCCCTTTTCTGAGTCTGTCTTCTGTGCCCTGCCGGGGACAAGCTCTTGGGGCCTTGGAAGCATCAGACTCAGTGTTGCTGTTAAGGAGTCCATGTCTAGTATGGAAAACAGCTGGGTGCCCAGTGAATCAGAGGACCCAGCAAACAAGAATCCATCCATTCATCATCATCATCATCATCATCATCATCATCATCTCCCTCTCTCTCTTCTGGTGGGATTAAAGGCATACGCCACCACACCACACCTCCAGGCATCATCTCTTAAGAGTAGTTCCATTGGTTTCTGGGGTGCAGAGTTACTAGTGAAGGCTCTAGGGTGACTCTAACTTTAAATCTGTTCCCTGTCACATGACCTTGGGCTTCTCTCTCTTTCCTCTGGGGATCTGTGGCCCTGAGGCCAACTTCCTAGGAAGCTGGTAAACTCTACAATGCAGGGCCCTTTTTCTGGTACTTTCTTTTTTCTTTTTCTCTGAAAAAGACCCTAGCGGTGTGCTCCTGTGACTATAGGTTTCTGTAAAGTTTGCTTATAAGTGAGTGATGCCAACTAAAAAGGGTTTCTTCTCACCCCAGCTTCCCTCCAGCTTCCTTCCCTGCCAGCGTGTTGAGTGGCAGAGGCCCTTGGGGGCTTAGCCAAGGGGAGCTGAGTGGAGGATTAGTGGCGCATGTTTATATGGTTCGCGGTCACTTGTGGGTTATTACTAAATGTCCCCATGTAGGAACAGCTTCCAGAATGAACACCTCTCCTGCCCACCCCGCAAGCTCCTAGCTATGGGTACCGAGAGGAAGCTAGCCTGGAATGTTCTTTTAGGTATCTGATGTGCCACACTATAGGCAAAGAATTTGGGTCCTATCAAAATAAATCCTCTTCTGGGTTGAAGGGATGGCTTAGCGGTTAAGGTGCTTGCCTGCAAAGCCAAAGGACCCAGGTTTGATTCCCCAGGACCCACATTAGCCAGATGAAGAAGGGGGTGCATGCATCTGGAGTTCATCTTCAGTGGCTGGAGGCCCTGGTGTGCCTATTCTCTCTCTCTCTCTCCCTCTTTCTCTGCCAAATACATAAATAAATAAATAAATAAAATACTTAAAAAATAAAGCCTCTTCTGTCAAGAATATGATTGATGACCTGGAGAGATGGCTTAGTGGCTAAGGTGCCTACCTGCAAATCCAAAGTACCCAGGTGCGATTCCCCAGAACCCACGTACCATGTAAGCCAGATGCACAAGGTGGCACATGCATCTGGAGTTCGTTTGCAGTGGCTGGAGGCCCTGGCACACCCATTCATCCTCTCTCTCTCTCCTTCCCTAAATCTATCCATCTGGCTCTTTATCTCTCAAATAAATAATATATGTATATTTAAGAAGATTAAAAAAGAATATGATTTGTAATACAGCCTATAAAAGTATAGACTATAGCCATATCTATATTTTTTTCTTGATGAGAGTCATGTAAAGCAGAATTTACTAGAAGTTCTTTATTTGTGAGGCAGAAACCTAAGGCAATACTACATACAGCAAGTATATTTGTATCTGAAATTGTACCCTTTATACATTCCAACTATCATTAATGACAAGCCATTTCCAATGGATGGTGAGAGGAGAGGCTGAAAACCTTTCCAGTTTTTCTATAGAAAATGTCGCATAGCTATTATAAGAAGGAAAATAAAGAGTATTTGGTCCAAATCTTACAAAGAAAAACTATTATAGAGAAGTTTCTGGCACTTGAAAATATATTATTTTTCTAAATTTGATGATACTTGTGATACATGTTGATTTTTAAGAAATTGTAATTGATGGTCTGGAGAGATAGCTTAGTGGGTAAAGTGCTTTCCTATATAGCCAAACAATTGGGGTTCAATTCCCAAGTACCCCAGGTAAAGCCAGATGCAAAGGGTAGCATATGCATCTGGAGTTCACTTGCAGTGGCTGCAGACCTTGGCTCATGCATTCACATCTCTCTCTCTCTCTCTTTTTTTTTTTTTTTTTTTTTCGAGGTAGGGTCTCATTCTAGCCCAGGCTGACCTGGAATTCACTATGGAGTCTCAGGGTGGCCTCGAACTCACAGCTATCCTCCTACCTCTGCCTCCCGAGTGCTGGGATTAAAGGCATGCACCACCATGCCTGGCTTCTCTCTCCCTCTTTGCTTGCAAATAAATTTAAAAAAAATTAGGGCTGGAGTGATGGTTTAGTGGTTAAGGCGTTTGCCTGCAAAGCCAAAGGACCCAGGTTTGACTCCCCAGGACCCTGTGGGTCAGAGCAGATACACAAGGGGACGCACACATCTGGAGTTCACTTACAGTGATTGGATGCACTGGCATCTCTCTGTTGCTGTACCTGCCTATTTATCTCTCTCTATCAAAGATAAATATTAATAAAATATTTATTTAAGAAATTTTTTTTTTGTTTTGTTTTTCGAGGCAGGGTCTCTGGCTCAGGCTGACCTGGAATTCACTATGTAGTCTCAGGGTGGCCTAGAACTCACGGCGATCCTCCTACCTCTGCCTCCCGAGTGCTGGGATTAAAGGCGTGCGCCACCACGCCCGGCTTTTATTTAAGAAATATTTTAAAAACTGTAATTGAGGGCTCAGCAGCAAAGCACTTGCCTAGTATATGCAAAGCCCATGGCTGAATGAGCCGTGGCTTGCTGCCGTTGTCTAGCATTGTGGGAGAGAGTACGGGCACTTCTCATCACCAGTCTGGAAAAAGACCAGCCTTCAAAATTTGAGAAGCTGGGCATGGCAGCACCTAGGAGAGGCTGAAACAGAAGGGTCAGTTGAATCCACAGCTTAGAACCAGAGAGGGTGTTGCAGTTAGGTTTGCATTGCTGGTAGAAACCACCCAACCAAGAGCAGCTTTGAGGGAGAAAAAATAAAGGATTTATTTTGGCTTACAGGCTCAAAGGGGCGTTCCATGATAGCAAGGAAAATGATGCCATGAGCAGAGGGTGGACATCACCCTCTCGCCAGCATAAGGTGGACAACAGGTGCAGGAGAATGTGCCAAACACTAGCAAGGGGGAGCCGGTTGTAACAGCGCCTCCTGGAGGTGTTAATTCCCAAATCTCCATCAGCTGGGAACCTAGCACTCAGAACACCTAAGTTTACGGGGGGACCCCTAAATCCAACCACCACAGTAGGCAGCATGGAAAGAACCCCTGCTCCTTGTCCAGAAAACAAAACGAAACAAAACTTGAAGTCTGGTTTCTGTTGAATGTGTATCACTTTTGCACTATGAAAAGTTGAGAGTAACCAGGTGTGGTGGCACGCACTTTTAATCCCAGCACTCGGGAGGCAGAGGTAGGAGGACTGCAGTGAGTTCGAGGCCACCCTGAGACTACATAGAGAATTCCTGGTCAATCTGGGCTAGAGTGAGACCCTACCTCGAAAACCAAAACAAAAAACAAAAAGTTGAAAGACTGGGCTGAAGAGATGGCTCACTGGTTAAGTACACTTCATGGGCAGGCATGAGGATGTTTGAGACTGGCCCAGTTCAAATCTTTAGAAACCATGTAAGCAGCTGGGTGTGGCCATGCGTGTCTGTAACCTGGTCCTGTCAGCAGCAGACACAAGAGAATCACTGAGGCTCATGGGACTCTGTCTCAAGGAAAATCAGACAGGTGCATGAGGGAGAGGGAAAGCTGATGTCTTCTGGCTGCTGCAGGTTAAAGGCATAGCAGCACATCCATGTGCAGACGCTAAGACACTGTACATGCATGTATACCACTCTTAAAGAAAAAAGCTGAGGGCTGGAGAGATGGCTCAGCAGTTAAGGCGCTTGCCTTAGACGCCTCAGGACCCATGTTTGACTCTCCAGATCCCACGTAAGCCAGACGCACACAGGTGTGGCAAGCACAAGGTCACACATGCCCACTAGGTGGTGCAAGTGTCTGAACTTCCAACGCGGTGGCTGAGGTCCTGGTGGGCTAATTCTCTCTCTCTCTCTCCCTCACCCCCAAAATAGAAAAAAAAAAAAAAAAGACAAAGCTGAAAAATCACGAGTCAAGTATAAACAGACACATAACCACACAGGAGCAAACTCAAAGTCAGTGTCGGCTGCTTCTGAGCCCAACTCAGGCACAGGGGGAGCTTCCTGGCCAGGACGTGTGATGCTCACTTGAGTCCCAGAGTCCAGCAGATTCTGGCTTGGAAAAGGTCCTCAGACTCCCAGAGGAAGCGGGCAGAACAGCTGCACCCCTCAGCTTGCGCTGGCACCCTTTCCCTGTCTCCTCATGATGAAGTCGTGACCCAGGGCTCTTAAAGTGAGCCCTCAGCAACCCTAGGGCAGCCACAACGGCCCAGTAAAGACCAAGCAATTGTAGCACGGTTTTAATTACTTTTCCTTCATGTGTTCATCCATTCCTTTGTTTGTTTGTTTGTATAAGACCTCATTGTAATGAGTGAGGAAGAGAGGGAAAGAGGAAGAGGGATGGAAAGAAGATAGAAATTGGTGAGAGGGGATATGTGTACCTGCCAAGGTCAGAGCAAAAGAGAATAAGAGAGGGAAAGAAAAGCGGGTGGGAGATATAAAAGGAAAAAGGAAATGAGGAGGGTGTGGTCACCAGGGAGCAGGAAAGCTGAATTACTTTTTTCCTTGTTGTGACAAAGCACCTGACAAAAACTAGGTCAGGGAGGAAGGTTTCTGATGGCTCACAGTCTCAGAGGGGTTTCAGTCCACCATGGTGGCTAAGTGTCTCTCCATTTATGGCGGCAGGAGTGTGTGGCAAAGCCCTTCTGTTTCCTTCCTGTTGCTGTGACACACACCAGGTCAGAAGCAGCTCATGGGAGGAGAGGGCTGATTTCAGGCTGAAAGATTCCAGGGGAAGCTTCATCATGGCAGAAGAAGCCAGCTCCCTTCGTACATCCACAGCAGAGAGGCAGAACCTGCAGCCAGAGCTCAAGTTGGTGCTCTATATACCTAATAGGACGGGACACACCTCCTCCAGCAGGGTTCTGCTTGCTAGAGACTTAACTAGGAAGCTTAATATTAATCAGAAGTACCTTGGAGGGCTGGAAAGATGGCTTAGCAGTTAAGCGCTTGCCTGTGAAGCCTAAGGACCCTGGTTCGAGGCTCGATTCCCCAGGTCCCACGTTAGCCAGATGCACAAGGGGGCGCATGCGTCTGGAGTTCGTTTGCAGTGGCTGGAGGCCCTGGCGCGCCCATTCTCTCTCTCTCTCTCTGACTCTTCCTCTGTCTATCACTCTCAAATAAATAAAAATAAACAATTTAAAAAAATTTGAAAGTACCGTGGAGCTGGGGGAAGGGTTGGAGAGATGGCTCAGCAGTTAAGGTATTCATCTGCAAAGCCTAATGACCCAGGTTTGACTCCCCAGTACCCACACATAAAGCCAGATGCACAAAGTGGCACATGCATCCAGAATCCATTTGTAGCAGCTAGAGGCCCATTCTCTTTCTCTTTCTCTCCCCTCCACTCCTTGCAAATAAATCAATCAATTAAAACATTTTTTTTGAAAAAGAAAGAAGTCTTAACTGCTGAGCCATTTCTCCAGCTCTCTTTTTCCTTTCTTTTAAAAATATTTTTATTTATTTAATATTTTAATTTAATTTAATTAGGCTTTGTAGACAAGCGCTTAAACCACCAAATCATCTCTCCAGCCACACCCCCCTTTTTAAAAAAATTTACTTTATTTTTATTTATTTGAGAGTGACAGACAAAGAGGCAGGTAGACAGACAGAATGGGGGCACCAGGGCCTCCAGCCAGTGCAAACAAGCACCAGAGGCATGCACCACCTTGTGCATCTGGTACGTGGGTCCTGGAGAGCCGAGCCTTGAACCGGGGTCCTTAGGTTTCACAAGCAAATGCTTAACCATCTCTTAACTATCTCTCCAGCCCCGTTTTTCTTTCTTTTTGAGACAGGGTCTGTCATGTCGTCCAGCATGGCCTTGACTTGCTATGTTGCCAACGATGACCTTGAATTTCTCCCAAGTGCTGGGCTTATTGGAGTGCATCACCACACCAGTTTACACAGTACTAGCGATGAGACCCAGGGATTCGTGCAGGACAGGCAAGCATCGTACCAAGTGAGTTACACGCCCAGCCCCTCCCTGCTTTCCGGAGAACTGTCCAGAGGGCCAGCCAGTGGCATGGAGGTGAAAGCAGAGAACAAACTGACCCCCAAACAAGGGGCACTTCCAAGGAGATGTACATACACAACAACATGCTCATCCCAGATGCAGGAGGAACAGCAGTTGTGGCTCTGCATGGATGCGCCTCACGCATATTGAATGATTAAGTGAATGAATGAGGAAGGAAGGGGAAGAAAAAGAAAGGAAGAAAGAAGGAAGGAAGGGAGAGAGGTAGGAAGGAAGGAAAAGAAGGAGTCCCAGTGGTCAAAGTGAAGACATCAGAAAAGAAGTATAGGAAACCAATCTTTGGATGGTTCTGGAAGGATGTTCTCCCAGGGAAGGTGGAGAGTCCATTCCTGGAGAGCACTAGACTAGGCCTGCCCCAGCCAGGACCCCTCCTGAGGACTTAGGAGCTCTGGTTACTGAGATTTTTTTTTCCCCCATGAAGCCATGGGGACCTGAGCCGCTTCTTTGATGAGAAGGGACACGTTCACAGGCCAATGTCCCTACCAGCTGAGGTGATCCCTCTGGTATTCAGACGAGGTACAGTCTGCGCAGGGCCCCATTACATCCGAGGCCACTCTGCTACCCGTGACCTCCATGGACCCAGCTACCAGGTCGCTTCCTGTAGGGCTGGTCCTGGCTCAGCTTTTTACCTTCATTGTCTGTAGAAAGACCACTTCCTAGTGCCTCACCTTGCAGTGTTAAGCGATGTCTGTGTGATCCTTGTTATACAAAAGGAGGTGAAGGGAGTCACACTTGGATGACTTTCTTAGGTACAGAACCTATGGCTATAGTGGTCCCCAGAACAATCTATTCTGGGTAATTTCTACCCCACCCCCCACCGGCTGCTTCCTTCTTCCTGGCTCTTCTCTGATTCTCAGTTTTGTCTTCTGTGAAATTGGAATGTAAGATTCTTGTATGAGGGGCTGGAGAGATGGCTCAGTGGTTAAGGTGTTTGCCTATGAAGCCAAAGGACCTTGGTTCAATTCCCCAGGACCCAGGTAAGCCAGATGCACAAGGGGGCACATGCATCTGGAGTTCGTTTGCAGTGGCTGGAGGCCCTGGTGTGCCCATTCTCTCTCCTTCTCTCTGCCTCTCTCTTTGAAATAAATAAATATAAATAAAGTAAATAAAATAAAGATTTTTGTATGAAATCAAACTAGAAAATTATTTTTAAAATATTTTTATTTTTTAAAATAAATATATTTATTTGAGAGGCAGACAGAGGAAAAAGGGTCAGGGGAATTCTAGCTAGTGCAAACTCCAGACACACGGGCCACCTTGTGCATCTGGCTTTACATGGGTTCTGGGGAATAGAATCTGGGTCCTTTGGCTTTGCCAGCAAGTGCCTTAACCACTGAGCCATCTCTCCCGCCCTAGGAAAGTTGTGTTAAAAGGAATGACCTCCTGAACAGTCTTTAATTATTTATTTCTTTAATTATTTATTTATTTATTCTTTAATTATTTATTTCTTTAAATTTTAAACTTTTAATTTTTATTTATTTATTTATTTGAAAGACAGAGAGAGAGAAAGGGGGGAGAGAGAGAGAGAGAGAACGGGCACACCAGGGCCTCCAGCCACTGCAAACGAACTCCAGATGCGTGCGCCCCCTTGTGCATCTGGCTAACGTGGGTCCTGGGGAATCAAACCTGGGGTCCTTTGGCTTTGGAGGCAAATGCCTTAACCACTAAGCCATCCCTTCAGCCCATATGTTTTTATTTTTTAATATATTTTCTTAAAGACAGGGTCTTATATAAACCAGGCTGATCTCAAACTGGCTGAGTTTCTGATCTTCTGCCTCCGCCGTCTGAGTGTGGGCATTCCACCAGCGCTGGGTTTGGGCAGCGCCAGGGATCAGGGCCAGTGCTTTGTACAAGCCAAGCCAGCACTCTAACCTTGCTCCTCTCACTGCGGCCACCAGCCAGAGAGATGTGGAAATGCCGAGGGCTTCAAATGTCACGTGTTTTATGGGCCTTGCAAGACCAGCGGCCCTAAAAAGTCGTTTTAGAAGGTTTCCAGGCCCAAGAGTAACAGGGATCCCCCGACCCAGGAAGCCCTGGGCTCAGAGGAGAGCGAGAGACTGGGCTCCAAACCAGAGGGTCCACGCCCAAAGAAGGTTCTCACCATGGACGCAGGGGCCAACAGAGGCCCTGCGACTCCTGCCCTGATGGTTGTCCTCTCCAGCTTCCTTCTGAGGAAATCGTCTATCCGGCAAGGCAGCTTCCTGGGACGCAGGATGAGGGAAGGATTAGCCCGTGCCTTTTGACCACCGTGTGGCTCTCTCCGGAGAACCGCTCAGGTCATCCTGCTCCTCCTTCTGCAGCCCTTCCATGATGGGGAGCCAAGGTTATGGGTACAGACTTGGGGTCTGACCCAGTTTGGATCCTGCTTCTGTCACTAGTCCTGGGACCAATCTTCTCTGTACCAACAGCATACGAGCAGCTGTTTCTACCTCATGGACTGGTTGTAGGGACTGAGCAGGATAAGGACATGCAACAAATGCTATGATTTGCCCTGCCAGCAAGATGGCAGCAGTCACTGACGCAGGCTGGCATCGCCAAGGCCTGATGCTGTGTGGGGCTTTCCCTGGCCGGTTCTGCTCCTGGTTGTTCTTGGATTATGGAGAAATTCCATCGGCTACTTCTGCTCCAGGGGTCTCTACAGGCCCAAGTGGTCCATGTGGCCTTGCTATTTCCCTCCAGGTCCTGAAGCCCTGAAGGCCCCGGATGAGTTCAGGCTCACAGGTAGTCTCGTACTGATGCCAATAACGCTAGTGATTGACATTCACAGCGCACTCACTCTCCACGCGCCACAGGCAACACACATCACTGAGTTACACACACTAAGTCATAGGACTTGCAGCCACCCAACGAGAAGCTGCCACCGTGATCCTATGCAACAGCTGAAGAAACTGAGGCACACACTGAAGGAATTAACGACATAACTAAGAAGTAGCAGATGGGCTGGAGAAATGGCTTGGTGGTTAAGGCACTTGCTTGCAAAGCCAAAGGACCCAGGTTCAATTCCCCAGGATCCATGTAAGCCAAGATGGCACATGCGTCTGGAGTTTGTTTCAGTGGCTCCCCCCTCTCGCTATCTGCCTCTCTCTCTCTCTCAAATAAATAAAAATAAAAATATTTTTAAAAAAATTAAAAAGCAGCAGCAGAGATGGGATGAACCTTGTGAGACCTTGTGAAGTCTGGTCCCTGAGACCCCAAATAACCATCTTTGGCACGTCATGTATTCATTCATGAGATAGATGCCAAGTGTGGGCTGGAGGGCACAGGAAATGTAAGGGTGGGGGTGATGGTATTGAGACATCCATAAAGCCACTCAAGGGCTGGAGAGATGGCTTAGCGGTTAAGCACTTGTCTGTGAAGCCTAAGGACCCTGGTTCGAGGCTCGGTTCCCCAGGTCCCACGTTAGCCAGATGCACAGGGGGTGCATGCGTCTGGAGTTCGTTTGCAGAAGCTGGAAGCCCTGGCACGCCCATTCTCTCTCTCTCCCTCTATCTGTCTTTCTCTCTGTGTCTGTCGCTCTCAAATAAATAAATAAATAAATTTTTAAAAAAGCCACTCAAACATCAAGAATCATTATTAGCCCAGAGTGGTAGCGCACACCTTTAATCCCAGCACTCAGGGGCAGAGGTAGGAGGATCTCCTGCATTTGAGGCCATCCTGAGACTACATAGAGAATGCCAGGTCAGCCTGGACTAGAGTGAGACCCTACCTGGACCAACCAAAATAAATTAAATAAATTATTTTCAAAAAGGGATACTCTTATCCCTATTCTCAGTGGAGATGGCTGGCCTGGAGAGATGGAGATGCTGTAAGCAGGCTGGGCTCACACGGCGCCCCACATTGCAGGCCTCTTCCCCCTGCCCACGATGACGTCATCCTTCCCGTGTGAGCGCTACATGAAAGTCAGTGTTTCCCCGACACGCCCTGGCCTTTGCAAAACGTAGATTCTTTGTCCCCTCCTGAGCTTCCAGCTAGGAGGCATGCCCTTTAAACACTGCATCAAGGCACCGTGGGCAAGTTGTGGAATGTCTCTGAACCTCCATTTTTTTTTTTTCTTTGTCACCTGTAACCTGAGATTGAAAAAAACTGACGTGTGATGTGGGTGTGAGAATGGAGAGAGGAATGTGTGTGCAACTGGTCTGTGGAACAGACTAGGGTCGGTGGTTTGCAAATAAAAACATCCATCTTATTTTATTTTCACCACCATCACTCACACTGCCCCCCCCCAAGGGGCCTCCCTTCCTCACTCCCCCTGCCTGAAAAGGATCCAGGGTGAACTACAGCCTCCTGCTCTGTGTTTGGCATTAGGGGACAGTTTCGCTTTCAAGTGGTAGCCAGCATGTAGTGTCTGACAGCAATTTGATGTTCCCCTCCAGTTGAGGTTTGCTCTGTATTCTGGCTAGGGGAGAGGTAGTTGGTGGCCTCGGTGTCCCCCACTCCCTTCCCACCCCTCTGCCTTACATTTCCTCTAGCATGCGCTCAGAACAATTCCCTAGACTGCTGACTCCAGCATGGGGTGACAGGTTCATTGACATGAGTGATGCTGCCTCCCGCCGTTGCCAGCTTTCCTGTCACCCTGGCCGTGTCCTCTGTCTTCCCTGCAGAGACCCTGGCAGGCAGCCGAAGCCTTGGCATGTTCCTTCCTAAATGAGAGCAGAGTGTCCACGTTCGCCCCTACGGCCCCATCTCCTCCCTCTTGTCTAAGCCTTCAGATGGATTAAAGCATGAAGCAGGAACGTATCCCCCCCATCTGAAGCCCCAGGGCTTTCCAGGGGGATGGGACTGTCCTCCTAAAGCCTCCTCCGTTCCTGGGGCAGGTCACAGGACTGTCCCACAACAGATGCCTGAAAAGCACGAGGTGCTGGACATCAGTGGTGTGCTCCGCAAAGACTTCTAGATCCTTCTCTTCCAAAAGCAGGGGCACAGGAGGGCAGGGCTCGGGGGAGGAAAGAAAACAGCACAAAGCAGGGCTACAAAGAGAAGCAGTCGGGGGCCTGTGAGCTCCCAGAGATGGACATAAAACCAGGGATTGGGAGGGATTCGTTTTTAATTAAAAAGCAGTTGAGGCCCAGGTATAAAGAATCGTGACACTAATGGTCCAGGAAATCTGGAACCTTAAATCACAGCAATTTCTCTCCAGAGGACAGGCCTGGGACCCAAGGATTGGATGGGGTCTTGCCACATGCCAAGCAAGGCAGGAAAGGCTGAGGGTTGAGTGCCAGCTCCTCCCTGCTAAGGCTTCTGGATAAACATGGAGTGCCTTGAGTCTAGCTTGACACCATCATTTCCAAAAGGGGGACACTAACGCCCAGTGATGAGTGGAAGCCGACCTGGAGGCTCTTCCAGAACCAGCCTCGTGCTCACCCATAGGTCAGGGGCTCTCTTTCAGCGCTCCCCCAACCACCACTCTGGGCTTGGGGGAAAGGAGCTCTGCTGACATCACCAAGCCCACAGACAGAGGTTTCTGTAGGATAGGGCTGGCCTAAAGACTTGCAGACACGGGCTGGAAAGATGGCTTAGCGGTTAAGCGCTTGCCTATGAAGCCTAAGGACCATGGTTCGAGGCTCATCTCCCCAGGACCCACGTTAGCCAGATGCACAAGGGGGTGCACATGTCTGGAGTTCTTTTGTAGTGGCTGGTGGCCCTGGCACACCCATTCTCTATCTAGCTCTATCTGCCTCTTTCTCTGTCTGTCTGTCACTCTCCAATAAATAAATAAATTTAATTAAAAAAAAAAAGACTTGCAGACAGGGCAAGCCAGCTGTCATCTGGAGTCAAGGTCATCTGTAAGGATGCCACCCAATGTCACTTCTCATAGGGACACCCTGCCTGAGTAACTAAGCAACCTTGGCTGCTTCCCTCCTCTGCTGTAGCTTCAGGTTTGCCCTCTGCTTGGTGAGGAGCTTGGCGAGACCCTCTGGAGGGTTCCTTCCAATGCCGACAACCTGTGTGTCTGCAAGTATACCGTCCTTTTCTTACGCTCTCCACACAGAAGGACTGTGAAGACAAAAGGTGGGCTGGAGAGATGGCTTAGCGGTTAAGCGCTTGCCTGTGAAGCCTAAGGACCCCGGTTCGAGGCTCAGTTCCCCAGGTCCCACGTTAGCCAGATGCACAAGGGGGCGCACGCGTCTGGAGTTCGTTTGCAGAGGCTGGAAGCCCTGGCGCGCCCATTCTCTCTCTCCCTCTATCTGTCTTTCTCTCTGTGTCTGTCGCTCTCAAATAAATAAATAAAATGTTAAAAATAAATAAATAAATAAAGGTGACCAGCAGGGGCAAGTGATGAATGGGGAGGCAGAAAATTTGTTGAGCTTCCAGAGCAAAACTGTAACAGCACCCCTCAACCTACAGGGTCCCTCGGTGCCACCTAATTCTCTAGATTTTCCTTCCCAGGGCTGGCCTGAGCCAAAAGCCAGACACTTCATTCATTCATCCCACAGGATTTATTGCTTCCCAGGAATTCTCGGTGCTTCTTCCATAAATCTTAAGATGTCTGAGATCATCTAGCCAAAATGGGAGGGTCTCCCTGCTGCGGCAGAGAGCAAAGCGAGCTGCCAGACAGACTGACCGATATCATCATAGAGCGATTGTACCCAAGTCCAGGGAGGGAGATGACATTCTCCATCTATTCTGCATCTACTAGATTTCCAGAGAATGGTCACCAATGCAGGAGCAGAACTTCTGAGTGGAGCCAGAGGAAGCGACCTCACAACTTAGAGTCCTGGGACCTATAACGCGTGGAGAATGTTAAGGTTGCTGAGCCGGGTTAGCTAGAGGAGTGGACTCAAGGGACCAGAGTGCTCGTTCCAAGCCTAGATGGGCAGCTTGGGACAGAGGGTCCGTGTGTTTGGGGGAATTATTGGCCTGAGAGCTCAAGTTCTCTTAGAGACACCCTGGCTGGTAAACCTAGTCCAGTGCCCGTATGTGGCAGGGAGCTTCTCCCTCCCCCCTTCCAATCCTGCTGGATGAGGTCTTGCCACATGCCAAGCAAGGCAGGAAATGCTGAGGGTTGAGTGCCAACTCCTCCCTGCTATGGCTTCTGGATAAACATGGGGTGCCTGACCTATGGGTGCTTCCAGGTTAGTAGATCTGGAATGATGGAAGGTCTACCCATTGGTGGCACCCCCCACCAGTAACATCTGCTCTGACCTGTGCCAGGTGCTGCGCCACCCTTCATTTGATCCTCCTAACCCTGAATTACATTACATCTCACTTCTATATGCTCTGGTTTGGGACAAGTCAGACAACATACTCCACATCCCACAGCTACCGAAAGCAAGCCGGGCTTCGCTCTTGTGTCTCTCCAGTTCCCAACCGGTCTACCACATGGGGTCCTGCCCTCTTATCTGCCACTTGCCTCCTCCTGGTCCAAGCCCAGCTTAGTTTTCTGTAAGTGGCTGCCTTTGCCAGTGACTCCTGTTGCCCAGAAAGCCCTCCCTCCATGCCCTCCATGGCAGGCAGAAAGAAACCTTTGCAGGCTGTCTTCTTTTCTGGTTTGCGATTTGTGCAATTTTCATTTACATAAAATACAACTGCCATATACAACGTAGCCTTGGTCATAACCTCCTTCCACAATCTTACTTTGTCCCCCACCATTCCACTTTCACCAACCCCTCTTCTTTTCAACTAGTCTCGCTTCTATTTTGACATACATATATATATAGATATAGATATAGATATAGATATAGATATAGATATAGATATAGATATAGATATAGATATATATAGATATATATATATTATTTTTTTTTTCCTCCTCCATCATCCAGGACAACATGTGGATCGACAACCACTGTGAGATCATGAATGCACAGTCACTCTGTGTCTGGAAGAAAGAGCTCTAAAGCACCCCTCCCCACTCTGTGGCTCTTACATTCTTTCCACCTCCTCCTCTGCAATGGTCCCTGGGCCTTGGAGGCTGTGAGAGATGTCTCTTGTAGTGCCGAACACTCCACTGTCGCTTCTTCTCAGCACTGTTCTTTTGAGTATGTATGTGTGTGTTGTACATTGATATATATATTGATATGATTAATAGGTGATATGTATAATATTTATACATGTTCACATGTGTGTAGGTTCACACGTGTGAATGTGTGTGTATGCCAAAGGTCAACCTCTGGTGTCTTCCTCAATGTCTATCTTTTTAAAAATTTTTTTAAAAAACATATTTATTCATTTGACAGAGAAAGAGGGAGAGGGAGAGAGGATGGGCGCACCAGGGCCTCCAGCCACTGCAAACAAACTCCAGACACATGCGCCTCCTTGTGCATCTGGCTTACGTGGGTCCTGGGGAATTGAACCTTGGGTCCTTTGGCTTTGCAGGCAAACGCCTTAACTGCTAAGCCATCCCTCCAGCCCAATCTCTATCTTTTTTATTTAGTTAGTTTTTAGGCAGGGTCTCTCTCTAGCCCAGACTGACATGGAATTCACTTTGTAGCCCTAGGCTGGCCTCAAACTCATAGGGACCTTCTACCTCAGCTGAGTGCTGTCATTATAGACATAAGCCACCAGGCCTGGCTCCTCTACCTGGAACTCAGCAATTCAGTTAGACTGGCTGACAGAGATTCTTGTGTCCCTGCCTCCCCAGCCCTGGTATTTTAGGTGTGCACTGCTATACTCAGCTTATACGAGGGTGTTAGGGGATCTGAACTCAGATCTTCACACTGTACTCAAGTACTTTACCAACTGAGCCATCTCCCCAGCACCCCAGCACCCCAGGCTATGTCTTTCTCATCACTACATCACAAATGTCCATCATTTGGGCCCACGCCACGTTTCCTCACATGAAGCAGTCAGGCATTCATCAGTTGTCTAATCAGCACACGGAGGCCTGAGTGATCCAGAGTTCCACCCCACGCTCCCATCGGGCCATTCAGCAGCCTACCTGCCGCCTCCAGGAAAGTGCGCCTGCTGGAGTCCCACCCCATGCCCAGCCACGCTCACTCACCTGGCATCACTTGACCCCTGCATTGACCCGGAGAAGGGACTCAGAAAGGAATGAGGAATGCCAGGCAACACTGGATTGCCAATGAGACTCACAGATGACCTTACTACACCTCCTGTTGGTCCTGAAGAGGGCACTGAGGCCCAGCGAGGGAAGACCTGGGAGGCTAGGCACCAAGTCCCCATTAGCTGTCCTGACCAAGGAAAGAAGGAGGCTAGCAGGATAAAGAAGAGGCCCGGGGTGGCCCAAGGACCTAATCTGGATCCAGCTGCCCCCCTCAAGCCAGCCATTCTGCAGCAGAGCTTGTGAGGCCTGCCTCAGGGTTTCTAGAGAGGTGAGCTGGGGGTCAGGGGGAGTTGCTTCTCCACCCCTCGCCCTCCCCAGGGGCCTCTCATTTTCCAGGCCAAAGCCCTGTTCCTTTCGCTAGCTGTGGGAGGAAAGGCCCCCGGTGGGTGCTGAGTACATGCCTGAAGTTCAAAGGCTGCTTGCAGCAGGCGCCAGCCCTCAACTTCCGCCATAAATTTACAACCCCCCCCCCCAAAAGCCTACATACTGGGGGAGGGAGGTGATTTTCCATGGCCAGCCCAACTGCCCTACTGAGTCAATGACTTGCTGGAAAGTCTGAGTGAGACAAAGTGGTTCATCTATGCTGGGGAAAGACTGGGCCTGGCCTGGGGAAACAGGATCTGCATACAGGGACCTCATGTGGGGTGCCAACAGCACCCCAATCTGAGTAGGCCATGTCTTTATTTTTTTGGCATACTTACGTATTTGCATGTGTATGGGCATTCTCATGCACATGTGTACTTGGCAGCCTAGACGTCAATGCCAGGTTTCCTCTTGGCTAGAGGTCAATGTCAGGTTTCCTCTTCAGTTGCTTCTCCACCTTGTTACTTTAACTCTTTTTTCATTTATTTATTTATTTGAGAGAGGTAGAGAGAGAGAGGCAGAGGCAAAGAGAGACAGACAGAGAGAAAGAGAGAGGGAGAGAGGCAGAGGCAAACAGACAGACAGAGAGAAAGAGGGAGAGGGAGAGAGGGAGGGAGAAAGAATGGGTGTGCCAGGGCCTCTAGCCACTGTAAATGAATTCCAGATGTGTGCACCACCTTGTGCATCTGGCTTTATGAGGATACTGGGGAATCGAACCTGGGTCCTTTGGCTTTGCCAGCAAGAGCCTTAACCATCTCTCCAGCCCCACATTTTAGTCAAGGTCCCTCACTGAGCCTAGAGCTTGTGAACTCAGCTAACCAGTAATCGTAAGGGCCCTGGCTGTCTCTTTCCCAGCACCGGGACTACAGGTACGTGTCACCATGTCTGGCATTTTATGTGGGTTCTGGGCGTACAAACTCAGGTCCTCATGCTTACGCAACGAGCACTTGACCCAGTGAGCCCTCCCCCCGGGGCCTGCTCCCATTCCCCTTAGGATGGAACTCAGTGCCTTCTGGTCTGGAGTCAAAAATCAGGCATCTGTGGGTTTAGGGAGGAGGCTGAGCTTTGCCCTCTGAGTCTTGTGAGATCAGAAGCTTCCAGTCCTGCAGAAAGCAGCCAGAATCCCCAGGGAACATCTGCTGCAGCAGTGGAAGCTGCTGGGGACACAGTGAGCTTGGGACTGACGGTTATGGGACTCCCCCCCCCACCACAGACCAAACACTGCGAGGGATGCAACACCTGGGAGATGGCGCACCGCACCATGCCGCTGGGCCCCCCAAATACCGCCCCCATCTTCCTCAGCTCCAGAAGCTGCTGTCAACATCTCTACTGGGTAGGCAAGAGACACACCACAAACTGTGGGCTCCCTGAGCGCTACATGAAGGCTGAGACCATGAGTAATCAGCTGGGATGGCTAGGGTCACAGCTCATGGGTGATACTTTTCAACCTTCCGTGACTCAGGCCACCTATGTGCCTGGCTCTGAGGCTCCCAGGTGACCAGATTTGCCAAAGGTCTCCTGGTAGGACCAGACCCCTGTGTTCAGGGGGGTAAGGGCAGGGACAGAATCACATACTCTCAAAGGAAAATGAGGCAAGGAGATTTCAAATAGAGGACCAACATATACACAGGCTCAGAGGGTGCACCCAACGAGGGATGGCTTTAGAGCACCCAGGGTAAAGAGAAGGGTCGGGATGGATGGGAGGAAGGAAAACAGGTGGTCAAGCAAGAAAAAGAGGGCTGGGTCAGGCTGGGGAGGGCTTTGCAAGCTGCACGGAGGACTGGGCTAACCCCTGCATACTTCACACAGCCATTTGTGGCTGGCAAGTCTATGCCCAGGTGCCAGTCTCTCTCTGTACCCATTCACTCACCACAAGGAGCCACATGACCCCTGGTCTGGGATATGAATCACAGAGATCTGGCCATGCTCAGACCTCATCTTCCCTGAAGCCTTGGAAATCAGGTCCTTGGCCAGATCAAGCCCTCACCTTCCCTAACCAGAAGTTAGTTTGCTGAAGTTTCTAGTTAACTAGGGTATTTTCTCCTGCACATCACACTGGAAACACAACACAACAAAACAGCAACAAACCTTGTTCTCTGATGCTTGGGGACAGATGTTTTTCCCCACTACTGGCTTCTGTCCCTAACTCCCACAACCCGGGGGGGGGGGGGAACCAACGTGTGGCGGGCCTACTTACCCACCATGGGGTGCAGGAGGGGCCACAGTGTAGAGTCCATATAAATTAATTTAATTGGACTCTATTATCACTTTGCTCCAAGCCTGCAAGTCTAATCTAGCGTTGAAGTAATTCATTGGGTGTGAAGTGTCCCCAGCCAAGACTTCCCTCTGCTCACGGAACAAATCTCTCCACACTTGGCCCGGGCCCTGGGCCACTGCAGCCTGGCTCTGCAGAGGGGCTGTGTGGGGAGCAGGGTGGGCAGGGGAGGCCTTAAAATAGCTCTAGCCTTGGCCGTATCCCCTGACTTTCCCATAAGGAGGCCCCAGTCCACAGCCCCACACCCCCAAAGCACACATACACACAGACACATGGGTGGCATTCAGAGGCCCCCACAAACCCAGACAATATGTGCAGAGGTCCCAGGAGAATCCCTACACTAGCATGAGATTTTACACAAGTCTTTGTTTTCGGTTCTGTGCCTCAGTTTACCTTCCTGCGAAATTCCCTGGCTTCTCGCTTTCATTACAAGTTACTAAGCCTCTTAAACTCATCCTCCCCACCTATGAAACAGAGACCCTACTAATACCTAACAGCGTTGCTTAAAGGAGTAAATGAGTTAAGAACAAAATGGTGAGGACACACTGATATGCAGTAAGCACTCCATAAATGCTCACACGTTGTTATTATGTGATTCAAGCCAGATGGGGCACAAAGCTGTCTGCAACTGAAATTGCCGAGGCCAAGGTACATACTTGTCATAATTTCAGAAATGTAGGAGGGTGCGGGATGCTAGGGTTCCCACGAGACCTTTGTCCCAGGATCAGGGCGCTTGAGAGCTGAGAGAATGCAAGTTGCCCAGTACTGTGTGTTATGATTTGATTTGCATAATTTATGGGGCAATTATTCATACCGTGATGCCAAGCTCGTTAAGCAATCAGGCACCATGAACCTACTAGTTGAGCCCAAATCTGAAGGGGGATGGGGAGACACGGCCTTGAGGGCCCTGGGGACCCTGGCCTGAAGGTGGAAGCAGGGCTCTCACACATGAAGGCAAGTGTGCACACCATGCAGGGAGCCTGGCACCCCGGGGGCACCCCTCAGGATAAAGCACTGGCCGCTGGCTCTAAAAGGGTAAGGCAGGCTGAGGATTTCCTTGTTGGCCTATCCCTCTGCTCCCCACCCTGAAATATACCAGCCTTTGTAAGTTTCCCTGCGGCACTTAGTGGGGGTCTGTTGGCCTCAGCATCTGAGCCACACAGCTTCCTGCCAACAGTGTGCAAGAGTTATGGAGAGATGGCTTAGCTATTAAGGCACTTGCCTGCAAAGCCAAAGGACCCAGGTTTGATTCCCTAGGACCCATGTAAGCCAGATGCACAAGGGGGGCGCATGCGTCTGGAGTTTGTTAAAATCTAAAAAAGAGTTATAGACCTGGAAAGTGAAAGTTGCTAGGGCCAACCAGAATCTCTCCTTATCAACACCGAAGTACTCAGAGATTGTGGGATACCCATCCCATCTTGGGGGAAGTAGCTGAGAAAATTGGGAGAGCCCTGTGTTGGGACTTGAAGCTTGGAGCCAGTCCCTTCTCTCTGCCTCATGAGGAAGAGTGTGCTAATCTCCAACTTGCTGTGCGAGCTGGATGGGCTCGGTGACTGACTGGGGGCTTGGCACACACTAGGTGTGCCCAAGATGAGACGGTGTGCTGGAACTCAGCCTCCAAAGTGCTGAAACAGGACGACTCTTGCCAAGGGGCTTCTTCCAAGGCCCAGTCTCTGAAGGAGACCCCTTGAGCCCCCATGCCCGGCTCTTAGCCCAGAAGGTAACTTTCCCACAGGTTGGATCCCAGGATCCTGGCCTTGTTGTTCCACACCGAACCTTCCTTATTCTGCAGCCCCAGCCGGCTGGGTGGTGGGCAAGCAGGTGGCTGTTCTCTTAATACCCAACTGAGTGATTCAGATCCCATTTACATGGAGCTCTGTGGCACAGGCCATTTGAACCTGTCTCACAACCAGGAAGCATTGACCCCGGAAAGAAGCTGCCCAGCAAGGTGGAGGGGAATTTCCTTCCCATGCTCGCTGCAGGCTGTCAGGGCTTGGGAAAAGGAGTGGCAGTTCAGACCTCAAGGCAGGAGACCTCCCTCCCTCGATTCCTGCTTTTGGTCCTGAATTCTCTCCTTCCCACAGGGGTTCTCACCACCCACCATTCAGTAGCTTGGGTGTCCCCATTCACAACTCGCTGTGGCCCTGTAAGTTTCCACATCATTTACACCAGCTCAGAGTTGTGAGAACGGCATGCGTAACCGCTTGAGAAATAGTGACAATGGCTGGTGTTTTGTTTGGTTTCTCTGTTGCTTAGCCTGTCTAATCTGTGATCCTGGGAATGTCAGGGCCTAGCTCTGCTCACCGGTCTTGCCCCTAAAATACATTGCTTACAACACCTGCTGGCTCTCAGCCAGGATCTGGGCCATGTCTCTGAAGGGCACGGGGCCAAGGATGCCACTGGGGCTAAGGGAGGACAGTTCGGAAGCTAGGAAGCATCAGATAGAGGCCCCAGTGCTCCTCCCCAAGGGGTTCCCCCAGAGGCGGTTTCCCAACACCCCTCCAAGTTGCCAGGGACACCACCCGGCGGAGTGGCCTGCACACTCATCCCTCCAGTCCTGATGCATACGGCTGGGTTGTTGAATCCCTTGGCGCACCAGTCAGCCTCAGTGCTGAGCTGCCTCTGCAGTTCCCAAGCTCAGCATGAGCTAAGGAAGGAGGGAAAGTCCAGGCGGAGCCGACAGACAGACCTGTTAAGACAGTTGGATGAGCCACAGGCACGGACGAAACTCATACACTCGGAGGGCCTCAGCTTGCCAGAGACTAGTGCCATAGTTTGAGTTATTTTTTTAAAAATTATTTGATTTTATTTATTAGAGAGAGAGAGAGGGAGGAAGGGAGAGAGAGAGAGAGAGAGAGAGAGAGAATGGGTGTGCCAGAGCCTCCAGCCACTGCAAACAAACTCCAGATGCATATGCCCCGTTTTGCATCGAGCTTACATGGGTCCTGGGGAATCAAACCTGAGTCCTTTGACTTTGCAGGCAAATGCCATAACTGCTAAGCCATCCCTCCAGGCCAAGTTTGACTTATTTTGGGGGTGTGTGAATGGTATGTATGGTGTGTGTGTGTGTGTATGCATGGGTGCAGATGTACGTGCCGTTGTCGCACCCCATGCACATGCCAGAGGAGAGAACACTGTTGGCCTCTCCATTGCTCACTTGCCTGTATTTTCCTATAACCTCGGGCTCTCTTACTGACTCCATAGCTTGCTGTTCTGTTCAAAGCTCCCGCTATTCTTCCATCTCTGCTCCCCACACAGGATTAGGGTTGCAGACATTTGTGGACATGCCCAGCCATTTGCGTGGGTTCTGGAAATTCAAACTCAGTTGCACAGGAAGCAGACTTAATCACTGAGCCATCTCTCCAACCCTTCCTTCCTTCCTTTTTTTTTTTTTTTTTTTTTTTGAGACAGGGTCTCACCCAGCCCAAGCTGGCCAAAGATGACCTGAACTTCTGCTTCCGTCTCCAAGTGCTGGGATTGCAGACATTTAGTGAGCATAATATATGCATTTATCCAGAGAAGCACAGGCTTTATACCCCTAAGGCTCCTGACTTCCCTTGCCATAGGCTTTTGATTAGGTTTTCAGTACCAGGCATGCATTCCCTCCCATAGAGCGGGCTTCCAGTGCAATTAGAGAGCAGTTGGTTTCCCCCAGAGCAGACATGCCACTGTTGTACTCATTTGGTCATTTGGCCTGTCTGGCCAAACTTGAGGCTTCCAGTGTCCACTGTTTTCCCTGCTGATGACTTCTGTCTCCCATAGGGCTGCATGTAGTGTAGCTTTCTCCAGCTTTCAGTTGGCTGGGCTACAGGGAGAAGGTTTTCTGCTCAGCACCTCATTCAGTTTATGTAGTGCTGGGATTGAACCTCCGGCTTCATGAATGCTAGCACAAGCGCTCTACCAACTGAGCTACATCCCCTGGCTCCTGTGCTATGGTTTGAGTGTATACCCCAAAGTCCATGCATTGGAAACTTAATCCCCACTGCACAGCCCTGCAAGATGGAGCCTATGCGATGCCTTCACCGCATTGTGATGGAGCCAAAAGGCTTTCAGATGTCCCCCAGCCCTATCTTGTACTGCCCAGAGCTGTGAGCCAAATATTTATCCGTTCATGACAAATGATCCCATCTGTGGTATTCTGTTACAAGAGCACAAAACATACTAAGACACTATGATGGATTGGGGGGGGGGGTCTGTGACACAGCATGTGTGTATCGGGGTGACACATGCCTCACATGTTCCATGCTGGGCTTTCTGAATCCCTCTTCAGAAAATGACGTTCTGGGAACATGGCATCCTTTCTGTCAGCCCTTGGGGAATTAGCTCTGCTGAAGAAAACTGCCTGCTCTGAACCATTCCCCCTTCTGCCACAGCCTTCATTCTGATCTACTCACAGGGAGGGAAGGGCCTGCCCTCACCTCAAACTGGACCAGCTCTGATTCTCATCCTTGTCCCAGAGCTCGTGAGGCCATCACAGCCCAGCGTCTCTCCAGGCCCAGGGCTGCTTCCTCCCTTTTGGAGGCGAGATTCTGAGATGGCTCCCTCTGCATTCTGGGATCCAGCACAGGGGCTGTACTCAGGGTGGCAACGGCCCTAGCCAGACACTGCCCACTGATATGGCCTTGGTCTAAAGGCAATGGAAAGAGTGGAGAAATTTCTCAGAGACACAGTTACGTCTGGTTTGGAGAAGCATGCACTGCCATATGGAAGACTGGGTGGAACAGACCAGTGCATGATCCAGGTAAGACTCCCATGAGCCCAGTGCTGGAGGGGTGGAGAGAAGGGATGCGGTGCTTGCTTATTTGGAGCAAGGTGAGTGAGGGGATCTCGGAGTCAGGCTGGGCCCTGAGTTGATGGTGAGGTCATGTACTGACCTGAGGAGATCTGGAAGAGAAGCAGTGGGCTGAGACAGGGAATGCGGATTACGTACATGTTTCAGTTTGAGGAGCCTGAAGGGCAACCAAGGGATGAAGTCCAGACATCTGTGAAATAATAAGCGTTTGGGCTAGGGGCAGAGAGTGGGGGCAGCTTAGAGATGGACTTTAAGCCTTTAAGGGAAGGACCCTGTGGAGGTCATTCTACAATCTTACATTCTCTAGACTTGAGACAGAGGCCATGCTGGATAAATGTTGGATGGCTGACTAGACAGATGTGTGGAAGGATGGATGAGACAGTGGGTGGGTGGGTGGGTGGATGGATGGATGGATAGGTGAACAGATACAGGTAGGTAGAAGATGATAGACTAAAAAATCTATGTATTCTTCCCTGTAGAACTTCAGATTCCCTGATAGTGAAAAATGGGCCCTTTTCTGATATTCACAGCCTACCCCAGGCCTCAAAAGTCACCATCATACCATCTGCTGCTATAACCACCTCCATCACTATAAGGAGAGCGGAGAGAGTGAGGAGGGAGGGTGAGGAAGGAGGAACAGCAGTGCTGAGGGCCTCTCATCTCTGTCAGCACCTTGGGAAACCCTGAACAGCAGCTACGCCTCTGAAATGGGAGAGAAGCTGATGTCTGTAGGAAATCACCCACTTACCCAAATTCACATCTTCACATAGGACTCAGATTAAAATGAACTGGCATGGGAGTGTGAGAATTAGCTTCTGTTCCCAGTCTGGGCCCAGTAACCAAGTACTCCTAGGATCCCTTAGTGGGGGTGTCCCATAAGGACCAAGTGAAACTGGAGAGGCTTTGCCTCTTGCCCTCCCCCAGCACAGCCCCTGTGGTGGAGGCTGGCACGCAGAGGGCATGTTAGGAGAGACCTCAGAATCTCTCCTCGAAAAGGTGAGGTGTGGGGTTAGAGATTTGGCTTAGCAGCTAAGGTGCGTGCCTGAGAAACCTAAGGACCCATGTTCAACTCTCCCAGTTCCCAAGTAAGCCAGATGCACAAAGATGAGGCTAGCGCAAGTCCGCGTGTCCCCACTAGGTGGCGCAAGTGTCTGGAGTTGGATTGCCGGTGTCTGAGGCCCTGGTGCACCAATTCTCTCTCTCTCTCTTTAAAAATAAAAAATTAAAAAAAGGAAAGTGTGGGCAAGAAGGGGCACAGGCCTAGTAACTGCTTATCACAGTAGACTTTCTGACCCTGTGGGGGTTGGAGGGCAGGCTTGGTTGATGTGAGTAGGTTGCCAACCTAGCAGGCTGGCCTGGGGCCAAGGGTTAGAGCTGAGATGGAGGTTCCTGAGATGAGGTCTTTTGAAGAGGTGAAGGCTACACATGGGCTCAATGGGAGGGTCAGCCTTTCTCCTGCCTTGCCTGGGTTCTCAGGCTGACGGGATAGGGACAGCTGAGCCTCTGCCACATTCCCCATCCCAAGGGGCAGCAGGAGGACCCATTCACCTAGAGTACAGATGGGGAAGTTGAAACCATGGTGGCCCAATGTCACCTAGCAGCCCGTGGCAGATCTGAGGTCCAAATTGTGCACACAGGAATATTAGCTCTAGTTCTTTCTTTAAAAAAAAAAATATATATATATATGTGAAAGGCTAGGGAGATGGTTCAAATGGTTAAAGGTGCTTGCTTACAATGCCTGCTGCCCCAGGTTTGATTTCCCAGGACCCACACAAAGCCACATGCCACACCTAAAATGTGTGGGTATGTGTGTCCGTGTGCGCACACGTTTGTGTGTGAGAGTGCTCATGTGTGGGGGTGCGCCTGTGTATGTGATACGTGCGTGGGGAGGCCAGAGGACAACCTCGGGTGTCGTTCCTCAGGAGCTCTGCTCACTTCGTCTTTAAAACTATCTTATGTTGCCGGGCGTGGTGGCGCACGCCTTTAATCCCAGCACTCGGGAGGCAGAGGTAGGAGGATCGCCGTGGTTTGAGGCCACTCTGAGACTACAGAGTGAGTTCCAGGTCAGCCTGGGCCAGAATGAGACCCTACCTCAAAAAATATATATATGTTTATTTATTAGAAAGAGAGAGAGAGAGAGAGAGAGAGAGAGAGAGAAATTGGCAGGTAGAGAGATAGAGAAGGAGGGAGAGAGAGAGAGAGAATGAGTGAGTGGGTCAGGGCCTCCAGCCACTGCGAATGAACTCCAGATGCATGGCCCCTTGTTCATCTGGCTTACATGGGTCCCGATAAATCAAACCTGGGTCCTTTAGCTTTGTAGGCAAGTGCCTCAACCACGAAACTATCTCTCCAGCCCACTTATTTGTTTTTTGTTTTTTTTTTTTTAATTTTTGGTTTTTTGAGGTAGGGTTCCACTGTAGTGCAGACTGACCTGGAATTCACTATGTAGTCTCAGGGTGGCCTCAAAGTCTTGGTGGTCCTCCTACCTCTGCCTCCTGAGTGTTGAGATTCAAGGGTTTTGTTTGTTTTTATTTTTGTAAAGACAGGGCCTCACATTGTCCTGTAACTCACCAATTAGGTTAGAGTGCTGGCCAGCCAGCCCAGGGGAACCCCCCATCTCCACCTCCCCAACACTGGAGTTACAGGCACGCCCCACTCTGCCAGGCGTTTACATGGGATCTGGGGATCAAACTCAGGTCCCCATGCTTGTGAGGGAAATTCTCTACTGACTGTCCTTTCCCATGGTTCTTTCTTTTCTTCCTTTCTTTTGCTTCTTCCTTCCTTCCTCGCGCTGTCTGTTTGCCTGTTCCCCCAGCCCTCCATACCATTACAGCCTTCCCTCCTGTCCCTGTCGACTCAAAGAGGGACCAGACAAGCCCCCACCCTGAGGAATTCTTGCTCTGATGAGGAAACAACCACATACCTAGTCAATGACAGCATGGAGCTGCGTGACAACAGCCCTCACGGGCCTGGGGGAGCCCGGAGGCAGGCCCGCTGAAGGCTCAGGTGCCAAGAAGCTTTCTGGCTGAGGCCGAGGCTGTAGAAGAGGCTGAACTTCTGGGGGGGGGGGAGGGGTTAGCACAGAAGTGTGTGAGCCCAGGGACCCACAGGGGGGATACCCCACTTGTCATCGGCCCCCATGCTTCCAGGGCCGGCCAGAGTCCTCTTCCCCTCCTCAGATGATCCCTGCCTCTCAGCAGTGGGGGAAGAGGGGTGAGAGAAGAAACAGCATCTCTGCAAGTTGTGAGGGAGAATGCAGCTTCGCCCTCAGGTGTGGGGTGTGGGGGCGCCTCCTCCATCCCAACAGCTATCTCCATACAGGGTACTGTCAAGGAGGGCGAGCACAGAGCACAGGGAAAGGTGGGCCACCTCATCCACCACCCGTTCACTCAGTCATTACGCAGTTATTGCTTGAGCCCCTGTTACAAGATAGTCAATCCCGCCCCACATTGCAACCATTTTAAGAAAATCATCATCATCATCATCATCATCGTCATCATCATGGGGCCGGAGAGATGGCTTAGCGATTAAGGTGAAGCCTAAGGACCCAGATTTGATCCTCCAGTACCCATGTAAACCAGATGCACAAGGTAGTACATGTGTGTGGAGCTCATTTACAGTGGCTGGAGGCCCTGATGCATCCATTCTCTCCTCTCTGTCTCAAATAAATAAATAAATAAATATAAAAATATGTTTTAAATGTGCTGGAGAGATGGCTTCATGGTTAAGCGCTTGCCTGTGAAACCTAAGGACCCCTGTTCAAGGCTGGATTCTCCAGGACCCACGTTAGCCAGATGCACAAGAGGGCGCACGTGTTTGGAGTTCATTTGCAGTGGCTGGAGGCCCTGGTGTGCCTATTCTCTCCCTCCCTCTCTCTTCCTCTCCCTCTTTCTCTCTCTCTGCCTGTTTCTCTCTGTGTCTGTTGCTCTCAAATAAATAAAATTTTAAAATCATATGTTTAAAAATAATGGGTATCCATAATTCTTTCCCTATACGCAAACAGGGACAACTTGGGAGAAAGTTGGATGTGTATTCCAAAGTTGCAGTCAGTAAGCAGCTTGGCAATTTGACATCTCAGCTGGTCAGTGGAAGCGGTGACACCCCACAGCACACAGAGCAGCCATGAGGCTGGGGAAGAGGCCTTTACCCGGAGTCTGGCTCCACAAACGTGCGCCCCTCTACTCCCAAGAAGTGGGGCAGGGCCCTCCCCACACCTTTCCTGGCAGGCAGTGCATGCTTCGGGGATGAGGCAGGGCCCCAAGCAGGAGCCAGAAGTCAGGCTGAGAAGCTCTGGGGCGCGCTGAGACTCGCCCGATTTCCCACCGGTGGTAGGATGATGTTTTTCCTTCTTGTGTCACCCCGGGCGGGTTGGCGATGCCATCCCGGGAGCTCATCTGACTTTTCTCACCAGAAAATCAGCAAGGACCTCTCCCTGCAGCCCAGAGCTGGAAGGCAGTAACCTGGGGCCCCACCATCCAGGATGGAGTAAAAGTGGGAAGAGGTGCCCCACCCTAAGACTGACGATTTTGGGTAGTTACCTGCCCGAAATCACTAGACCCCTTGGCTGCATCAAGAAGCTGTGACCAGGATCCTGCGGGAGCTGCAGGGGAAACCAGAGAGGGTGACCTCAAGTGGTGCGACGCTGGCTGGCAGCAGGTGGGCGCCCTGTTGGGCATCACCACCCAAGCTGACACCCAACACACACAATAACCCCCTAAGGAGGGTGCTGCAGCTAGACTAGAGGGAATGGAGTGGAGAGAGTTAAGAGATGTCCTTCCGGGCTGTCTGGAGTGGGCGTGGACCAGGAACGCACCAAATCTCACTGCAGGTTTTCCTGCATCAGAGCATCCGAGCCGCAGTTATGACCGTGTTAGCTTTAGGACGCCAGGGGCACCTACCCCAGAGACCCTGGGGACACTCCAGGCTACCACTTTCCTCCTTGGTACCTAAAGAGCCAGGGTCAAAAGCCGGGAGTGGTGGCGCACGCCTTTAATCCCAGCACTGGGCAGGCAGAGGTAGGAGGGTCACAGTGAGTTCAAGGCCACCCTGAGACTGCATAGTGAATTCCAGGTCAGCCTGGGCCAGAGTGAGACCCTACCTCGAAAAAACAAAACCAACCAAACAAACAAACAAAAAGGCCAGGGTCACAACACAATGAGTTGAGGGTGCACACATCATTGATCCTGTAACCCCAGATGCCTGAGTGCAGGCTGACAGTCCCTCCTCCTGTCCTCCCCCACCCTGGGGTCTCTGTACAGCAAATATTTGCAGCCTATTTTTCCACGAGCAGCCTGCCTGTCTTCATAACCAGCCCTGCCGCACTTCCCTCTTGCCTCGTGGCATCCAGCCCAGCAGGCTGACCATAGGGCTCCTTGGAAAGTTTTGGCGTTTGGGGCCAGGCTGGGTCCCAGACCAAGTCACCCACTTCACTGGACCTAGCATCTTCACCGTTCACTCCCACCACATCAATACTTCTGGGGACTTAGGTCTGCCCGGGTGCCTGCCTGACTTGGAATAGCTGTGGCTTCCTGGCAGGTAGGGAATCTCGGCCCCCCCCCACTCTGTCCCAGGCACCCCAGCTGGCCGCCTGAAAGGCCCCATGCTAGGTAGCATCACTCAGACTTGTCTGGAAGACAGCAGGTCGGCTACTGCCTCGAACTGTGGCCCATGAGCTGAGCTAAACCCCACTGTCATGGCCTCAGTTTCCCTACCCCGCCACACATCTCTGTGAAATAGAAACATGGGCCAGAAGAGCTCCCCCAGATACTCCTTGCACCCCCCCCTCCCCCGTGGCTTTTTAAAGCAAGGCCTTTCCCTGTTTCAGAAGAGGACGCCACGCTCACCCAGACCCCAGCCCAAGCCTCTCCCCAGTCTCTGCCCTGGGGATGTGGGGGGGGGGAGGGATTCACCCCGACAGGTGAGCACAGGTAGCCCCGCCCAGGAGGCTGGCTGCACAGAGCTGCAGCGCCACCTACTGTCCACCTGGAAAAGGCCACAAAAACCTAAGGAACTGAACTCGCACCTAAATTCCCAGAGGCTCGAAACACCGCAAGGGGTCCTAACGCCGCCCGCTGTGCTTCGTCCATCCCAGTCCCCTAGGCTTCTGCTGGGGGGCGGGGAGTGACTCTGAGCCCATCACTGATCGTCCTTCCAGGAGAGACAGCCTGGGTAAGCGCCATCCTTCCCTGTGCCTCCTGGTTGGTAAGCTGCCCTTCCCCATCCGCTTTCCATTCATCATCGTCTCCTTGCCCTCCTCACGGCGCCTATCAGCCCTAAGTAGTCCCACCTCGGGAAGCCACTCTGCCGCCTTTTTCCTGCTACCCTGGCCCAGGCATCATAACCTGCATCAATCAAGCAACCTCTGTTCACCCACCCAGCAGACCAGCCTTCTGTCAAAGCAAAGGCTGGCAGCCCCACACCTCCAGTGCAGTTTTACAAGGCGGGATTTGGGATTGGTCCACGGTCTCAAAACCATTTCACCTCAAGCTCAAGATTTCAGTGAAGGCTCTGGGCCTCTGTGTGTCCTGGTCCCTTTGTCTCTAGGGTTCTTTCATCTTCCAAAGCTTACCTTTCCAGGCTGGAGAGATGGCTTAGCGGTTAAGGCGCTTGCCTGCCTTAGGACCCAGGTTCGATTCCCCAGTACCCAGGTAAGCCAGATGCACAAGGTGGCTCATGAGTTTGGAGTTCGTTTGCACTGGCTGGAGGCCCCCGTGTGCCTATTTTCTCTGTCTGCCTCTCTCTCTTTCCCTCTTTCTATCCCTCAAATAAATAGAAATAAATAAATAATTTTTAAAAAGCTTTTCATTCCCTGGGCTGAGAACCCTCCTAGTGATGCCAAGTTCTGCACGCAGACCATTCCCACCCCCAGGGTTGGCCAGGCTCAGAAGGTGGCCTACAAAGCCGGTGTCCAGCCCCTCCAGCCCAGGAGTATTTATGGACCCAGGTCCCCAGTGGGAGATTGGGGATGTGGAAAGTAGCCCTGAGCCCAGCCTGGCTGTTTGTCTTCAGCTGATTAGGAGGTGGCGCAGCCTGCAAGAGAGTCCCCTGCCTGCGCTGATCGTCTCAGGGACAAGGGAAGAGCCTAGGAGGTAGGCTGGTGTGGCCCTTCTGTGGGTGGCAAGACTGCAGCCAGGGCATTATTCTCCCTGGGGCCAGTGACTGGGTCCACTCCACAGGCAAGAAACTGAGGCCCAGACAAGGCCTGAACTAAAAAGGGCGAGGCTATCCATGTGCGGGGTCTCGTCTATCCACCTCGCCTCACCATGAGCTGAGGACAGTTCACTCTTAGATGAGCACAGCAGATGGCCAATGAACACATGAACAGATGGTTAGTATCTTTAGCTATAGGGAAATGAAAATTGAAACTACACGGAGAATCCATCTCACTGTAGAATTGTTATGGTCAACCAGATGGCCTATGCCTTTAGTCCCAGCACTGGAGAGGCTGAGATAGGAGGATTGCCATGAGTCAGAGGTCAGTCTGGGGCTACGGTATGAGTTCTAGGTCAGCCTGGGCTAGAGTCAGACCCTGACAAGAAAGAAGAAAAGAAAGAAACAAAGAAAAGGGAGAGAGAGAAAGGAAGGAAGGAAGGAAGGAAGGAAGGAAGGAAGGAAGGAAGGAAGGAAGGAAGAAAAAAAGAAAGAGAGATGATGAAAGAAAGAGAGAGAGAAAGAGAGAGAGAGCTGGGAGTGGTGGTGCATGCCTTTAATCCCAGCACTTGGGAGGCAAAGGTAGGAGGATCACTGTAAGTTCGAGGCCACCCTGAGACTACAGAGTGGATTCCAGGTCAGCCTGAGCTAGAGTGAGACTCTACCTCAAAAAAGAAAGAGAGAGAGAAAGGGAAGGGAAGAGAAGAGAAGGAAGGAAGGAAGGAAGAAAGAGCAAACTCTACCAAATACTGGAGTGGACAGAGATGAGGGGGAAAGCCTTTATACAATGCTAGTGAGAATATCAATTAGTTTAGCTACTATTGGAAATCAGTACAAAAATTCCTGAAAACAATGAAGATAGAACTAGCATATTAT